>NW_012101254.1:5916024-5917774 GCF_000951045.1 Mandrillus leucophaeus
GGAGACTGAGTCTCACTCTGTCGCCCAGGCTGGAGTGCAGTGGTGGGATCTCAGCTCACTGCAACCTCTGCCTACTGGGTTCAAGCGATTCTCCTGACTCAGCCTCCTGAGTAGCTGGGATTACAGGTGCACGTCACCATGCCTGGCTAATTTTTGTATTTTTAGTAGAGACAGGGTTTCACCATGTTGATTAGGCTGGTCCTGACCTCCTGATCCGCCTTCCTCAGCCTTCCAAAGTGCTGGGATTACAAGCGTGAGTTACCTCACCGGGCTTTTAATGACTTTTTTTTTTTTGAGACAGAGTCTCACTTTGTTGCCCAGGCTGGAGTGCAGTGGCGCGATCTCAGTTCACTGCAACCTCTGCCTCCTGGGTTCAAGCGACTCTCCTGCCTCAGCCTCCCGAGTAGCTGGGACCATAGGAGCTCACCATCACATCAGGCTAATTTGTTGTTGTTGTTATATTTTTAGTAAAAACGGTGTTTCAGCATGTTGGCCAGGATGGTCTCGATCTCTTGATCTCGTGATCTACCCACCTTGGCCTCCCAAAGTGCTGGAATTACAGGTGTGAGCCACCACACCTGGCCTTTAATGACTCATTCTTAATTATGAATGTGCAGCCTGAAATCAACAATCATTTGAGGAAGGCTTTCAAAATAAAATATACAATAAAACAAGGGGGAGGGGGCAAAAAGGGAGGACTTGAAAGGAAGAGAAAACAAGAAATAGAAGAAAGCATCAAATAAGCTATCCTCCAAGAACAGAAAATAGTGCATTCAAAAAACAAGAATTTTAAAAAACAAATTTATGCCAGGCATGGTGGCTCACACTTAAAATCCCAGCACTTTGGGAGGCCAAGGTAGGAGGATCAATTGAGCCCAGGAGTTAAGACCAGCCTGGACAACATAGTGAGGCCCAGTCTCTACAATAAATTTAAAAATTAACCAGATGCAGTGGCACATGCCTGTAGTCCTAGCTACTTGGGAGGCCGAGGTGGGAAGATCACTTCAACCCAGGAAGATCACTTAAGCCCGGGAGGTTGAGGCTGCAGAGCCCTGATCACGCCACTGCACTCTAGCCTGGGCGACAGAGCAAGACTGTCTCTAAAAAGAAAAATCAAACAAAAAAATTTAAGGACCAGGCACAAGGACTCACACTTGTAATCAATCTCAGCACTTTGGGAGGCTGAGGTGGGACAATCACTTGAGCCCAGTAGACAAAATGAGACCCAAGTATACAAAAAAAAAAAGAGAGAATACATTAGCCAGGTGTGGTGGTGGTATGCACCTGTGGTCCCAACCACTCAGGAGGCTGAAGTGGGAGGACTGCTTGGGCCCAGGAGGTTGAGGCAGCAGTAAGACTCTCACAAACCTGGGTGACAGAGTGAAACCCTGTCTCCAAAAAAAAAAAAAGGTTAAGGAATAGACAAGAAAAAACTACTAGAAATTAAAAATATGACAGCTGAAATAAAACCTTCAATATAAAGATAAAAAGATAAAATCAAAGAAATCTCCCAGGCAGTAGAACAAATTAACAAAGTTGGAGGCTGGGCGCGGTGGCTCAAGCCTGTAATCCCAGCACTTTGGGAGGCCGAGACGGGCGGATCACGAAGTCAGGAGATCGAGGCCATCCCGGCTAACCCGGTGAAACCCCATCTCTACTAAAAAATACAAAAAAAACTAGCCAGGCGAGGTGGCGGGCGCCTGTAGTCCCAGCTACTCGGGAGGCTGAGGCAGGAGAATGGCCTAAACCC
>NW_012101254.1:5919824-5922021 GCF_000951045.1 Mandrillus leucophaeus
AAAAAAAAAGAAAAAGAAGCCGGGTATGGTGGCTCATGCCTGTAATCCCAGCACTTTGGGGGGCTGAGGCAGGCAGATCACGAGGTCAGGAGTTCTAGACCAGCCTGGCCAACATGATGAAACCCCGTCTCTGCTAAAAACACAAAAATTAGCCGGGCGTGGTGGCACACGCCTGTAATCCCAGCTACTCAGGAGGCTGAGGGAGGAGAATCGCTTGAACCCGGGAGGCAGAGGTTGCAGTGAGCCGAGACTGTGCCACTGCACTCCAGCCTGGGTAACAGAGTGAGACTCTGTCTCAAAAAATAAAAGAAAAAAAGAAAAGAAATATACACTTGTCTATTAGTATCTAATTTAAGGAAAGCAAAAGCATTTATGTAAGACTAAGATATATAACGAGGTAGATGAACAATACTCCCACTTTGTAAGCACAAATATTTACCAGGAGGTTTCACACCAGCAAAAAATCAAGAATGGTAACTTATTATTCAATGCCAAGTGCTATGATACATAGGACCCACTGAAATCCTCTAATAGATCATGAATTTGCTGAATCACTTGTTGTTTAGTATCCTATGAAATAGTATCCATCAAGAGTATAAGACTGAAATTTAAGACTACATTTCTACTTTGTTCAAAAAGCAAAAATACTCCATTTCCTCCCAAGTAAATCAGCCAAGAATTACACATCTAAATTAAAGCTGTCTCCTTTAAATGTCACTGATCTGGATAGCGGTGGAACTACTTGGATTCAATACTACATGCCACTATCCTAAATAACAAAAATCTCATTATTTTGAAGGAGGACTGGATATTTACAAAAACAACAGCAAAATATCATTCAACCCAATTCTACTACATGTTATGAGTTTTAAAAAAGTGGAGTCAAAAATCATTTGAAGTCAAAAATCACCTCACCTTCCAGTTGAGATAGCAGAGAAAGATCTTTCTAACCCCTTCTCTCCAAAGTCACACCAACATAGAAAAAACAAGAAATATAAACTTTTCAGCCATTTCAATGAATAGACATTGCAACTGTAACCACAGTAGATGAAAACAAAGAAGCTTATGACTTCAAGGCCCACTGAAGACACCAGAGAGGAACAAGTCAATTCATTTGGGAGGGTTTAGCAATAAGAGATATCAGACACCAAGGCAGAAAGTGAGGGCTCTCTATAAGGACACCCCAATACATAGCTTCCATCTCACATAGCAATATTGTCAACCCTCGAGACCAAGCAGGCATTTAAAGGCTCATTCTCTAGAAAATCTGCAACAGATACACTCAGGAACACCAAGTTAAATGGAGTATGGGAATGAGATTACAGATAGGGAGATTTGAAAAAATAAGGAGATTAAATACAAATGTGTATAATGAAACTAAAGTTAACCCCACACCTGCCCACCCAAGTTCCTTTAGCTGCTCAGATTCAAGCAAGCAGGCAGTCAAGCTTACATTCTCCTCCCCACACTCGAGGCAGGTGATCTGAGTCTTTCTCTGAAGGAACAGAATGGCTCCAGAAACAAGACCAACAGACATTAATGTTTGGAATCTCTCTCAGTGGAAAAAAAAAAATAGGCTCATTGTTCCATCATCTTGTAGCACAGCCCACCAGTGAAAAGCCCTGCCCATGTTTACAGACCTCGAAAACATCTTTTCTTTGAGACTGGGTCTCTCTGTCACCCAGGCTAGAGAACAGTGGCGTGATCACGGGTCTCTACAACCTCAACTTCCCAGGCTCAAGCAATCTGCTTACGTCTGCCTCTCAAGTAGCTGGGATTACAGGCGTGAACCACCATGATCAGCTAATTTTTTTTTTTTTTTTAATTTTTTGAAGAGACGGGGGTCTCCCTATGCTGCCCAGACTGGTCTCAAACTCCTGGGCTCAAGCAATCCTCTTGTCTCAGCCTCCCAAAGTGCTAGGATTACAGGCATAAGCCACCACGTCCTGCTGCAAACATCTTTTAATGACTTTTTTTTTTTTTTTTTTTGGGAGACTGAGTCTCACTCTGTCGCCCAGGCTGGAGTGCAGTGGCATGATCTCAGCTCACTGCAACCTCCACCTCCTGGTCTCAAGCAATCCTCCCACTTCAGCCTCCCAAGTAGCTGGGACTACAGGTATGTGCCATCAGACTTGGTTAATTTAATCTATTTTGAATGAGACATTACATCACAAGCAAAATAAACTATCTTGAGAGA
>NW_012101254.1:5923592-5931004 GCF_000951045.1 Mandrillus leucophaeus
GGCGAGGTGGCGGGCGCCTGTAGTCCCAGCTACTCGGGAGGCTGAGGCAGGAGAATGGCCTAAACCCAGGAGGCAGAGCTTGCAGTGAGCTGAGATCCGGCCACTGCACTCCAGGCTGGGTGACAGAGCGAGACTCCGTCTCAAAAAAACAAAACAAAACAAAACAAAAAAAACAAAGTTGGAAGGACCTGAAAAGGCCCACCAAGTACCCAGAACAATCAATTTATAAAAAAAGACCCACCTACCAAGGTACATAATTATGAAATTTTTTATTAAGAATTTAAAAAATTAGAAATCTTCCAGAGATAAACTAGGCTACTATAAATAAATAATTACCCTACTAATAAAGGATAAAGAATCAGAATGGTATCAGAACTGTCAGCAACTAGAAGACAATGGAGTAATGTTTTCAAAGTCCTACGGGAAAACTGTTTTCAACCTAGAACTCTATGCCTTGTCAAACACTCAACTGAGTGAAAAGGGAAGAATTAAGACATCGTCAAACATGAAAAGCCTCAAAACATTTCCTTTACCATGTACCCTTTTAGCAAAAAGCTACAACAGGATGATATGCTCAAAGGGAGTAAACCAACAAAGAAAGGTATTGCAAAAAAACAGGGTATCACATACAGGAGAGACACTTAGGAAATTCCCAAGGCATTAATTGTGCAACCAGGCATAATTAATAACCAGTCCATTATTGAAGCAGGACAGAGAAAATATCTAACAGAGAGGTATCCAGGAAAACGATATAAACCAAAAGATTATCTGGTGGTTTGGCTACGCGGAAATTCATTTTGAGAGGTTGCTGGAGTACATAGGAAGATGGAGATTAATCAAATAAAGAGGACTTTTTAACTTCAGAGGAAAGGAAATAGAGTAGGCAACTTGACTAAATGGAATATTTATACAGGCATAGTAATGTAACCACTGCATACCAATTTAACAAAGAATTAAAACAGAGTGGGATGAGATTATAAAAGGTTAAAATTCTCATCTAGGCCAGGCACGGTGGCTTATGCCTGTAATCCCAGGCTGAGGCAGGAGGATCACCTGAGGTGAGAATTTCGAGACCAGCCTGGCCAACATGGTGAAACCCCATTACTACTAAAAATACAAAAATTAGCCCGGCTTGGTGGCACGTGCCTGTAACCCCAGCTACTTGGGAGCTGAGGCAGGAAAACTGCTTGAACCCAGAAGGTGGAAGTTGCAGTGAGCAGAGATCGTGCCACTGCACTCCAGCCTGGGCAACAAGAGTTAAACTCCATCTCAAAAAAAAAAAAAAAAAAAAGAGGAAAAAAAAAACTTTCAGAAAGCACAGTGTAAATTATGGCAAGAGTCAACCACTAAGTCAATTTTCATTCCTGTCGGGTCATACAGGATCTCTGAAACCCTGAGAACACCTACATCATCTGATTAACTATATAAAATTAGGTGAGGGGGAAAGGCCTTCATATTCAATAAATGGTACGGGAGCAACCAGACATCCCTTCCACAAGCAAAAAAAAAAAAAAAAAAAAAAAAGTCAACCTCAACCTAAACCCTAAAACACATACAAAAGTAACTCAAAATAGGGTCACATGTAAAATATAAAACTACAAAACTTTTAGGAAAACACAGAAGAAAATATTTGGGATCTATGACGAACAGAGTTCCTAAACACCAAAAGCATGACCCACAAAAAGAGAGAAAAGTTCAAAAGCATGATTTATAAATCAGACCTCATCGAACTTCCAAAAGTTTGCCCTGTGAAAGCCCATGTGAAGAGGATGAAAAGACAAGCTACAGACTGGAAGAAAATATTTGTAAACCACATATCCAACAAAGGACTAGAATTTTATTTTATTTTTTTGAGATAGTCTCACTGTTGCCCAGGCAGGAGTGATCACAACTCACTGCAGCCTCAACCTCCCTGGCCTCAGCTGATCCTCCCATCTCAGTCTCTCAGGTAGCTGGGACTACAGGTGCACACCACCACATCCAGCTAATTTTTTTCTTTTTTTGTAGGGATAGGGTTTCACCATGTTGCCCAAGCTAGTCTCAAGTGACCCACCCACCTAAGCTTCCCAAAGTGCTGGGATTACAGGCATGAGCCACTGCACCTGGTCAAGACTAGCAGTTTAAGGGTACAAAGAACTCTCAAAACTCAACAGTTAAAAAACAACCCAGTTAGAAAATGGGCAACCATAGGAACAGACATTTTCCCAAAGATGGCAAATAAGCACGTAAAAGGACTTTTCAACACCTCTGGCAATCAGGAAAATGCAAATTAAAAACCACAATGAGATTATCACTACACACTTATTAGAATGACTAAAGTACAAAATAGTATGATAATGTTATCAAATGCTGGTGAGGATGCAGAGAAAGTGCACTCATACACTGCTGAAGATGGGGGGTGTAAAATGGTATAGCCATTCTGGAAACAGTCTGGTAGTTTCCTATAAAACTAAACATGCAATTACTATGTGACCCAACAACTGCAGTTTTGGGTGTTTATTCCAAAGAAATGAACATTTATGATCACACAACCTCTACACAAAATATTCCTAGCAGCTTTATTCATATTAGCTAAAAATTGGAATCAGCCCAGATGTTCCTCAATGGGTGAAGATTAAACTGTGGTACATACCATGAAGTATACTACTCAACAATTAAAAAAAGAAAGAAAGAAAAAAAAAAAAAAACTACTGGGCCCAGCACGGTGGCTCACGCCTGTAATCCCAACACTTTGTGAGGCTGAGGCAGGTGAAGCAGATCACCTGAGGTCGGGAGTTCAAGACCAGCCCAGCCAATGTGGTGAAACCCCATCTCTACTAAAAATACAAAAATTAGCTGGGCAAGGTGGCGGGCGCCTGTAATCCCAGCTACTCGGGAGGCTGAAGCAAGGAGAATCACTTGAACCCAGGAGGCAGAGGTTGCAGTGAGCCAAGATCGTGCCATTGCACTCCAGCCTAGGCAACAAAGCAAGATTCTGTCTCAAAAAAAAAAAAAAAAAAAACAACTAATGATACACACAACTTGGATTAATCTCCAGGGAATTATACTGAGTTGGGGGGTGGGAGGGAGCCAATCCCATAAGGTTACATTCTATATGATTCCATTTATATAACATTTGGAAAATGACAAAATTTTAGAAATGGAGGACAGTTTCATAGTTACCAAGATTTGGAGTGTAGCAATATCGGGAGGCTACGATTATAAAAGAACATGAAGGGTCCTTGTTTCTTGGAACTGTTGTAAATTGACTATGGTGGTGGATACATGAACCTATATGAGTGACAAAATTGTGCCAAATTTAATATACACACAAATGAATAAAAATAAAACTGGGGAAATTTTAATAAAGCTGGTGTATTACACCAGATGTCAACATTCTGGTTGTGATGTTGTAAGTTTCCCAAAACTGTTACCACTGGGAGAAACTAGGCAAAGTGTACAAGAGATCCCTTTGTATTATCTTTTACAACTACAGAAGAAATTACAATTATCTTAATTAAAATTTCAATTCAAAAAAGTCTGTACAGAAGCATTGCTAATTATATGAAAGAAACAAATCAACACTGTTCTTTGTTCTAATTTTCATATTATGTACTTTTTGGGTCTCCAGAATAATGGTTTTTCCATTTTCTAATGTTTTACAACCTTGGAAGCTCTGTTTCTGGGTCATATTTGAAACACAGCATTCTAGGCCAGGCGTGGTGGCTCCCACCTATAACTCCCAGCACTCTGGGAGGCTGAGGCAGGAGTACTGATTGAGCCCAGGAGTTCGAAACCAGCCTGGGTAACATGGCGAGACCCCGTCTCTGTTAGTTTTTTTTAATCAATAGTAAATAATAAATAAATAAAAAAAGAAAAGTAGCATTCCATCAATAGATGCTGTTTTCCTCAAAAATATTATTTTTCAGCTCTGGAAAGAAGAATAAACATCAAGCAATCATTTATGCTTGCAACCCAAAATACATTGCACTGCCTTCAAATAAAAACGTTTTTCTCATTTCAGATTTCCCTTAAGACTGAGTTTTCTGCACTAAAATTTTATTCTAATCAACTTTTCAAACTCCCTTTTTTTTTCCTTTGAGACGGAGTTTCGCTCTTGTTGCTCAGGGTGGAGTACAATGATGTGATCTTGGCTCACCACAACCTCTGCCTCCTGGGTTCAAGCAATTCTCCTGCCTCAGCCTTCCTGAATAGCTGGGATTACAGGCATGCGCCACCACGCCTGGCTAATTTTTGTATTTTTGGTAGAAACGGGGTTTCTCCATGTTGGTCAGGCTGGTCTCGAACTCCCGACCTCAGGTGATCTGCCGGCCTCGACCTCCCAAAGTGCTGGGATTACAGGCATGAGCCACCGCACCGGGCCTCAAATTCCTTTTCTTACAATCCAAAGTTAATGAACTAATTTCATAAACCCTCAATTATTCATCCATTTGAAGGAACCACCTCTATGACTTTTACAAGACTTTTAGTCTTCTGGGTTCAGATAATGTCCTGTTAACCTCAACATCCTTTGTAACTCCTTTAAACTTTCTTTTTATATATAAAATAAAGTTTTAAAAAGCTGGCCTTGGTGGCTTGAGAGGTTGAGGCAGGAAGACTGCTTGAGCCCAGGAATTCGATCCAGTCTAGGAAACATAGCAAGACCCTGTCTCTACAAAAATCAAATAAAATAAAAATTAAACTTCTCCTTTATGACTTAACCATCTCAATAGTTTCCCCATGCAAATCTCTTCAGCTAATCATACAATTCATACTTTGTGCTAAATAATGGTCTCTTATTTGTAAATCAACACTCAACAAGCTCCTACTCCTCTGTTTACAACTACTGCGACAGCTCTGCTTGGACAACCTTCTACTACTAAAAGTTGAAAGAGATTGCCAATATTTCTCCTATCGGTCTCTCCCTTCTGCAAACAAAACAAGAATGGCGGTATTTCCTTTGCCGTGCTTGTGTATCACTATCCACCACAATCCTTGAAAAGAAAATAATTATCCCTAACATCATCGGCTCTTCTCTATTATGCTCTAAGTTGGTAAAGGACAAGTAACCTGAACAAAATTCTTGATATTTTATTCTAAGACTTGTTACTTCCCTATTCTTGCCCCTCCAAAAAAACAACAAAAAAAAACAAAACCACAGCAACTCTACTTTTCAAATTGAAATTGATGAGCAGGAAGACTATCATTGATTTTTTTACACGCAACAATGAAATTCTCAGAATGAGCAATGTGGTTATGAATAAGATTGGCTGTGGATTCTTATAAAAACTCCTGGCCAGGCACGATAGCTCATGCCTGTAATCCCAGCACTTTGGGAGGTCGAGACGGGCAGATCACCTGAAGTCAGGAGTTTGAGACCAGCCTGGTCAACAGAGCCAAACCCCGTCTCTACTAAAAATACAAAAATTAGCCGGGCATGGTGGTGCATGCCTGTAATCCCAGCTACTTGGCAGGCTGAGGAAGGAGAATCATTTGAACCCGGGAGGTGGAACTTGCAGTGAGCAGTGAGCGGAGATCGAAGATTGATTGCACTCCAGCCTCGGGAACAAAAGTGAAACTCTGTCTCAAAAAAAAAAAAAAAAAAAAAAAAACTTATAAGACATGTGGCCCTTTGGCCTTCTGGAAGTTACTTCACCTCACCAGTCTCAGTTTTACCACTTTGAAAATTCATTTAAGGGTTCATTCCTGCACTAACATTCTGTGATTCTAACATTCCAAGAAGGTCTATGTAGATACAGACAACAAAAAGACACATCTGCCTTCAACATCTGAAAGTACAGACCAGTGATACTAAAGCATGGGAAAGTACCATAAAGGATCCTCTTGATTCACAACCACTAGTTAACAGTAGCTAACACCTGGAACAGGAGGGGCTGTCTGCATTCAAATGCTCTTTTAGGAGAGCTGGGTCAAGTGTTAGTTTTTTGGGTTTTGTTGGGCGGTGGGGAAAATATATCTAAAACATTTAGCATTTAAACCGTTTTTTAAAACACAGCATAAAACATAACATTAAATTTGCCACCTTAACCATTTTTAATGTGTACAGTTCAGTAGGTGTTAAGTATATCACACCATTGTGCAACAGATCTCCAGAGCCTTTTCATTTTGCAAAACTGTAATGCACTGTTTTATACTCATTAAACACCTTCCTATTTCCTTCTTCCCCAGTCCCTGGTAATCACCATTCTTTCTGTTTCTATGAATTTGACTTTAGATAGCCTCATATCCATATAAATGAAACCACATAGTATTTGTCTTTTCATGCATTTCAAACATTTTTAAGTGTACAATTCAGTGGCATTAAATTAACACTGTTATACAACCATCACCACTATTCCTCTCTGGAACTTTTTCATCCTCCCAAACTAAAACTGTGCTCATTAAGCAATAACTCCCCATTATCCTGTCCCCCAGGCCCTAGTAACCACTATTTCACTAATTTGTCTACTACAGGTACCTCGCACATTATTTGTCCTTTTGTGTCCAACTCATTTTACTTAGTAAACTATTTTCAAGGTGTACCCATGTGGCAGTATGTTAGAATTTCCCTCCCTTTTAAGGCTGAATAATATTCCATTTTATGTGTATACCACACATTTTGTTTATCCATTCATCCACTGATGAACATGTGAGTTGTTTCCACCTTTCAACTATTGTGAATAATGCTGCTATGAACGCTGGTGTGAAAATAGCTGTTTGAGTCTTTTTTGTTGTTGTTTTGAGACAGGGTCTTCCTCTATCACCCAGGCTGGAGCACAGTGGCACGATTATCAGCTCACTGCAACCTCCGCTTCCCGGGTTCAAGTGATCCTCTTGCCTCAGCCTCCCAAGTAGCTGGTACTACAGGCATGCACCACCATGTACAGCTAATTTTGGGGGGTTTCTTGGTAGAGACAGGATCTCACCATGTTGCCCAGGCTGGTCTTGAACTCCTGAGCCCAAGTGATCTGGCCTCCTAAAGTGCTGGGATTTACAAGCATGAGCCACTTTGCCTGGCCCTGTTTGAATCTTTGATTTAAATTATCCTGGATATAACTTGAAGTGAGATCACTAGATCATATGGTAATTTCCTTTTTAATTTTTTGAGAAACCACCCTATTGTTTCTCACCGTGGCTGCACCATTTCACATTCCCACCAGCAGTGCACCAAGGTTCCAATTTCTCTACAACCTTATCACTTGTTTTTGTCTTTTGTTATTATTGTTATAACTATCCTAAATGGTCACAAAATAACATCTCATTGTGGTTTTGATTTGCATTTCCCTAATTATTAGTGATGCTGAACATCTTTCCATGTGCTTATTGGGCATCTGCTTATCTTCTTTGGAGAAATACCTACATAGGCTTTTTTTTTTTTTTTTGAGACAGAGTCTCGCTGTCGCCCAGGTTGGAGTGCAGTGGCGCAATCTCGG
>NW_012101254.1:5931109-5939988 GCF_000951045.1 Mandrillus leucophaeus
TTTTTTTGTATTTTTAGTAGAGACGGGGTTTCACCATGTTAGCCAGGATGGTCTCGATCTTCTGACCTCGTGATCCACCCGCCTCGGCCTCCCAAAG
Organism: Mandrillus leucophaeus; assembly: GCF_000951045.1. Taxonomy (NCBI): domain Eukaryota; kingdom Metazoa; phylum Chordata; class Mammalia; order Primates; family Cercopithecidae; genus Mandrillus; species Mandrillus leucophaeus. The sequence goes on from NW_012101254.1 coordinate 5,931,207, forward strand.
TGCTGGGATTACAGCCGTGAGCCACTGAGCCTGGTCAGCTATTTTTTAAAATAGTAATTATGAAACACTTCACAAATTTGCACATCATCCTTGCTCAAGGACCATACTAATCTTCTCTGTATCGTTCCACCTTTACTATATATGCTGCCGAGGCAAGCACTCTGGATAGTTTTTTGGGGTTTTTAAAGATAGAATCTCACTCTGTCATCCAGGTTGGAGTGAGATGGTACAATCATAGCTCACTGTAGCTTCAAACTCCTGGACTCAAGTGATCCTCCCATCTCAGCCTCCTGAATAGCTTAGACTACAAGTATGCACCACCACACCCAGCTAATTTTTTATTTAAAAGCTTTTTTTTTTTTTTTTTTTGTAGACACGGGGTCTCGCTAAGTTGCCCAGGCTGGTCTCGAACCCCTGAGCTCAAGCTATCCTCCTGCCTCAGCCTCCCAAAGTGCTGGAAATATAGATGTGAGCCACAGTACCCAGCCTAATCAATCATTTCTAAAATGCAGATTAGTGGAACCAACCTACTCTTTCAAAACTTAACAGAATCATCCTGACGACAAAATGTATATATTATACCTCTCTTAGGGACAAGAGGCTTTACCAACTTCATTTCCTACATGGAACCCAGAGATTCCAATTCCCAATGAAAAATATTCCCTGTGAAAAAAGGAATAAGCCTAGTGGTGGAGAAAGGATTAATGACACTGAAAGGTGGCACATCCAGTATATAAACAGCCCACTAAAAACCTGTGCTTTGAACTTGTAATTCCCCCGTCACTAAGTAATGCATTCCTGAGCTCATACTACCAAGATGGTTATGGTCAAATCAACAACTGAAATCTTCTCATCCAAAAGTTGTAACTCTCTTAAGACTACTTTTCAAACCTTTCAATTTTTTTCTTTTCCTTTCTTTATTTTTTTTTTTTTTGAGACGGAGTTTTGCTCTTGTTGCCCAGGTTGGAGTACAATGGCGCGATCTTGGCTCACCACAACCTCCACCCCCCAGGTTCAAGCGATTCTCCACCGATTCTCCTGCCTCAGCCTCCCGAGTAGCTGGGATTACAGGCATGCGCCACCACGCCCGGCTAATTTTGTATTTTTGGTAGAGACAGGGTTTCACCACGCTGGCCAGGCTGGTCTCGAACTCTGACCTTAGGTGATCTGCTTGCCTTGGCCTCCCAAAGTGCTGGGATTACAGGCGTGAGCCATTGCACCCGGCCCCAACCTTCCAATTTCTAAGAGCAGTCTTGCCCTATTAAGCCAAACAGTTAATATTCCTTTTTTTTTTTTTTTTTTTTTTGAGTCAGAGTCTCACTCTTGTCGCCCAGGTTCGAGTGCAGTGGCATGTGCTCAGCTCACTGCAATCTCCACCTCCTGGGTTCAAGCAATTCTTCTGCCTCACAGCCTCCCAAGTAGCTGGGGCAACAGGCACGCACTACCATGCCCGGCTAATTTCTGTATTTTTAGTAGAGATGGGGTTTCACCGTGTTGGCCAGGCTGGTCTTGAACTCCTGACCTCTGCTGATCCACCTGCCTCAGCCTCCCAAAGTGCTGGATTACAGGCGTGAGCCACTGCGCCTGGTCACAGCTAACATTCATAAGTCCGATCCCAATCTACTTCATATAATGATCAGAAAGTAGGTAAAAAGGAAAAATTTTAAATAAGCTACCGCCAATTCGTATTAAGAGGATCTTGACTGTACCACCTGTCTGCCTACCTGCCTGCCTTCATTAATTATTCATGGTGCATCCATTAAGTGCAGGTACTCTTCCAGGTGTTTAGCATACGAGGGAAAAAAAAAAAAAGACAAAGACTTCTGCCCTTGTGCAACTTATATTCTGGTGCCCTTGGATGCGTTTTGAAATTGGTTGAGTATAACATACCAGTAATTTGTTCTTTGCAGCAGTCTCCAATAAATCTGACCATTTATATAACACATAATTTCTAATATGGATGTATGAGAATTGAAAATATATAGAAAAATTCAAATACAGTAGTCTTTGTGAACACCATCCTATAAATCTATAAAAATTATTTCTTCAAAAAACCAATAGCCAATAAGAAATTTAAATGACCGCACCTAAAATAATGAGGGCCTGCCTTATTTTGGCAGTCAGGTCCTTCTGAACACCTGCAAGATCACTACTTCCATACAAACCTCGGGATGTTGTTTTTGTTTTTTCACACAGAGTCTTGCTCTGTCACCCAGGCCAGAGTGCAGTGGCGTGATCCAAGCTCACCGCACCCTTGAATTCCTGGACTTAAGTGATCCTCCCACCTCAGCCTCCCCTGTAGCTAGAACTACAGGAACAAGCCACTATGTCCTGCTAATTTTTTGTTTTTGCAGAGATGGGGGTCTATGTTGCCCAGACTGGTCTCCAACTCCTTACCTCAAGTGAACTTCCCAATTCAGCCTCTCTAAGTGCTGGGATTACAGGTTTGAGCCACCATGCCCAGCCCTCAGGATGTTCAAGTGACCACTAAAAAATTTCATTATAATTTATACTTAGAGAATGCTCCAGATTTTAAAAACCCAGCCAGACATGATGGTGCTCCCCTGTAGTCCCAGCTACTTGAGAGGCTGAGGAAGGAAGATTGCTTAAGCCCAGGAGTTCGAGGCTACAGTGAGCTATGATTGCACCACTGCACTCCCAGCTGGGTGACAGAGTGAGATTTAATCTTTTAAATAACAACAACAAACCCTAGTCACATGGTAAAATTTAACACATTCCTAAAAGTAGTCTACTTTCAAAGTATTTCTAGTCATCTGCACATTGACCAAGTGGTTACTTAACATTGTTTAGACATGTACCATCCAGTATGGTAGCTACTAGCCACATGTAGATATTAATCACTTGAAATACGCCTCTTTAAAATTTATGTTTTCATTACATAATATACATCCATGTAGAAATACACCTAATCTAAAATGAGATGAGTTTTAAGCATAGCTTACAAACCAGAGAAAAAGAATGTGAAATATCTCAACAATTTTAATTTTTTTTTCCTACAGACAGGGTCTCACTATGTTGCCCAGGCTGGTCTTGAACTCTTGGGCCCAAACAATCCTCCCACCTCAGCCTGCCAAAGTGCCGGGATTACAGGTGTGAGCCACTGAGCCTACCCTCAACAATTTTTAAATCTTGATTACACAATAAAATGACATTCTAGATATGAGTTAAAATATATTATTAAAATTTACTTTGTAGGCCGGGCGCGGTGGCTCGAGTCCGTAATCCCAGAATTTTGTGAGGCCGACCGAGGTGGGTAGATCATCTGAGGTCAAGAGTTCTTGGCCAGCCTGGCCAACATGGTGAAACCACGTCTCTACTAAAAATACAAAAAAATTAGCTGGGTGTGGTAGTGGGCACCTGTAATTCCAGCTACTTGAGAGGCTGAGGCAGGGAGAATTGCTTGAATCTGGGAGGCAGAGGTTGCAGTGAGCCGAGATCATGCCACTACACTCCAGCCCAGGCAACAGAATGATACTCCGTCTCAAAAAAATATTTTTTTTTACTTTTTAAAATGTGACCATCTGGCCAGGTACAGTGGCTCACACCTGTAATTCCAGGATTTTGGGAGGCCAAGACTCCATCTCAAAAAAAAAGAAGTGGCTATTAAAAGTAATACATGTGGCTCACATTATTTCTTTTGAACGGCACTGGTTAAATGCAATGGTAGACTTCTTTTTTTTTTTGAGACAGAGTCTCCCTCTGTTGCCCAGACTGAAATGCAGTGGCACTATCTCGGCTCACTGTAAGCTCCGCCTCCAGGGTTCACAAAATTCTCCTGCCTCAGCCTCCTGAGCAGCTGGGACTACAGGTGCCCACCACCACGCCAAGCTAATTTTTTGTATTTTTAGTAGAGACGGAGTTTCACCGTGTTAGCCAGGATGGTCGCGATCTCGTGACCTTGTGATCCGCTCACCTCGGCCTCCCAAAGTGCTAAGATTACAGGTGTAAGCCACAACACCCGGCCCAATGGTATTTTAAACCTGTGGACAGAGCTAACATATGAATGTGTTCAAGCTGTACTCAGAATCATTTATTTTCTCAACTTACACTATTCAACATCTTATATATGAAAACATTTTTATCTGAAAGTATGAAAATGTCAGAGTCTAGGCCGGGCGCGGTGGCTCACGTCTATAATCCCAGCACTTTGGGAGGTTAAGGCGGGTGGATCACCTGAGGTCAGGAGTTCAAGAACGGCCTGACCAAAACTACTTAATTTTTGCCTACTAAAACTACGTAATTGGCCAGGCGTGGTGGCGTGATCCTGTAATCCCAGCTACTCAGGAGGCTGAGGCAGGAGAATCGCTTGAACCTGGGAAGCAGAGGTTGCAGTGGGCAGAGACTGCGCCACTGCATGCCAGCCTGAGCAACAACAGCAAAACTCCATCTCAAAAAAAAAAAAAAAGAGGGCGGGCATGGTGGTTCCCACGTGTAATCTCAGCACTTTGGGAGGCTGAGGAGGGCAGACCACCTGAGGTCAGAAGTTTGAGACCAGCCTGGCCAACATGGTGAAACCTCGTCTCTACTAAAAATACAAAATTAGCCAGATGTGGTGGCATATGCCTATAATCCCAGCTACCTGGGAGGCTGAGGCAGAAGAATCACTTAAGCCAGGGAGGTGGAGGTTGCACTGAGCCAAGATCACACCATTGCACTCCAGCCTGGGCAAAAAAAAATGAAACTCCATCTCAAAAAAAAAAAAAAGAAAGAAATTGTTTAGCGGAGCACCAACAAATACTTGGGTACCACAGTGTGCAGGATGTTCAATCCATAAAATAACATCTTCTGCCACACCTCCACAGCAGAAGAGTCACATATTCTATATAGAGCTAATATAATATGCACTGTGCTCCTACAAAGTGCCTGGCCCTGGCACCATGTGAAGTGCTTTACTCTCACTAAACCATAAAATTCTCACAACTACCCTATGTGGTAGATTACTACGACTGACTTTTTTTTTTTTTTTCAGATGGAGTTTCACTCTTGTTGCCCAGGTTGGACTGCAATGGCGCAATCTCAGCTCACCACAACCTCCGCCTCCCGGGTTCAAGCGATTCTCCTGCCTCAGCCTCCCGAGTAGCTGGGATTACAAGCATGCGCCACCACTACCAGCTAATTTTTGTATTTTTAGTAGAGACGGGGTTTCTCCATGTTGATCAGGCTGGTCTCGAACTTCGGACCTCAGGCAATCTGCCTGCCTCGGCCTCCCAAAGTGCTGGGATTACAGGCGTGAGCCACCGTGCCCAGCCTTATTAACACTTTTAAAGAGCCTGAAGCCAGAGAGGTTAAGTAATCTGCCAAAGTTGCACAGCTAGTAGTAACCTGTGGAAACAAGATTCCAACCCAGCAGACTTGATCCAAAATCATCACACATCTTCCCAAGTAAAAGGAATACAAAAATATTATACCATTATCTTACAGGATTGAGTTTTAGTTGGGGGGCATGTACCCTTTACAAAAAGATTGGAGTAGAGACAGTTAATGTTTTGCTTCCTACTCTCCAACCACACTGTTCCTAAGGATAGGTTAAAGTTGACCACATAGCCAGGCGTGGTGGCTCAGCCTGTAATCTCAGCACTTTGGGAGGCTGAGGCGGTGGAGTGCTTGAGGTCCGGAGTTCAAGAGCAGCCTGACCAACATGGTGAAACCCAGTCTCTACTAAAAATACAGAAATTAGCCAGGCATGGTGGCAAGCACCTGTATCAGAGCTACCCAGGCAGCTGAGGCAGAACTGCTTGAACCCCTGAGGCGGAGGTTGCAATGAGCCGAGATCACACCACTGCACTCCAGCCTGGGTGACAGAGTGAGGTTCAGTCTCAAAATAAATAAATAAATAAATAAAGTTGACCACATGAATTAAATCCTCAATCTTACTATACATTTGTTCTATGCTCCCTTTTCCAGAAAGGCCCTATCCCACCCCTCTGACTCAATTCCTATTAGTCCTCCAGACTTCATTTATTATTATTTTTTTGAGACTAAGTCTCGTTTTGTTGCCCAGGCTGGAGTGCAGGGGCACAATCTCAGCTCACTGTAACCTACGCCTCCCAGGTTCAAGCCATTCTCCTGCCTCAGCCTCCTGAGTAGCTGGGACTACAGGCACCTGCCACTATGCCCGGCTAATTTTTGTATTTTTAGTAAAAATGGGGTTTCACGATATTGACCAAGCTGATGTTGAACTTCCGACCTTGTGATCCGCCCGCCAAGGCCTCCTAAAGTGCTGGGATTACAGGTGTGAGCCACAGCGCCGGCCCAGACTTCATTTTAGGTATCATCACTATGTAAGTCTACTCAAACTCCTCACGATTTAGACTAGGCACTCTTCCTCCCTATGCTTACTACTGTAGCATCTTACTGGAATGCTCCTCAAGGGGTCTGTTGTGTTCATTTATTCTCAGTGCCTAAGAACAGTGCCCAGCATTAGATGCTCAATAAATATTTGCTGACCCATCTGATCACCTAACCCCAGCCAGCTACAGCTAAAAGTGGAGTGTTAAAAGCAAACTTAGTGCTAGGGAAGTGCTAGCGCTAAGTGCTAGTATTCTCTAACCCACAAGTTAGAGAACAAGCCCTAAGTTTCATGAAATTTATGACAAACCAAAAAAACAGTATGATACTCTGGAAATAAGGATTATGATAATTTGCCTCCCAAAAAAGGTGAGCAAAATAAAAATCTATTTAAAAAATGACTTGTCCAATTTAATTTCTGTAAAATTTATTTTGTGAGAATGAAGCAGCTGATATTTGTCACAAAAGAAAACCCAAACCAAATATTTCAGTAATGCTATATAAATTGCTTCAAATCAGCTTAATTTTGACAATTCCCAGAGTTCAAAGACGACTGCAGTTGCTTTTTAAAATCGTCTCAATATAAAATTACATTTAAACATGGGTTCAACTGCACGGCCACAATGCTGAGAGCCATGTGTCTTTTAAGAAAAGTATTGGGGAGCGGATGGGTTTCACAATTAATAAAGCACAATTAGCGTCAGCGCCACTTAAATTTTCTACCCAGATTCAAAAGGGACTTTCCTAGAGCTTTCCCTTTTCCTTTCCTAAACGGGAAATTCGATTAAAAAGGTCACTCTTCAGCTCTTACTGCCACACTAAGTAATTCTGAAACACGGTGAAAGTGCATTGTAAGTCCATAGGGCTATGACTGGCAAAATACTTTCCTGTAAATACTAGAGTCAAATAAAATAGAAGAGAGAACTTGACTTCACTCCGTTGGGTTTGAGGACAGAAACTGATCATCTTCCTCAGATTACTGCTTCTGTTGATGTCTCGAAAAGCGCTGAGGCAAATATGCCAGAGTCCCGCCCCAAGCGCGAAGAGCCTCCGATTGTTTGACACATCAATGGATTAGTCAATGAGGGCAACTCACTTTTCCCTTCTAATTTACCTTAATTATCCTTCTCAGAAACCCTCAAGTTTACTCTAAGTTATGACCATAAGGAATCTTCTCTTTGCCCCAAAGTATAAATTCAGGCCTTTCCCAAATAGCTAGTACTGCTTCAATCGCAACCACTGAAATAAATACTTTAAAAATATCACACATCTAGTAATTCCATGCAAATGTGGAAAAAGCCAGTCCAGTCGCCTGAACAAATAAGGTTCTGGAACACGGTTAAATGGTGCATATTTTGTAACAGAAGGCACTGAGCATAGTGGGAGACTCGAAAGCAAAAGACCGGATGGAAATCATGGGAAGACCCCGCCCCAGTAAGCTCGATGCCGATTCAAACAGTAACTTGGATCTGTCGTTTGGAATCGGAATCACTGAAACAAAGGCGTATATTACGGGAAGCAAGATGTCTGGAGTAAAATAAACGGTTTGCAGCTACCGAGACTTTACACCGTCCTCCCACAGGTCTTACCTATGGTGGAAATAAAGGTAGTATTGAAGGCATCATCCGAAAAACGAAAAAGGACGCAGGTCTTCCCCACTCCCGAATCCCCGATCAGGAGCAGCTTGAAAAGCAGGTCGTACGTCTTCTTCGCCATTGGGAGGAGCGGCTCGGGCTCTCGCCGCCGGCGGCCCCAAGGGATCGGTCCCTCTCACTACGGCCAACTCCTCACTCGGGCGTTCTCAGGCCGGAGGACCGGGGAAGCGTGGGAAAAAGGAAGGCTCGAGAGGGCGCGGGCGACCTACGAACAGCTTCGGGGAAGCCCCGACAGTGGCGGCGTCCAGTGCCTCCGAGGGCGGCGACCGCGGCTCCGCAGCCTCTCCCAGCCGCTCCGCCCGGTTCCGGGGAGTCGGTCGGGACAAAATGGCCTCCCCTCCCCCCTCAGGGCTTCTCGGCCGGGACGCTCCCACGGGCGAGCAAGCCTGCTCTGCCGTCGAGGAGGCGCGGCGGGCGTGAGGACAGTCTCTCTCGCGAGCAGAAACTCCGCGCTAGCACGCGGCGAGGGCAGCGAAGAAAGACCCCCAAGTCGACGAGCTCAGTTACATAGCCCCAGGAAACCGAGCCGCCCCGGCCAGAGCCACCTTTTCCCCGTGCCCTCTCACGCCGGCGTGCGCGCTGCCTGAGACGCACGCAAGGACGTACGCCCGCCCTTCCCTCACGCCCTAGCCCTGCGGTTCGCGTCTGCGCACGCGCACAAGAGGGCACGGGGCGCGCCGAAGTGGAGAGTGGAATGCTCGGGTATCCAAGCCTCAGTCTGAGGCTGGACCCAGAGGGGAGAAGGGAGGGGCGAGAGAGGGCGAGGCCGCGGGCGCGCTCCCTGTAGCCGCCTGATAGGGTGCGCGGCGTTACGAGCA
>NW_012101254.1:5942248-5942896 GCF_000951045.1 Mandrillus leucophaeus
TGGAGTAGAGACAGTTAATGTTTTGCTTCCTACTCTCCAACCACACTGTTCCTAAGGATAGGTTAAAGTTGACCACATAGCCAGGCGTGGTGGCTCAGCCTGTAATCTCAGCACTTTGGGAGGCTGAGGCGGTGGAGTGCTTGAGGTCCGGAGTTCAAGAGCAGCCTGACCAACATGGTGAAACCCAGTCTCTACTAAAAATACAGAAATTAGCCAGGCATGGTGGCAAGCACCTGTATCAGAGCTACCCAGGCAGCTGAGGCAGAACTGCTTGAACCCCTGAGGCGGAGGTTGCAATGAGCCGAGATCACACCACTGCACTCCAGCCTGGGTGACAGAGTGAGGTTCAGTCTCAAAATAAATAAATAAATAAATAAAGTTGACCACATGAATTAAATCCTCAATCTTACTATACATTTGTTCTATGCTCCCTTTTCCAGAAAGGCCCTATCCCACCCCTCTGACTCAATTCCTATTAGTCCTCCAGACTTCATTTATTATTATTTTTTTGAGACTAAGTCTCGTTTTGTTGCCCAGGCTGGAGTGCAGTTCTGCCTCCCGGGTTCAAGCGATTCTCCTGCCTCAGCCTCCCGAGTAGCTGGGATTACAAGCATGCGCCACCACTACCAGCTAATTTTTGTATTTTTA
>NW_012101254.1:5950846-5958100 GCF_000951045.1 Mandrillus leucophaeus
AACTGCGCCCTGGGTCATTTAATAGCCTCTTTGCTAGAACGAGACGCCTCCCGGCGTGCCCCCTTTCCGGGGCCAGGCCTGACGGGGAAACATGAGTGCTCCCTCCCAGTTGACTTCAAGAGCAAGAGTTTGAGATGGAAAAACTGGCCACGCTGCTCGGGTTGGGATGATGTAATCCTGGGCGAGGAGAGGAAGGCTGAGGAACACCTGGGCGCAGGAAGAACCTCCCCGCGAAGTAGAAGGGTCTGTGCCGGTGCTCAGAGAACCTGCTTCAGGCCTTTGCCGTCCTTTAGGAATCCGGGAGAACCCTAGAGCTCTCTGCAGAGGAGGTGGGGCCTCTGCCTGCCGCCAGAGTCGTACCACTGGGTTGAAAATTGAAAGGTGGTCAAGCCTATCCCCAGTCCGACCCAGCCTGCTTCCTCGCATTTTCTTTCTTTCTTTTTTTTTTTTTTTTTTGAGATGGAGTTTCGCTCTTGTTGCCCGGGGTAGAGTGCAATGGCACAATCTCGGCTCACTGCACCCTCCACCTCCTGGGTTCAAGTGATTCTCCTGCCTCAGCCTCCCAAATAGCTGGGATTACAGGCGTATGCTACCACGCCCGGCTAATTTTTTCTATTTAGTGGAGACGGGGTTTCACCTGTTGGTCAGGCTGGTGTCGAACTCCTGACCTCAGGTGATTTGCCCGCCTCGGTCTCCCAAAGTGCTGGGATTACAGGCGTGAGCCACTGTGCCCGGCCCCTCGCATTTTCTTTGCATTTGCTTTACCTTCTGTTCTCCCTCCCCATCAGTCCTATTTACGCAGTCCTTTTTCTTTCCTACCCTTCTGTAGTTGCAATATTCATGCTGCTGACCTTCCATTCTCAGGGTCATCCATCCCTCAAGCACACCTAGGTGTGATGGCACAGGAGTTGAACCTGGTGAGCTGGTTCAACCTGATAAAGTGGAAAACGCTGAAACGTGGAAATCAGGAAACGGATAGAGAAGTAAAAACTACATTTTCACGCACACCACGCCACGATCGCCAAATCACCAAAATGTGGATTTGATATGTAATTAAAGTTAGACTTTCTGGCAATTCCGTTTTACATTTTCCATTTTATGTTTCAGTCTTACATTTTTCCTTTCTTCCCAGCCACCCCTAAAGCGTCCTTACCAAAGATACTTGTCTTCACTAATACATCTTTCTCTTCAGTTGTTTTCTCCAGTTGCTCCTAGTCTTGTCACTTAAACTTTTTTTTTTTTTTTGAGACAGAGTCTTACCTGTCACCCAGGCTGGAGTGCAATGGCACAATCTCAGCTCACTTCAACGTTCGCTTTCAGGGTTCAAGTGATTCTCCTGCCTCAGCCTCCTGAGTAGCTGGGATTATAGGCGCATGCTACCATGCCTGGCTAATTTTGGTATTTTTAATAGAGACGGGGTTTCACCATGTTGGCCAATCTGGTCTTGAACTCCTGACCTCAGGTATTCACCTGCCTCGGCCTCCCAAAGTGCTGGGATTACAGGCATGAGCCACTGCGCCCAACCTCACTTAAACCTTCTCATCCTCTCTGAATCATTCTGACTCCAGTCGGGAATGCCTTATGATAATAACAATTCTAAAATAGACTAGCTATGCGAATCACAAAGTGAGTGATGGTCAGTGCAGCACAGGTGTGTCATCAATTCAGAGTCAGAAGGAAAATCTTGTTACCCTGATTATTCCTTTCAAAATAAGTTAGATTAACTCAAGTCCCAATGTTACAAAGTATTTTAGAAGTCTTGAAAGTTTTTAAGCTGCGCGCAGTGACTGAACCTGTAGTCCCAGCTATTCAGGAGGCTGAGGAAGGAGGATTGCTTGACCCCAGGAGATTGAGACCAGGCTGGACAACAGAGTGGACTCCATCTGTGAAAAAATGAAGTGTTAAAGGTTTTGTTTGTTTCTGAGACAGGGTCTTGCTTGTTGCCCAGGCTGGAGTGCGGAGACCTCACTACAGCCTCAACCTCCTGGCCTAAAGCGATCCTACCACCTTGGGTTTTTAAGGTGCTGGGATTACAGGCACGAGCCAGCAGGCCCAACCAAGATTTTTTCCTGTATAAGGCCTAATTTGGGCTGGGCCTAGTGGTTCTCACCTGTAATCCCAGCACTTTGGGAGACCAAGGTGGGAGGATCATTTGAGGCCAAGAGATCAAGACCATCATGGCCAACACGGCGAAACCCCATCTCTACTAAAACTACAAAAATTAGCTGGGCATGGTGGCATACGCCTGTAGTCCCAGCTACTTGGGAGGCTGAGGCAGGAGAATCGCTTGAACCAGGGAGTGGGAGGTTGCAGTGAGCCAAGATTACACCACTGCATTCCAGCCTGGTGACAGAGCAAGACTCCATCTCAAAAAAAAAAAAAAAAAAAAAAAGAAGCCTAAATTGGAGAGTAATACCACTACATAAATTTTGGGGATAATGGACAGTTGAAAAATTTGGAAAACCCAACACAAATGATAAATGTTTGAGGTGATGGATAACCCAATTACCCTGATTTCATCATTATACACTGTATGCATGTATCAGAATATCACATGTACTTCCATTAATATGTACAAATATTTCTTCACTTTATTTTTTATCCTGTAACCAACAATTTTTATCACTTAGAAACTTTTCCCCATGAACTCATATTCTGAAACTTTAGGAATTAATTACATTTATTAACAAATTATCGATCATAGTTTTTTTTTTTTTTTTTTTTGAGACGGAGTCTGCCTCTGTGACCCAGGCTGGAGTGCAGTGGCATGATCTTGGCTCACTGCAAGCTCCGCCTCCCGGGTTCACACCATTCTCCTGACTCAGCCTCCCGCGTAGCTGGGACTACAGGCGGCAGCCATCACACCCAGCTAATTTTTCTATTTTTAGTAGAGACTGGGTTCACCGTGTTGGCCAGGATGGTCTCGATCTCCTGACCTTGTGATCCGCCCACCTCGGCCTCCCAAAGTGCTGGGATTACAGGCGTGAGCCACCGCACCTGGCCTTTTTTTTTTTTTTTTGAGGTAGAATCTCAGTCTTTCACCCAGGCTAGAGTGCAGTGGCACAATCTCGGTTCACTGCAACTTCTGCCTCCTGGTTCAAGTGAAACTCCTACCTCAGTCTCCCAAGTAGCTGGGATTACAGGCACTACCACCACGCCCGGCCAATTTTTGTATTTTTAGTAGAGACAGGGTTTCACCGTGTTGGTAAGGCTGCTCTTAGACCCCTGACCTCAAGTGATCCACCCTCCTCAGCCTCCCAAAGTGCTGGGATTACAGGCATGAGCCACTGTGCCTGGCCCCTGGACTACATGCTTTATAGAGCAATTTTGAAAAACATAATCCATAAACTAGGGCGTGAGTCACCGTGCCTAATCAGGATAGTCTTGAACTCCTGACCTCAAGTGATCAGCCCTTCTCGGCCTCCCAAAGTGCTGGAATTACAGGCGTGAGCCACTGTGCCCGGCCAGGATCATACCTTCTTTTTTTTTTTTTTGGAGACAGAGTCTCACTCTGTCACCCAGGCTGCAGTGCACTGGAATGATCACTGCTCCCTGCAGCCTCAATCTTTTGGGCTCAAGCAATCCTCCCACTTCAGCCTCCCCAGTACCTGAGACTACAGATGCGTGTCATTACACCCAGCTAATTTTTATATTTTTTGTAGAGACAGAGTTTTGCCATATTGCCCAGGCTGGTCTTGAACTCCTGGACTCAAACAATCTGACAACCTTGGCTTCCCAAAGTGCTGAGATTACAGGTGTGAGCCACCATGCCCCACCATATCTTTTAAATCATAATTTGACCCCTGCACGTAACTCACAGATGAGGAGTCTAAGATTCAGAGAAGACAGGGCCTTCCCAGAGGTCACACTGTTAGTGCAGAGCCTGGACTATACAGGCAAGGGAAAAGAGAAGAAAACCTCCACAGGACATCATATTACATCAAGGTGAGAATTGGGAGGATTGAGAGGCTCAGTCAGTACTTAGCATTTGGATTCTCTAAAGTTAATTAAAGGTTTTGCTGGAATGAGACCTAAGCATCAAGCTATACCTGCCAATGAAGGAAGCAGAAGTGATCAAGGTATGGAAGATCTCTGACTCTAGAAAAAAAGAATAAAATGGGGATCTACACAGACCTAAAGGATAAACCTAGAGTTATGAAGAAATATTTCATAAAAATGGAAACAGTGAAAGAAAATGCCAATCTAGTGCTAGTTTAGGGGTTATGCTTTTTAAAAAATTGTTCTATAAAGAATGTAGTCCAGAGGCCAGGTGCGGTGGCTCATGCCTGTAATCCCAGCACTTTGAGAGGCCCAGGTGGGTAGATCACTTGAATTTAGGAGTTTGAGACCAACCTGACCAACTTGGTAAAACCCCATCTCTACTAAAAATACAAAAATTAGCCAAGCATGGTGGCAGGTACCTATAATTCCAACGACTTGGGAGGCTCAGGCAGGAGACTTGCTTGAGCCTGGAAGGCCAAGGTTGCAGTGAATTGAGATCATGCCACTGCACTCCAGGCTGAGTGATCGAGCAAGACTCCATCTCAACAACAAAAAATGTAGTCCAGGCCAGGCGCAGAGGCTCGTACCTGTAATCCCAGCACTTTGGGAGGCCAAGGTAGGCAGATAGCTTGAGTCTAGGAGTTCCAGACCAGTCTAGGCAACATGGTGAAGCCCCATCTCTAAAAAAAAGTAAGAAAAAATTAGCCAGACGTGGTGGTAAGTCCCTGTGATCCCAGCTACTCGGAAGGCTGAGGTGGGAGGATTGCTTGAGCCCAGGAGGCCAAGGTTGCAGTGAGCCATGATCCTGTCACTGCACTCCAGCCTGGGCAACAGAGTGAGACACTCAAAAAAATAAATAGGCCGGGCAAAGTGGCTCACGCCTGTAATCCCAGCACTTTGGGAGGCCGAAGCAGGTGAATCATGAACTCAAGAGATGAAAGAGAAAGAAAGCAGGCAGGCAAGCAGAGAGGGAGGGAGGGAGGGAAAGAGAAAGTAGTAGTCCAAATATTTGCAAAGCCAAGAAAAAGAGGCATATTTATATGTTTATACTATCAATTAAGGTATCTCTTTATTTTTCTAGAAAAAGTATAGCTGACCAGTTCATGGTTCTAGTCTTCAACTTAGGCTTTTAGGACCTGCATCTACCTTATAAAAAATTCCTGACTCAAAAGATGTTGATGCAGGATCATCTTTACCACTGTTCCCATGCATATTCAGTCTCTATACCAGATTTCTTACTCTTTTATCTCTACCCAACTTGCTCTCCGTGTTCTTCATAAGAATCAAGTCTTCTAGGCCGGGTGCGGTGGCTCACGCCTGTAATCCCAGCACTTTGGCAGGCTGAGGCGGGCAGATCACCTGAGGTCAGGAGTTCGAGGCTAGCCTAGCCAACGTGAAGAAACCCTGTCTCTACCAAAAAATACAAAATTTGCCAGGCATGGGGGCGCATGCCTGTAATCCCAGCTACTCGGGAGGCTGAGGCAGAAGAATTGCTTGAACCCGGGAGGCAGAGGTTGCGGTGAGCAGAGATTGCACCATTGCACACCAGCCTGGGCAAAAAGAGGGAAACTGTCTCAAAAAAAAAAAAAAAGAAAGAAAGAATCGAGTCTTTGCTTGAAGGGCTGGCCCACTGCTGCGTCATCACTTTGCTGTAAGACCTTCCCCTCCAGTCTCCAGGACTTTGTGTATTTACTACTGCTTATTTCCTGTGTTCACACCCACAGTCTTCCTGCAGGGACTTCATGGGGATAGATCTTGGTTAGACTTTACCAACGCTACATACTGATTGCCTAGTGGCTGGCAGCCCATCAGTATTCTCCTCTGCCTGCATATCTTGACTTAGGCCTCCTCTTGTTAGAAAATGATTGTCCCACCAAGCATGGTGGCACATGCCTGTAGTCCCAGCTACTTAGGGGGCTGAGGCAGGAGGATTGCTTGAGCCTGGAAAGTTAAGGTTGCAGTGAGCCAAGATCCTGCCACTGTACTTCATATTGGGCAACAGAGCAAGACCCCGTTTCAAAAAAAAAAAAAAAAACCAAGTCCGAGTGCGGTAGCTCACGCCTGTAATCCCAGCACTTTGGGAGGCCGAGGCAGGCAGATCACGAGGTCAGCAGTTCAAGACCAGCCTGGCCAACACGGTGAAACCCCGTCTCTACTAAAAAAAATACAAGAATTAGCCAGGCGTGAACTGGGTGCGGTGGCTCACGCTTGTAATCCCAGCACTTTGGGAGGCTGAGGTGGGCGGATCACGAGGTCAGGAGATCGAGACCACGGTGAAATCCTGTCTCTACTAAAAATACAAAAAATTAGCTGGGCATGGTGGCAGGCACCTGTAGTCCCAGCTACTCAGAGAGGCTGAGGCAGGAGAATGGTGTGAACCCGGGAGGCGGAGCTTGCCGCAAGCCGAGATCGTGCCACTGCACTCCAGCCTGGGTGACAGAGCAAGACTCCATCTCAAAAAAAAAAAAAAAAAGAAGGGGAAAAAATATAAAATGAGTAGGACCTTGCACAGACCACATAGTCAGTGGTCAATGTGCTAGAAAGTGAGGAATATGATTAACTTAGTGCTCTGCATCCCAGATCTAAATTTTTACACAAATTGAGAAGATCAGATTGCACATGGAGGTAGACAACATTGATATTGGTACTCTTTATGGTTATTATTTCCAGAAAAATATCAAAATGAGAAGAAAAACCCTAAATATTTCGTTTGGATTAATACAAAGAATATAGATTATGGCTGTTTGCTTTTATGCCTAACTGCCATATACCATAACAATAGTTATGCAAATTTTAAAATGTGACAGACTTATTTCATCTTATGAACTTGGCCATGGATGCCCAGACTAATTGTCACTTCCAGAAGCTTGGTGCTCAACTGTCAACTGTCAGCTCTTTCCCCTCCCTGTCTGGTTCTAGCTCTTTGGAATAATCCAGTTACTTGCAGGCTATCTCACCTTTTTCCTGGAGCCAGAGAAAGAGTAGAAGTATAGGTTATCAAAAACCCTTACACAACCTGTTAATTGAGTCAGTCACTGCCAAGACAATATTTAAAAGCAGCCGTTCTCTGTTGTCCAAAATACCTCCAAGAAAAATAACTTAGGGGCCGGGCGCAGTGGCTCACGCCTGTAATCCCAGCACTTTGGGAGGCCAAGGTGGGCAGATCACGAGGTCAGGAGATCGAGACCATCCTAGCCAACATGGTGAAACCCTGTCTCTACTAAAAATACAAAAAATTAACTGGGCGTGGTG
>NW_012101254.1:5958315-5964648 GCF_000951045.1 Mandrillus leucophaeus
CGAGTAGCTGGGACTACAGGTGCCTGCCACCTCGCCCGGCTAGTTTTTTGTATTTTTTAGTAGAGACGGGGTTTCACCGTGTTAACCAGGATGGTCTCGATCTGCTGACCTTGTGATCCGCCCGTCTCGGCCTCCCAAAGTGCTGGGATTACAGGCTTGAGCCACCGCGCCCGGCCGTAATTTTACTGTTTGTAACTCAAAGGATAAATGCTTGGGGGGATGGATGCCCCATTCACGATGTGCTTCTTTCTCATTGCATGTCTATATCAAAACAGCTCATGTACCCAATAAATATATACACCTACTATCTACCCACAAATATTAAAAAGAAAAAGAAAAGGAAAAAATACCCCCAAGAGGAAGCCAGACTTTTGCCCATGTAGCTTACGCATTCAGGGTTCCACTACCTTTTGCCCTACCTCAGGTCACTGGTGTCCACAGGGGAAACCTGCCCTGTGTCCTTGAAGGCCAAATGGGGTGCTATTTCTTTCTCTTTTTGTTGTTGTTGTTGTTGTTTGTTTTTTCTTTTTTTGAGACAGAGTCTCACCCTGTCGCCCAGGCTGGAGTGCAGTGGCACAATCTCGGCTCACTGCAAACTCTGCCTTCTGGGTTCAAGTCAATCTCCTGCCTCAGCTTCCCGAGTAGCTGGGATTACAGGTGTACAGCTACGCAAAGAAGCAGGCACAGTGAGGGCGACTGAGAGGAGCAGCACTTGGTTTCTGGGGCACCTCTGGGCCCCAGAGCTGGATGGGATCCCCAGTCCAGTGCTGGCCACCATGGTGCTACAGGCTGCAGAATCTCTTTGAGGTCCGGCAGGGGCAGTGATGGACTCATTGCTTGGCCTAACAGACTGAATTTGTGGCCTTTCCCCAGATCCCTGAGCCTGTTTCTCTAGCCTTCCCAGTAATTCTGAGAGCTTCCCAATAGCCTTTCAGTAAATTTATGTTCTGCTTCTGAATGCCAAATATCAGTTTCTGTTGCAACCAAAACCTGTGACTGACACACTTGTTTCTGGTAAAATTCGCAAGATGACTCCAGCTCTACCTGACATTTGTGCACGTCCACTTCCTCTTTCCCACCTTCTGCTGACCTTGCCACTTGAATGTGCTACACCTTTGCTGAAACTTGGCTCCTGCCTGCCAGCGTCCCCTCCAAGGCTGCTGCAGCCTCAGTTCCTCTTTCCTGGTTCTCCACTGCCTCTTTCTAGCCCCCTCTACTCCAGGTTCAGGTTCCCTGTGCTCCCAGCCTGTCCTGAGACCTAGACAGGTGGGCAGTCATCCTGACCCTGTCATGATGTCAGCACTGGGCCTCGTGCTGGCAGGGCAGAGTCCTCAGATGCTAGAAGGGAGGGTCACCAAGAGGAAAGAGGGACACCGGCAAAGAGATAGGAAAGTTGCAGAGACTCCCTTTTTTGTCAGTTTGCTTATTTGTTTGTTTGTTTGTTTTGAGACGCAGTCTTGCTCTGTCCAGGCTGGAGTGCAGTGGCACCATCTCGGCTCACTGCAACCTCCACCTCCCGGGTTCAGGTTGATTCTCCTGCCTCAGCCTCCCATGTAGCTGGGATTACAGGTGTATGCCATCACACCCAGCTAATTTTTTTTTTTTTTCAGGCGGGTCTCACTCTGTCACCCAGGCTGGAATATAATGGCTCAGTCATAGCTAACTGTGGCCTCAAACTCCTGGGCTCAAGTAATCATCCTGCCTCAGCCTCCCAAGTAGCTGAGATTACAGGTGTCAGCCACTACACCCAGCTAATTTTATTTTTTTAGTGGAGATAGGGTCTCACTATGTTTCCAGGCTGGTCTTGAACTCCTGGCCTCAAGCATCCCTCCTGCCTCAACCTCCTAAAGTTCTGGAATTACAGGCATGAGCCCCCATGCCTGGGGTATTTTTATATTTTGTCTAACAACATGAGTTTTCGTTCACCAAGTTCCTGCATTGTTCTGGCCCTTTAGTGGTGTGACTTCACAATAATACATTGATGTAGTAACTATGATCACCCCCGTTTTCAGATGAAGAAACAAGTGTTTAAAGAGGTTAAAAGAGGCCGGGCACGGGGTCTCATGCCTGTAATCCCAGCACTTTGGGAGGCCAAGTCTGGCACATCGATTGAGGCCCAGGGTTCAAGACCAGGCTGGGCAACATAGTGAAACCCCGTCTCTACAAAAAATACAAAAATTAGCTGGGCATGGTGGTGTGCGCCTACAGTCCCAGCTAGCAGGGAGGCTGAGGTGGTAGGATTGCTTGAGCCTGGGAGGCGGAAGTTGCAGTAAACTGAGATTGCACCACCACACTCCAGCCTGGGCAACAGAGTAAGACTCTATCTCAAAAAAAAAAAAAAAGATGTTAAAAGACATGGAATGTGGGGTGTGGTGGCTCCCAGCACTTTGGGAGGCTGAGGCAGGTGGATCACCTGACATCAGGAGTTCGAGACCAGCCTGGCCAACATGGTGAAACCCCATCTCTACTAAAAATACAAAAGTTAGCCAGGCATAGTGGCGGGTGCCTGTAATCTCAGCTACTCCAGAGGCTGAGGCAGAAGAATCATTGAACCCAGGAGGCAGAGGCTGCAGTGAGCTGAGATCACACCACTGTACTCCAGCCTGGGCAACAGAGCAAGCCTCTACCTCAAAAAAAAAGAAAAAAAAAAAGGAGATGGAATGTGACGATGCCTGGTATTTCCATCAAAATAATTGGGATCAAGGGGAATAAGTAGAGTATAGATGAAATAAGGTTACAGTGGGTTAATGATTATTCAAGCTGGATAATGAGTATATGGAAGTTCATCATACTAATGTGTATAATTCGTATATATTTGAAGCTTTCCATAATTAAAAATTGTTTTTAGTCTGATGTAAGTCATACAACTATAAATGATAAAATTAGGTTTTGATCCCAGGCCCTCCTAACTTCAGAGCTTGCTCTCTTAACCTCTATGCTGGATACCTGGCAAGGTGCCTAAAAAGAGCTAAGCAGAAAAGATAAGTGATTTTCAGAGAATTCAGAAGGGATTTGGAAGCCTCTCAATTAATTTCTGCTCCGTTTTCTAGGTACTTCATGGGAAGGATCAACACAAGTGGAGCCAGATATTGATACCCCTCACCCAGAGCTTCTTATACAGAAGATGCCCTCCTTTATTCTGCCTGCTTCTGAGTAGGTGTAGAAGCACACATGAGAGAGTGGTTGGCAGCCAAAGTTTTCTAAAAACACCCAGGCAACAGCTGTCCTTGGTTGTCACCTGACTCACCAGGCCCTGAGTCAGCACCACTCCCTTATACAGCCTCCCCTGCTGAGCCAGATCTGACCTGCCCTTTCCTGGCTGGGCTGAACTGGTTGGGCCAGCCCAGCCCTGCACTATCCCGGCATCCTCCTCAGTGGGCAGCTTCTTGCTCCCTTATATGCATCTGAAGTTCCCACCCATGTGCTACCCTTGTCATCCAGGGCAGCAACCATATGCCTGAAACTCTGGCTCTGAAGAGAACTAAAAGGCCCACTCCATGTCCTCAGAGGCATGAACAAGTATCTGAAATCTGTCTCTAGATATAGACGACATAGGATGGCCTGGGCACCAGCATCTTCCACCATCTGCAGAGGAAAGTCTTCCCTCTCTGGGTATCTCTGGGAATTGCTTTAGGCAAAAAACCAGAATGAAAGGTAAAGACACCCCCCTATTTCTGCAGAGCAGGATTCTAACACTAGGTTCAGTCCCAGAAGAGAACAAGGCTGCGGCAATATGGAGACCAAGATTTTGCTTCTGTGTTTGGTCTGTGTTTCTGTGAAAGACTCTCATGGATCGTCTCATCTCAGCCTTTTCTTGATCTAAACATGAAGCTACAGTAAGTGCTGACATATTCTACAGGCGTTAGTGGGGACCGAGCCTGGCACCGTAATTGGAGGATACAGACATTGACCTCATTGCTAAGTCACTAAGGCGACACCTGCTTCCAACCTCAGACCTCCAGGCCACCCTGCTCTGAATCCTGGCCCTGCTACTGAGGCCCGCGTGACCTTGAGCTAGTAACTAACCTTTCTGAGTCTCGGTTTTTCTCATCTGTACAGTAGGAATACAACACCTACCTTGCGGGTTGTCATGAGGGTCAGACAAAGTAGTGCATGTGAAGCACTTTGTGGGTGCACAATAAAAATCTGCGTCCTTGCTGGGTGCAGTGGTGCACACCTATAATCCCAGTACTTTGGGATGCTGAGGCTGGAGGATGGCTTGAGCCCAGGAGTTTGAGATCAGCCTGGGTAACATGGCAAAATCCCTCTCTACAAATCAAAAAAAGAAACTGGCAGATGCAGTGGTGCATGCATGTAGTCCCAGCTACTCAGGAGGCTGAGGTGGGAGGATTACTTAAACCTAGGAGTCAGAGGTTGCAGTGAGCCGAGATCATACCACTGCATTCCAGCCCGGGCGACAGAGTAAGACCTTGTCTTAAAAAAAGGCTGGGTGCAATGGCTCACACCTGTAATCCCAGCACTTTGGGAGGCTGAGGCGGGCAGATCACAAGGTCAAGAGATTAAGACCATCCTGGCCAACATGGTGAAACCCCATCTCTATTAAAAATAAAAAAATTAACGGGGCATGGTGGCATGAGCCTGTAGTCCCAGCTACTCAGGAGACTGAGGCAGGAGAATCTCTTGAACCCGGGAGTCGGAGGTTTCAGTGAGCTGAGATTGCGCCACTGCCCTCCAGCCTGCCGACAGAGCAAGACTCCATCTCAAAAGAAAAAAAAAAATCAGTGTCTTTCACTTTGCCTTATTCCTTGGGACCAACTCTTATTCAACGTGCACTGATACCAAAGCTTTTAGGCCTGAGACCACGTTCTGCCCGGCTCTCCACTCTTGATTCTGGGCATTCACGCCAGAGTCCCAATACCTTCCCACTGATTCCCACATCAAAAGACAAAATTCCAACAAATTTTGTTTCAACATTTTAACTGGCTTTCATTTGAAATTCCAGAATTGGGCAACATCTCATTCTACAAGGCAGAATGAATGTTCCGATGAGCTGAGCAGAGTAGGTTGGTTTTAGAGGCAGAAAGCAGAAACAGAAAACGAAAAGTGGGTTAGTCGTTTCAAAGTTACTTTTCTTATAAAGGTTAAAGCAGAGGCGACTTCCTTATCACGCTGGCTGAAACTGGCCTTTTTGGAAATTTGGCTATTATCTCTCATACTCCTAATTTCTTAGAAGGTCAGATAAACTTAGTTTCAGCTTGGTGACATGAAACTTCAGCATGAGTGACTTCATTTTGGTTTGGTCTGTTGGACCTAGCGCAGGAGCTCAGTCCAAACCAATGGTCTCCAATAAATTGTATTTATACGTACATGGGCCAGTTGTTTTCTGATCGTCTGCTAGCCCAGACCACACCACACCAGAGTCCTGACTCCATAATTCCATGCACTCTTTTTTTTTGAGATGGAGTCTCATCCTGTATCCCAGGCTGTAGCATAATGGCACAATTTCGGCTCACAGCAACCTCTGCTTCATGGGTTCAAGCAATTCACCTGCCTCAGTCTCCCGAGTAGCTGGGATTACAGGTACCCGCCACCACACCCAGCTGACTTTTGTATTATTATTATTAGAGACGCGGTGGGGGTTGGCCAGGCTGGTCTCAAGCTCCTGACCTCAAGTGATCTGCCCGTTTTGGCCTCCTAAAATGCTGGGATTGCAGGCATGAGCCACTATGTCCAGCCCTTCATAATTCCATGCCTTCTTAATTTGTGTTTGTCCCAGTGGCTACTACCACACAGTTGGATCTGATTATTTCTGTGTACTCTCTCACTAACTCATTCCCTTCTTCCTCTTTTTCTTTAGCCTTAAAACTCCTGAAGGTGGGTTTTCCAGGGCCCCTTCTCCCATCACTGTCTTTTGTGTATTCTCATTGCTAAGGACGCACTGTCTTGAGTCTCCCGCAGGCAAACAGCCAGCTCTACCCCTTCCCCTTCTTTCCTCCAGGCTCCCCTGCCAGGGGAGTGGTGTTATAGCTCTCTTACCAGCATCAGGACTTTGTCTAATCACTCCAGTTTTTCAATCTCTCTTAAAGTGTGGGAGCCACAATCAGGCATGATATGCCGGTAATTGTTTGACGTGGTATAGTAGAAAAGACAACCACATATTTCACTGTACACATATACTGGGGTTAATGTAACCTAAGTGTATATTAGGACTTTGGCAACTGGGTCATGATGTTTGCTCTAATAGGTCTGTGGCCAGCTAAAAATCCTAGGCCTTTTTTCACAAACTGCAGATAAGTCTCCACATTTTGTACTGATATAGCTGACTTAATAAGATCTAACTTTAATAATTTCTTTAACATTTTTTTTTTTTTT
>NW_012101254.1:5965293-5967544 GCF_000951045.1 Mandrillus leucophaeus
ATATATATATATTTTTTTGAGACAGAGTCTCACTGCAATGCCCAGGCTAGAGTGCAATGGCACAATCTCAGCTCACTGCAACCTCCACCTCCCAGGTTCAAGTAATTCTCCTGCCTCAGGCTCCTGAGCAGTTGGGATTACAGGCACCTGCCACCATACCCGGCTAATTTTTGTATTTTTAGTAGAGACGGGGTTTCACCATGATGGCCAGGCTGGTCTTGAACTCTTGACCTCAAATGATCTGCCCACCTTGGCCTCCCAAAGTGCTGGGATTACAAGCGTGAGCCACTGCACCCAGCCCCATTTGAAGGCTTCATGGGAAGACAGAAGAGGATTACATCACACACCAGAAAGCAAATCTCAATTAGATCCCTCCACTCTACTAGCTAAACCTGTTCTCCCTCCAAATGTTTTCTCCCTTGCTACCATATTGCCAACTTTCCTTCCTTCATCTCTTTCCATATACAACTTCTGAATTCCCTCTTTTCTTCCAAACCATTCAGCTATGGTCCCAACTTTATCCCCTCATATCATTTGCACTCAGCAAAACAAAAGCACAGTAGTTACCTAAAAAGCAATTGACTATTTTTCCTCGAGGATGCTCCTTGGGAAAGTGGGAGGTAGCTCAGTTCATTCCACGGCAATAGAGCCCATGTCAATAATAAATATTTCCTGGAGGCTTGTTAAGAATAAGATGCTGGGCTAAGCATCTGACAAAATGATTTCATGTCATATAGTTCATTAGTGGCAGATCTACTATAGAACTTTAATTAGAAAGGTTAAATCACAACTACTTTTTTTTTTTTTTTTGAGACAGAGTCTCGCTCGCACTGTCGCCCGGGCTGGAGTGCAGTAGTGCAATCTCAGCTCACTGCAACCTCCGCCTCTTGGGTTCAAGCGATTCTCCTGCCTCAGCCTCCTGAGTAGCTGGGACTACAGGCACCTGCCACCATGCCCAGCTAATTTTGTGTATTTTTAGTAGAGATGGGGTTGCACCATGTTGGCCAGGCTCGTCTCAAACTCCTGACTTCGTGATTCACCCGCCTCAGCCTCCCAAAGTGCTGGGATTACAGGCGTGAGCCACCACGCCCGGCCTAAATCACTTCTGAGCCACTCAGATTCATGTTCTTCAGTTTGTTTGTTTGTTTGTTTGTTTTTGCTTAACAGCCCTGTAGGCTAGATGGAAAAGGTGCATTGTTTCATTTTCTGAAGAGGGAAATCGAGGGACAGTGACTGAGGGACTTTGCAACTTAGGTAGTGAAAAGTCTTGATCTATGTCTAGGATATTTTGTCTTTTGCAGGATGTATGAAATTGTGACCGAATTCACATGGAAAATGTAACGAATAAAGGACACTGTGTAATCTAAGACACTGTTATGTTAGGTCAAGTAGAAAGGACCAAAGCATTATGACTGATAAGGAGTACCGAGAAGACAAGTGGGAGAGGACAGACCGTCAGTGTTTCTACCATGGTGACAGGGAAGAGAGGCCAGCGCTGGGCAAGGCAGGATCCTGTTTGGCAAGGGATGTCTGTCCCTGTGTGGGAAAGCATGACTCATCGGGGTGCCACAGCTCAGTGACACAGGCTCTTAAGATCTTTCAAGTCCCCTTAGCCTGACTCTGTATTTACAAAGCGACTCTTGGATCTACTTTGAGCTTCTGAAGTGTGCCTTCCCACAAAGCAAGGAATGTGCTGACAGGGGTTTCTTCAGGCCTATTGTCAATTATATTTCACAGAATGAATGAATAATGCTGCATCTGGTTTCTCCCTCTTGAGTTTGGTTTAGAGCGAGTTTATTCATTCAACATCAGTTCAACAAATATTGATTGAGTGCTATTTACGTGCCAGGCATTGGTCGGAGCCCTTGTGACACAGTCAGATAAGATCTCTATCCTTACAGAGTCCACGCGATGATGAGGGGGTGACGCATAACAGAAAAACAAACATATCAATAGATAACTTCAAACTGATAGTCCACACCTGGGGTTACTGAATTCCTGCACACAGGCTCAGCCATACCCAAGGTTCTAAGACCGTCTCTGTCTCATGCACACCAGGAAGACCTAAGAAGCTTTAGCTCAATCTCAGAGGATTTAGCAGATCAAATTTCCCTCTAGTATGACGTGGCCCCTGAGAGGCCATGTTTACACTTAAGACCCACTACTTCTCTCACCGCTGCAGGTCTAGCCCCAGGGCCTCAGTGTGTGCACACTCTATGCCCAGTGGGTTGGAAGGTCCTTCTACTCTAGC
>NW_012101254.1:5968434-5974665 GCF_000951045.1 Mandrillus leucophaeus
CCCGGCCGGCCAATGTCCTAAAACTACTGTTTCAAATATTTCATTCAACTTTTTGCTCGATTAAGGAGAGGATAAATCTAGACCCCATTCCTTCATCATGGCAAAAAGTAGACATTGTCTTCTTCTGTTAAGTAATTGTTTTTATTGAAGCATCACACACATACACAAAAACGCACAAATCCTAAGTGTATACAGTTCAATAAACTTTCACAAAATGAACACACCTGTGCAACCACCTCTCACGTTAATAAACAGAATATTACCAGCACGTCAGAGACGCCGTGCTCCTTTCCAATCACTACCCATCCTCCCAGGGGAGCCACTTTTCTAATTTTTAACACCATAGTGCCTGTTTTTGAACTTGCAGTGTGTATTCTTTTGTGTCTGATCTTTTCTGTTTGTTGTGTGAAGAAATAATTCTTTTTCACTGCTATGTAACATCCCATTTTATTTTATTTTATTTATTTTTTGAGATGGAGTTTTGCTCTTGTTGCCCAGGCTGGAGTGCAACAAGATCTCGGCTCACTGCAACCTCCGCCTCCTGGGTATAAGCAATTCTCCTGCCTCAGCCTCCCAAGTAGCTGGGATTACAGGCATGTGCCACCACACCCAGCTAATTTTGTATTTTTAGTAGAGATGGGGTTTCACCATGTTGGTCAGGCTGGTCTTGAACTCCTGACCTCAGGTGATCTGCCCACCTTGGCCTTCCAAAGTGCTGGGATTACAAGCGTGAGCCCCTGCACCCAGCCCCATTTTATTAATATACCATATTATTCATCTATTCCAAGGTTGATGGGTATTTGAGTTGTTTCTAGTTTGGGTCTATTACAAATAGTGCTGTTATGAACATTTTTGCATTTTTTTTGGAGCCTATGTATGTATGCATATTTCTAGGAGTACATGTGTATGTATTTCTAGGAACTACTAGCTCATACATGACTAGGTATCTCTTCTACTTTAGTAGATACCACTAGTTTCCCAAAGTAGCTATTCCAATTTACATTGCCACTAGCAATGTATGAGAGTTCCAGTTGCTCTACTTCCTCACCAACACTTAGTATTGTGTCTTTTTCATTTTAGTCATTCTAATGGACTTTACTTACATTACCTTTTAGAACACCCCACAGGCATAAAAAAAACTACCAAGCTTAATGGGCTGGCATTGTGCCAGTTTGAGACACCTGTATGTAAGGTGTTTCCTCCCAATAGCTTTACACATTTCCATATGCATTCTGTTTGTTTGTGTTCACCAGAATTATATTTGAGCAGAATTTGAGAACTAAGTGTTAGATGTACCATATAAAGAAATGGGGGGAGGAAAGGCAAACAAGTGCCTATGTGGCAGAGGAAGCAATATGTGGAAAGGAAGGAAGTCATAAAAGGGCTTGGCTCGGGGCTGCCTGGTACAATTGTGCATGATTCTTGGAGTTGTTATTCACTCCTTTGTCTATGGGAATGGCAACTCCTAGAATTGTGCAGTGCACAACCTATGAAGCTGCACACAGCAGCCATGCCTGTCATGGTCAGGGATAAAAAGAACTTTGGTGTGTCTGGAAGGCAGGGTGGGTAGGGTAGAGAAGCAGGAGAAGCCAGATTCAGAGATGGGGCAATATAACTGACTCAGCCTTTGTCAGATGTCAGAGGCTTGCTTGGAAACTCCACCCCACCGTCAGCCCTCCCCTGCTAGCAGGATTGTACAAGCTTCCTCCTCTTGGATACCTCACCCCTCTGAACCAACAGAGCTGCCACTGAATTGGGGCTGAGGTGAACCCGTGCCAGGAAGGAGAAATGCTGAGCAGGCCCTGGCTTGTCTTGCTTCACGACCCTGATTTCAACAAATTAAGGAACCAACTCCCTGGCCTTCCCCTATCTTGGGCTTCCTCTTTGCCTACAGCTTCAGTGCACTCTTCTGCCTGGGAAAACCAGATAAACTGGGATGGGAAGCGGTGCCCCACCCACTCAACCCCCTAGGTTTGTGTTACTGAGTCACCAGGGGTGGTTTCTGAGGGCGCAAGAAAGTAACAGGAGAATCCCGGGGCTCCCAGGCATCATCTTCATGGCCGGCCAGAGTTAAGGGAACCCCTCTGAAAGAGATCTTTGGGTTGACACTCTTTTGTCTCCAAGTCCTCGTTACATTTTATACCTATGTGTGGTGTCTTTTTTTTTCTTTTTTTTTTGGTTTTTTCTTTTGAGATTAAGTCTCACTTTGTCACCCAGGCCGGAGTGCAGTGGCGCCATCTTGGCTCACTGCAAACCTCCTCCTCCCGGGTTCAAGTGATTCTCTTGTCTCAGCCTCCTGAGTAGCTGGAATTATAGGCATGCACCACCGTTCCTAGCTAAGTTTTGTATTTTTATTGGAGATGAAGTTTTGCCATGTTGGCCAGGCTGGTCTCGAACTCCTGACCTTAGGTGATCCACACACCTCAGCCTCTCAAAGTGCTGGGATTATAAACATGAGCCACCATGCCCAGCCAGAAGATTACTTTTGGTTACTTTGTTTTAGAGATGGGGTTTTGCTATGTTGCCCTGCTGGTCTAAAACCCCTGGGCTAAAGCAATCCTCTCGCCTAGGCCTCCAGAGTAGCTGGGACTGTAGGTGTGCACACTGCACCCAGCTCAGAAGATCATTTTTAAAACAACCAACAAAGATGTATTGCAGACTTAAAATGTGTTCAACAGTGGGTTAGGCCCTTATAAGGAGTAGAAAACAATAGGCACAAGTTCTTCTCTCAAAGAAGCTAATAACTAGAGAAAATTAAAATTAGCATGAACTCCCTGAGCAGACACCAGCTGGGAACAGTGAGAGTGTTAAACATGGCAGGAGGAGAGGAGGAGCTATCTTGAGACTCAACATTGTTTCCAGTTCATCTGTAAGTGTCGATGATCCATGAGAGAATTTTCAAATAAACTGTAATATTCTTAAAAAAAAAAAAAAAAAAAAATAGAGGGCTGGGCGCAGCGGCTTACGCCTGTAATCCCAGCACTTTGGGAGGCCTATGCGGGCGAATTGCCTGAGGTCAGGAGTTCGGGACCAGTCTGGCCGACATGGTGAAACCCCGTTTCTACTAAAAATACAAAAAAAATTTGCTGGGCATGGTAGTGTGCGCCTGTAATCCCAGCTACTTGGGAGGCTGAGGCAGGAGAATTGCTTGAACCAGGGAAGTGGAGGTTGCAGTAAGCTGAGATCGCACCACTGCACTCCAGCCTGGGTGACAGAGCGAGACTCTGTCTCAAAAACAAAACAAAAAAAAAATAGAGATGAGGTCTCACTGTGCTGTCCAGGCTGCTCCTCAACTCCTGGGCTCACATGCTCTTCCTGCCTTGGCCTCCCAAAGTACTGGGATTACAGGTGTGAGCCACCATGCCCGGCCCAACTGTAATATTCCTAAAAAAAAAAAAAAAAAAAACCTAAACAATGTCATTAGACCATATCTAGTTGTTATTATTATTATTATTATTGTTATTATTATTATTATTGAGATAGGGTCTCACGCTGCCACCCAGGCTGGTGTGCAGTGGTGCAGTCTTGGCTCACTGCAACCTTCACCCCCCAGGTTCAAGCTGCTCTCCTGCCTCAGCCTCTTGAGTAGCTGGGATTACAGGCATGCACCACCACACCCAGCTAATTTTTGTATTTTTAGTAGAGATGGGGTTTTACGATGTTGGCCAGGCTGGTCTCGAGCTCCTGACCTCAAGTGGTCCACCTGCCTCGCCTTCCCAAAGTGCTGGAATTATAGGCGTGAGCCACAGCACCCAGCCCATATCTAATTAAATGCTAAACTATGTGGCCCATGTAAATGCTGAGAAGGTCTCCAGGTACCCAAGAGGCTCTAGGTGCTGGAAAAAGTCCAATTCCTACTGGGCTGGGGGCTGAAGGAAGGGTAGGCTTGGATAGACAAAGGGCATCTGACAGGTAAACAGTTGGGGGCAAGTCAAAGACATTATCTTCTTCAAAATAACTTCCATTTTGGTTGAACTTTAATCTTTTCAGTGAAACTTCATATATCATTTCTTTTCTTTAATCTTCTCAGCAGGCTTCAACATTTGGCAGAACAGAGATTCCCACTCACAAGGAAAGTGAGAACTGAGGGTATCTGTTGATGTTTGTTCAACATCCCTTTTCCCTTCTTCTGCAATTAGAACCCTGGTTTTCCTTGGAAAAGTCTCTCTCTTCACTCTCACACCAACCAGGGTCTGACTCCATCCAAACTCCAGGGTAGGCATAACCAGGCCTGGCCTGCCACTGGCCAGGGCTCCAGAAATGGGTATGTGACTCAAGTAGGCCAATGAGACTCACAGTCAGAACCTTTGCTGAGGCTGGGCACGGTGGCTCACAGCTGTAATCCCAGCACTTTGGGAGGCTGAGGCGGGCAGATCACCTGAGGTCAGGAGTTCAAGACCAGCCTGGCTAACATGGTGAAACCCCGTCTTTACTAACAATACAAAAATTAGCTGTGCATGGTGGTGTGTGCCTGTAGTCTCAGCTACTTGGGAGGCTGAGGCAGGAGAATTACTTAAACCTGGGAGGTAGAGGTTGCAGTGAGCTGATATCGTGCCATTGCACTCCAGCCTGGGAGACAAGAATGAAACTCCATCTCAATAAAAAAAACAAAAAAACAAACAAAAATAGAACCTGGCCGGGTGCGATGCCTCATGCTGTAATTCCAGCACTTTGGGAGGCTGAGGCAGGCAGATCAGGGGATCAGGAGATTGAGACCATCCTGGCTAATACAGCGAAACTCCATCTCTACTAAAAATACAAAAAATTAGCCAGGCGTGGTGGCGGGCGCCTGTAGTCCCAGCTACTTGGGAGGCTGAGTCAGGAGAATGGCGTGAACCCGGGAGGCGGAGCTTGCAGTGAGCCCAGATCGCGCCACTGCACTCCAGCATGGGCGACAGAGCGACAGAGCAAGACTCCATCTCAAAAAATAAAAAATAAAAAAAGAAAAGAAAAAAAAAAAGAACCTTTGCTGAAACAATGGGGGATGATAATAAAACCAACCCAGAGGAAAACAGCCAAGAGACCATTTCCTGGTGACATGGTTCAGGTCCTTAGATCCAGCTGTGCCTGAAGCTTGAGTTATCCTAAAATTTGTCTGAGGTAAGCCATTACATCTCCTCCTTTACGTCAGTCAGTTTGAATTCGATTTCTGTTACTTGCTACCAAAAGAGCACTGACTAATTCAGAAAGCTTAAACAATTTATTTGAATTCAGACAGCTAATAAATGACAAAGAGGGACCTGGAACACAGATTTTATGTTTCTGATCCTGTGTTCTTAGATGAAGTGTAATGGCCAGAGTGAAGGTGGAGTGGAAGAGGCAGTGAGGAGAACGCCAAGGCCAGTGTGATGGGAGATGGACTGAAAAATAGGCTGGGGTAGCTAGAATAGGAAACAGGGAGTCACCAAAGGTGCTTGAACAGTTTGTGGTTTTTTGTTGTTTTTTTTTTTAAGAGATGGGGTTTCACCATGTTGCCCAGGCAAGTCTCAGACTCCTAAGCTCAAGGGACCCACCTGCCTTGGCCTCCCAAAGGATTACAGGTGTGAGCCACCACGCCTGGCCGTGCTTGAACAATTTAAACGAGGCATTTAAAGAAGATAATGAGTACTAGTGTTCTGTTTCTCTTTTCTTTTCTTTCTTTTTTTTCTTTCAGATGGAGTCTTGCTCTGTCACCCAGCCTGGAGTGCAGTGGCACGATCTCGGCTCACTGCAACCTCCACCTCCCGAGTTCAAGCTATTCTTCTGCCTCAGCCTCCTGAGTAGCTGGGACTACAGGCGCGCGCCACTACGCTGGGCTGATTTTTGTATTTTTAGTAGATACACGGTTTCACCATATTGGCCAGGCTGGTCTCGAATTCCTGGCCTCCTGATCCACCCGCTTTGGCCTCCCAAAGTTCTGGGATTACAGGCGTAAGCCACCATGCCTGGCCTTTTTTTTTTTTGAGACTGAGTTTTGCTCTGTTGCCAGGCTGGAGTACAGTGGCACAATCTCGGCTCACTGTAACCTCTGCCTCCCAGGTTCAAGCGATTTTTCTGCCTCAGCCTCCTGAAGAGCTGGGACTATAGGCACGTGCCACCATGCCCAGCTAATTTTTTGTATTTTTTTAGTAGAGACGGAGCTTTACCATGTTGGTCAGGCTGGTCTGAACTCCTGACCTTGTGATCCACCTGCCTTGGCCTCCCAAAGTGCTGGGATTACAGGAGTGAGCCACTGTGCCCAGCATTGTGTTC
>NW_012101254.1:5975115-5980723 GCF_000951045.1 Mandrillus leucophaeus
TAATTAATTTTTTGAGATGGAGTCTCGCTCTGTCACCAGGCTGGAGTGCAGTGGCACAATCTCGGCTCACTGCAACCTCCACCTCCCGGGTTCAAGTGATACTCCTGCCTTAGCCTCCTGAGTAGCTGGGACTACAGGTGCCCATCACCACGCCCGGCTAATTTTTGTATTTGTAGTAGAGATGGGGTTTCACCATGTTGACCAGGATGGTCTCAATATCTTGACCTCGTGATCCACCTACCTCGGCCTCCCAAAGTGCTGGGATTACAGGCGCGAGCCACCGCACCCAGCCATTTATTATTTTTTTGAGACGGAGTGGGCTCTTGTTGCCCCGGCTGCAGTGCAATGGCACGATCTCAGCTCACTGCAACCTCTGCCTCCCAGGTTCAAGTGATTATCCTGCTTCAGCCTCCCAAGTAGCTGGGATTACAGGCACACACCACCACGCCTGACTAATTTCTGCAATTTTAGTAGACATGGGGTTTCACTATGTTAGCCAGGCTGGTCTCAAACTCCCTGACCTCAGGCAATCTGCCCACCTCGGCCTTCCAAAGCACCGGGATTACAGGCGTGAGCCACCACGCCCTGCCTATTATTATTATTATTTTTTTTACTGTTATACATAGGCAGGGTTGGTTGGTTGTCGTTCATAATTTTTAAAAATGAGAAATAAAATACACGATGTAGTGGTGGTGACCTGCTGAATGAGATGGAGAAGAGAGACCCTGGAGTCAGACATGGAAAGGAAGCTGGTGCTGAGATGAGAGCCTGGGCTGAGGAGGGTATGGAGCGGGACAGTGGGAACTGTCGGGGAGGGCGATGGGAAGGTAAGAGGCGCCTCACAGAGAACGGGAACAAGGATGTGAGGAAAATGTAACTCCAAATACTGGTGATGGTGACAGGGACAGGGTAATTGGGAGTGAGAGGGCGGGCTAGGGGTATTAAGGTGGGTGTTGGTTACATTTTGAATTTTTTCATATCAAATCAAGTCCAAGCTGTGGGTCTGGCATCATCTGGTTGGAAGCAGCAGAAGTCTACTCATGCTAGCTCAAGACGGGTAACTGGAAAGCCCAAACTGGAAGCTCCTCTCTCTGTAACGTCAGGGCACATGGTTTTCCCTCTGTTCTCTGCATCTGTTTCTTCTGCTTCCTCGTAGGAAGGGCAGACCTGGAGGAAGCTGGAGTGCCCTGAGAATCCTGTGGGGAGGTAAGCTGCTGAGCAGGGCATGTCAGCTGGACAGGGCATCCAAAGAGTCTCCAGGCCATGAACTGGGTGAAGGAGGACCCCGGTCACCGGAGGCCCGGGGGTCAGCAAGGCGTAGGATCTGTGTTCAAGGATAGCAAAAGAAGAGACTGATTTTCATTTGGGAAGGGGAAACAACAAGGTCAAGTTCAGAGAATGAACAATGCCAGATGAGGATGATAGAAGGCCTTTCTGGCCAATGTCATTCCCTCTGGGGTTCCTCCTTTCAGGCTCAAACAGGCTGTGCCATCCTCTCCACTGCCCTGGCCCCTCCAGACTCCTTTTCCTCATTCCAAACTCCTTAAAAGCCACCTGTGCCCCCTAACTCACCTCCTACACACCCCTCCACCCTCAACACCAGGCCCACCCTGCTGATATGCCTTAGGAATGGGTTAGCAGTGTCTCCAAAGATTTTCTTGTTGCTATAGCCAGGCAACAGATACTCTTCAGTTCTAATCTTGTTTCATTCATTCATTTACATCAGCAAATATTTGTTAGGTCCCGACTACTTGTTGTATCCCCAATACTGGGGATACAATATTGAACAAGTTTGATGAGTTAAAGGTTCTCTGTAAAGGCAGCATCTACTTCTCCCACCCAAGGCGCCACACACATGCACATGCATGAAAGCATATATGTTCAGTTTTTCTGTTAACATCCTCCCCAAAGTCTCTGACTTGGGGCCCAGCTGCCAGGCATGCAATCTGTGTGGGACACAGACAAATGGGAAGGAAGTTGGGCTGGGAGCCAAAGGAAACTGGGGAGGAAAGGGGGCAGACAGCCCAGAAGGGGCACCCCAGGACGTGCTTATTTGCTAGTGGCCCAGGGAGTGCATAACTCTGAATGGCAAGCACCCAGTGGAGAAGGGCACCCTGCCAGGGTCTCAGGTTCTGGGCCACTTCAGGCAGTTCTTGAGGCAAGACCCTTCCCAAAGGGTGAGAGAGGCCCCCAGGGGCCTCGTGCCAGCCTTTCCAGAGGCAAGCAGCCCCAGGGACATGCCTGTCACCTCATCCTCCTTTTCGGACTCCTTGGCTTTGATCCTAGAGCACGCTACTCCCAGGACTACCCCTGGAGAGGGGAGTCTCTGAGCAGGGCCCCAGATTCTGGGCAAAACACTGGCCTCCTACAGTGTAAGGAGCCAACCAGTCAGGGCTCAAGCTGGCTGAACGCCCACGGGTTCTGGCAATAGAAGGTCCCAGAGTCTTGCTTTCTTTCTTTCCTAGAGAATTACATAACATAAGTGAACAATAAGAGGAAAAGGAGAAAGAATAGGGGAAAAGGAGAAGAGAAGGAGTGGGAAAGGAAGGAGGTGGAGGAGAGTAGTTTTTTTTTAAAACATAACCCTGATCATATGTTTTTAAAATATAACCCTGATCTCTGCTTAAAACCTTTTGATAATTTCCTGTTGCTCCTTAGATCAGCCCCTCTCCCCTCCCTCCCTGCCTGTCCGGCCTTACTGGGGTTCCAGGGCCTACTAGGATATGTTCACACAGGCCTTATGGGAAATTGCCCCATGGTGTTGCAGCAGCTGAAACAGAGGTAGCACCATAATGGCCCATCATAAGGAGCATGGGGGAACTACAGAAAGTGGTTGGGGGCTGGGCGTTGTGGCTCACGCCTGTAATCCCAGCATCTGGGGAGGCCGAGGCGGGCAGATCACTTGAGCTTAGGAGTCGGAGACCAGCCTGGCTAACATGGTGAAATCCAGTCTCTACTAAAAATACAAAAATTGCTCAGACGTGGTGGTGCGTGCCTGTAATCCCAGTTACTCGGAAGGCTGAGGTGTGAGGATCATTTGAACCTGGGAGGGAGACGTTGCAGTGAGCCGAGATCGTACCTCTGTACTCCAGCCTGGGTGACAAGAGTGAGATTCAAAAAAAAAAAAAAAAGGGAGGGGCGTTTAGTCCCAGCTCTGTGACCACGGGAGAATCATCTCTCCTCTCTAAGCCTCCTTTTCCTCCCCTGTTCAGTGGGCAAGGAGAGCAATCCAGCCCTGCCTACCTTACTGGGTTATTGTGAGGCTCAGGGGAGATAAAGAATCTAGAAACCCTTTGTAAATTATCAAATACCGAACAAACAAGGCATTGTTCCCACTACTGAGTAAATTACCTTGACAAGTGTTAGAGATCTGCCCCTTTCATCTCACAGAGCTTCTCTTTCTAATAATCCTTCATGTCATTATTGCACCTTAAGCTTTTCAAAGTACTTTTATTCGTATTGTGTCATTTGCTCCTGACACCATCACTGTGTGGGTGGCTGGGCAGGGCTGCCCCTTGCTGGGCATATTAAGTGCACAGGCTCAGAGGGGTGAAGTCATCTTGAGTCCCGGCGTCACAGGTCCAGCATCACGCGGCATATTGTGGCTGAGCCAGGCCCGAGCTCGGGTTTCCTGACTCCAACTCAGGACCTGCTTCCAGCTCTTGGGGCTACTCTGCTCCCAGCGTTGACCAGCTGTTGTTCTGTTTAGATTCTAAACCTTCAGAGCCCACAGACAGGATCTCCTTTAGGGGGATTCACTTCTCCATAGCAGTGAGCAAGGTCTTTGGGTGCAGCTAATTCAGAGGACACTTGAGCCTTTGCCAGTGAGACAGGCTTGGGTGGTTTGTTTCTTGAAACAGAGTCTCATTCTGTTGTCCAGGTTGGAGTGCAGTGGCACAATCCTAGTTCACTATAACCTCCACCTCCCAGGTTCAAGCTATTCTCATGTCTCAGTCACCCGAGTAGCTGGGATTACAAATGTGCACCACCACGCCCAGCTAATTTTTGTATTTTTAGTAGAGATGGGGTTTTGCTATGTTGACCAGGCTGGTCTGGAACTCTCGACCTCAAGTGATTCACCTGCCTTGGTCTCCCAAAGTGCTGGAATTACAGGCGTGAGCCACCACGTCTGGTCCAGGTTTGGGTTTTAAAAATTGACTCAACCCAGGCTCCTGTGAGTTTGCCAGGCTCCTTTATCACTCCTTGCGATAGTGGTCAGCAAACAGCCAGGTCACAGGTGTTCATTTTGGACCATCTTGGAAGCCTTCCTCCAAGTGTGATTCTAACCATATAGGCTGCAGAATGCCTAAGTACTCCACAAAATTGATCGCTCAATCTCACAGCTACTGAGCGTTGCTGGTGTCCAGGGTTAGGACGAGGCAAGGAAATCCATGGGTGTTCCCTGACCTGGAGTTGCTCACAGTTGGAGAAACAATACCACACATGAAGATAACAGCAAAGAAGGTGGTACAAGGGCCCTGGATGAAAGATACTAGGAGCTCTCAGAAATGTGGAGATTGGGGTTGGGCATGGGGCTCATGCCTGTAATCCCAGCACTTTGGGAGCTGGAGGCAGGAGGATCACTTGAGCCCAGGAGCTTGAGATTGCAGTGAGCTATGATTGCATCACCGCATTCTAGCCTAGGTGACAAGATCGTCCAAAGTCAAAAAAGAAAGAAAGAAAAAGAAAGAGAGAGGCCTGGGCATGGTGGCTGACGCCTGTAATTCCAGCACTTTGGGAGGCCAAGGCAGGAGGACCACCTGAAGTCGGGAGTTCGAGACCAGCCTGACCAACATGGAGAAACCCTATTTCTATTAAAAATACAAAGTCAGCCAGGTGTTGTGGCACATGCCTGTAATCCTAACTCGGGAGGCTGAGGCAGGAGAATCGCGGGAGGTGGAGGTTGCCGTGAGCCAAGATCGCGCCATTGTACTGCAACCTGGGCAATGAGAGGAAAACTCCTCTCAGAAAAAAAAGAAAGGACAGAAGGAAGGAAGGAAGGGAGGGAGATAGAGAGAGAGAGAGAGAGAAGAGAGAAAGAGGGGAGGAAAGAGGAAAGGAAGGAAGAGAGAAAGAAAAGAAAGAAAAAAAAGAAAAAGAAAGAGAGAGAGAAAAAGAGAGAGAAAGAAAAAGAAAGTGGCTGGGCGCGGTGGCTCACGCCTGTAATCCTAGCACTTTCGGAAGCCGAGGCAGGTAGATCTCCTGAGGTCAGGAGTTCGAGACCAGCCTGGCCAACATGGCAAAACTCTGTCTCTACTAAAAATACAAAAATTAGCCAGGCACGGTGGCATGTGTCTGTAGTCCCAGCTACTTGGGAGACTGAGGCAGGAGAATGGTGTGAATCCAGGAGGCAAAGCTTGCAGTGAGCTGAGATCATGCCACTGCACTCCAGCCTGGGCGACAGAGCAAAACTTTGTCCCAAAAAAAAAAAAAGAGAACAAAAAAGGAAGAAAAAAATAAGGGAGGGAGGGAAAGAGGAAAGGAAGAAAGGAAGAAAGGAAGGAAGGAAGGGAGGAAGAAAGAAAGAAAGAAAAGCAAGGCAAAGAAAGAGAGGAAGAAAGAAAAGAAAGAGAGGAAGAAAGAAAAGAAAGAAAGAGACAGAAAGAGA
>NW_012101254.1:5980773-5982836 GCF_000951045.1 Mandrillus leucophaeus
AGAAAGAGAGGAAGAAAGAAAAGAAAGAGAGGAAGAAAGAAAAGAAAGAAAGAGACAGAAAGAGAAAGAAAGAAAGAAAAGAGAGAGAAAGAAGAAAGAGAGAAAGAGAGAAAGAAAGAAAGAAAGAAAGAGACAAAAGAAAGAAAAGCAAGGCAAAGAAAAAGAAAAGCAAGGCAAACAAAGAGAAAAGCAAGGCAAAGAAAGACAGAAAGAAAAGAAAGAAAGAAAGAGACAGAGAAAGAAAGAAAGAGAGAAAGAAGAAAGAAAGAAAGTGAGAGAGAAAGAAAGAAAGAGAGATGAAAGAAAAGCAAGGCAAAGAAAAGGAAAAGCAAGGCAAACAAAGAGAAAAGCAAGGCAAAGAAAGAAAAGAAAGAGACAGAGAGAAAGAGAGAAAGAAAGAAAGAAAGAGAGAGAGAAAGAAGAAAGAAAAGAAAGAAAGAGAGAGAGAAAAAAGAAAGAAAAGAGAGAAAGAAGAAAGAAAAAGAAAGAAAGAGAAAGAAAGAAAAAGAAAGAAAGAAAGAGAAAGAAAGAAAGAGGGAAAGAAGGAAGGAAGGAAGGAAGGAGAAGAGAAGAGAAGAGAAAAGAAATGAGAAAGAAAAGAAAAAAGAAAAGAGAGAAAGAAATAGATCTTGGGATTCAGAGGCCCTGAGGAAGCTTCCTGGCTGATGATACCACCCCCAAGTGGTCTCCAAGTCAGCCTGAAACATTCTTGCTGTTTGTGAATCACACCGGGAAACTGCCCTTGCAACATTCCACCAGGCAAGAGCCTGGACCTTGGTCTGACTGCTGATTGATAGTGAGTCAGGGAAAAGGGCACCAGACAGGCAGCCTGGAGACGCAGGGCTCTGTGCCTTGTTCTGCACATGAACCAAATGAGGCAGACAGATTCAGGTACTTTTCCTATCAAGGTGAAATGCCTGGGAGACCAGAGTTTGGCCCCAGCCTGGTTGTCTTGACTTCCCACTGTAGCAGCCTCCTCTGAAATAGGTGATGATTTCAAGAGGGAATGCCAGGCAGGCACTGGCAGTCCCAATCTGAGATTTAAAAAAGAGCAAAGTTTGGCTGGGCGCAGTGACTCGTGCCTGTAATCCCAGCACTTTGGGAGGCCAAAGTGGGCAGATCACTTGAGGTTAGGAGTTTGAGGCCAGCCTGGTCAACATGGTGAAACCCCATCTCTACTAAAAATACAAAAATTAGCTAGGTATGGTGGCAGGCGCCCGTAATCCCAGCTAGTCCGGAGGCTAAACCAGGAGAATCGCTTGAACCTCGGAGGCGGAGCTTGCAGTGAGCCGAGATCACACCATTGCACTCCAGCCTGGGTGACAGAGTGAGACCCTGTCCCGGGGGGAAAAAAAAAGGAAGAGCAAAGCTAGAATGTAAGTGGGCTAGATTGGCAATACCTATCCCATCTCACCCTCCATTTCCTTTTCCTGAGTCACAGAGGCGCTGAGTGAGACAGAAAAGAATGATGTGAATTATTCATCACAACATATATAATCGTTAAAAAAAAATCAGAGACAGCCTAAATGTGCAACAATAGAGAGAATGATATGAAATAAATTATAATATGAAATAAAGTATAAAGTTAAGTAGCCATTCAAAACAACAAAGCAGAGACTCATGCCTGTAATCTCAGCATTTTGGGAGGCTAAGGTGGGAGGATTACTTGAG
The DNA here is from genome assembly GCF_000951045.1 of Mandrillus leucophaeus. Taxonomy (NCBI): domain Eukaryota; kingdom Metazoa; phylum Chordata; class Mammalia; order Primates; family Cercopithecidae; genus Mandrillus; species Mandrillus leucophaeus. The sequence continues at coordinate 5,982,445 of NW_012101254.1, forward strand.
ACGAACCTAAGCAACATAGCAAAAACCCATCTCTACAAAAAATACAAAAATTAGCCAGGCATGGTGGCGCCCACCTGTAGTCCCAGCTACTCAGAAGGCTGAGGTGAGAGGATTACTTGAGCCCAGGAGGTTGAGACTGCAGTGAGACTGCAGTGATTACACTACTGCACTCCAGCCTGTGTGACAGAATAAGACCCTGTCTCAGAAAAAGACAGAAAGAGAGAGAGACAGAAAGGAAAGAAGGAAAGAAAGGGGGCCGGGCGCGGTGGCTCAAGCCTGTAATCACAGCACTTTGGGAGGCCGAGACAGGCGGATCACAAGGTCAGGAGATCGAGACCATCCTGGCTAACACAGTGAAACCCCGTCTCTACTAAAAAATACAAAAAACTAGC
>NW_012101254.1:5983313-5986622 GCF_000951045.1 Mandrillus leucophaeus
AAAAAGAAAAGAAAGAAAGGAAGGAAGGAAAGAGAAAGGAAAAGAAAAGAAAAAAGAAAACAATATACATGAATATCTTTGTGACCTTGGGGTACAGGAAGAGTTTTTAAGTAAGATCCAAAAAGGGCCAAGCCAAATAAAAGATTGATAAATGTTTCTACATTAAAATTAAGAAATCCTGGCTATAAAAGGGCACTATGAACATAATGAAAAGTCAAGCCACAGAGATGATGGTTGGAATGCATATAAGCAACAAAAGGCTCAAATCCCAAATAAGCAGTAAGAAAGGCAGGCAACTCAGTCAAAAAATGAGCAATGACTTGAACAGGAAATTCACAGAAAATACAGAAATGCCAAAAAGCATATGAAAGAGTGCTCAACTTTATTTGTTATCAGGGAAACCTAAACTAAAAGCACAATGAGATACCAAATATCTAAAACTAAGAATGACATTTCTAAGTACTGGTGCTGATGTGAAGCAACTGGACCTCTAGCACTGCTAGGAGTGCAAATCGTTATGCCCACTTTGGAAAACAGTTGACATTATCATCCGAAGTTGAAAATAATGCGTTCGGGCTGAGCGTGGTGGCTCACGCCTGTAATCCCAGCACTTTGGGAGGCCGAGGTGGGTGGATCACGAGGTCAGGGGTTTGAGACCAGCCTGACCAACATGGTGAAACCCTATCTCTACTAAAAATACAAAAATTAGCCGGGCGTGGTGGCAGGCACCTGTAGTCTCAGCTACTCAGGAGGCTGAGGCAGGAGAATTGCTTGAACCTGGTAGGCAGAGGTTGTAGTGAGCCGAGATCGCGCCACTGCACTATAGCCTAGTGACAGAGCGAGACGACGTCTCAAAAAAAAAAAAAAGAAAAGAAAAAGAAAAAAGAAAATAATGCGTTCTCTGTGACCCAGCTATTCTTTTCCTAGGTTTGTACTTGTTATGGTCTGAATGTTTGTGTCTCCCTAAAATTCATATGTTGAAATCCTAACCCCCAAGTGACAGTATTGAGAAGTAAGGCCTTTGGGAGGTGATTAGATCATGAAGTCATAGCATTTGTGAATGGGATTAGCGCCCTTATCATAAAAGAGGCTGTAGGAGCTTCTTTGCTTGTTCTGTCATATAATGACACAACAAGAAAGTGCCACCTATGAAGGAAGCAGGACCTCACCAGTCACCAAATCTGCTGGTGCCTTGATTTTGAACTTCCCAGCCTCCAGAACTGTTAGCACTAAATGTTTGCTGTTTATAAGTTGCCCAGACTATAGTATTTTGTTACAGCAACCAGAACCAACTGAGACAATACCAAACAGAAATGTGTTCAGCTTACACAGGGGACATGGACAAGAAGACTCATGGCAGCATAGTTTGTAATAACCCCAAAGTGGAAACAACCCAAATGTCCATCAGGAACCAATCATGGGTATTTTATTTATAAAATAGGATATTATATAGTAATAATGAATGGACTACAGATGGATAAAACAAACACAGATAAATCTCTCAAATAAAAAGAAAAGAGAAAGAAAAGAAAAAAGCCAGGTACATGGCTGGGCGCGGTGGCTCACACCTGTAATCCCAGCACTTTAGGAGGCCGAGGTGGGTGGATCCCTTGAGGCCGGGAGTTCGAGATCAGCCTGGCCAACATGGTAAAATTCCGTCTCTACTAAAAATAAAATAAATAAATAAACAAGGAAATAGAAAAAGAAAAAAGCCAGGTACAAAAGAAAACACACTGTGTAAGTTTATACAAAGTTCAAAAGCAGACAAACCAAAACCATAATCTTTAGGTGATAAAAGAACAAAGGAAAGGTAAGAATTACCAGAAAAGTTAGGATAGTGGTTACCTTTAATGAGTAAGGGGGAATTCCTGACAGCAGAAGATCCTGCAGGGGGCTTCTAGGTTGGTGGCAATATTTTATTTTTGGCCTGGTTAGTGGACACTTGGATATTGTCTTATAATAATTCTGAGCCAGGTATGGTGGCTCACACCTGTAATCCCAGCACTTTGGGAGGACAAGGTGGGAGGATCATGAGGTCAGGAGTTCGATACCAGCCTGACCAACATGGTGAAACCCCATTTCTACTGAAAATACAAAATTGACTGAGCATGGTGGTGCACACCCGTAATCCCAGCCACTTGGGAGACTGAGGCAGGAGAATCACTTGAACTAGGGAGGTGGAGGTTGCAGTGAGCTGAGATCGAGCCATTGCATTCCAGCCTGGGCAACAAAAGTGAAACTCCATCTCAAATAATAATAATTTTTAAGCCATGTGTTTATGTACCATGCACCTTTCTGAATGTGTTTTATTTGATTAAACTATGTGTAATTGCCAATATGCAGTCATTTTTTTTTTTGCAGATCGCAGACCACAGAATTTTATTAAGATGAAATAACTTTATTAAGACGAACTACATAGAAGCTACCAGACTAAGCCAAAATCCATGAGGTTCATGTGAACTTACAGTTACACAAATAAGAAACAAATGGCATATCCAAAACCGTAAGGAAATATCCTGATGCCCAGGTGATGAAGGCTGGGGTGAATAAGTCCATATATTTATTTCAAGTTGTTAAAGAGTTTGTGGGCCACACAATGGTCCCTTGCATGCAAAAAGTCAAAGAGCTCCTCCGTGCAATCCTCTTCTGTATGTGATTGAGAGCATACATGCTCATCACAGAGCTCCAGCCGCTCCTGGGCCTTTACACATTTCTCCAACTGCTCGCATTGCTCTCTCACTGTTGTTAGGGGATCCTGATGTAGAAACACTAATTCCTCCTCCTCTTCTTCCTCCTCCTTTGTATCTCTAGATTCGGTCAGCATCTTTCGCTCGTCCTCCAGTCCCATGTCTGGTTACAGTTCTGGATTCAAACGAGCAGCAACAGTGGCACCTAATCCACTTCAGGATCTAGAAGGACCTGTAAGGTTCACTTAGCAGATATGAAGCGATCTGGACGGAAGTCAATATGCAGTCATTATTAACCTACAAAATGAGAATTCATGTGATTCAACCCAATATTTCACAATACAAAATAATTTACTAAGGCCAGTGGCTTACATCTGTAATCCCAGCACTGAGGGAGGCTGAGGCGGGTGGATCACCTGAGGACAGGAGTTCGAGACCAGCCTGACCAACACGGAGAAGCCCCATCTCTACTAAAAATACAAAATTAGCCAGGCGTGGTGGCACCTACCTGTAATCCTAGCTACTAGAGAGGCTGAGGCAGGAGAATCGCTTGAACCCGGGAGGCGGAGGTTGTGGTGAGCCGAGAGTGCGCCATCGCACTCCAGCCTGGGCAACAAGAGCG
>NW_012101254.1:5987902-5989296 GCF_000951045.1 Mandrillus leucophaeus
AGTGGCATGATCTCGGCTCACTGTAACCTCCGTCTCCCAGGTTCAAGTGATTCTCCTGCCTCAGCCTCCCAAGTAGCTGGGATTATAGGTGTGCACCACCACGCCTGGCTAATTTTTTGTATTTGTAATAGAGATGGGGTTTTGCCATGTTGGCCAAGCTGGTCTTGAACTCCTAACCTCAGGTGATCCGCCCACCTCAGCCTCCCAAAGTTCTGTGATTACAGGCGTGAGCCAGTGTGCCCAGCCTGGTTGTCATTCTGAGAGTGATGAGATGTCATTGGAGGATGGAGAGGAGGTAGGATGATTTGATGTGTAGTTCCGAAGGAAGACTCTGACTGTTCTGTCGCAGAGGGAGAGTAGGAGGATAAGGGTGGAACCAGGGGTTCCTGTTAAAATACTATTGCAGCCTCCAGGTGAGAGATGTAGGTGGCGTGGACTAAGAGGGTAGTGGTGGTAGCATGGAGAGTTTTGGAATCAGAATCAACAGATTTTCTAAGTAGAACCGGAATAGGATTTGTTGATGAATTGCATTTAGGGTAAGAGAAAGAGGAATCAACAACATGCATGATGCTTTAAAACAAAATTGAGACAATTCTATATATAGTTTGGTCAAAACTCTTTTTAAAATGTTCTTAAATTACTTTTGGAATCAGAAACTTACTTATAGCAAATTAGAAGAAATCAAGGTGGGGAGACAGGGTATATTCATAGATGGATGGATAGCACCATTTAAAAAAGCAGAAGGTAATTGCCCATCATACACATTGCCACAGAAGGTAAGGAAAGGAAGAGGCCCCTAGATCTGGAGGACGCAGGTCTTTACTGAGGAGGCAGGGCGTGTTGAAAGAGGAAGGTGGAGTTAGACCAGGTAGGGGTGGATTGAGGGCTGAGCCTCAGGGCTTAGGACAGGGTGGTGGGAAAAACACTGGCTTTCAAGTGGGAGGAATTAGGCTCAAGTTGCAGTGCAGCCACTTACCAGGTAAGTGAATGTGAAGATTGGATAAAACATCTGTGACCCACCCATTAGGTTCTCAGTAAAGGTGAACAACTATGAACTGTTCTTTTTATAATATCCAGAGTCTTAATTTTCAGATTTTTCTATTATTTCTTTATTTAGGTTGACAAATCCTGTTCACCAGAAATTACAGCAGAGATTGTAGAAAAGAAGCTGCAGGTGAGAGAGGCGCAATGAGAAATCAATCTTGGACGCATTTGGTAGACTCCTATAGTTAGGTAATAACTCATATAGTTAGGTAATTGCATAATGATTGATAGCCCAGAAATTGGAGGTTATCCAGTAATTTTGTCACATAGTCATGTCTCCCTCTGCTGGCCAAACTTGGTTTGTTTTTTTTGTTTGTTTTTGGTTTTGTTTTTGAGATGTCGCCCAGGCT
>NW_012101254.1:5989346-5990568 GCF_000951045.1 Mandrillus leucophaeus
AAAATGATGGTTGTGGCTGGGCACGGTTGTTCATACCTGTAATCCCAACACTTTGAGAGGCCAAGGACGGCAAATTGCTTGAGTCCAAGAGTTTGAGATCAGCCTGAGCAACATAGTGAAACCTCATCTCTACAAAAAATAAAAAAAATCAGCCAAGTGCAGTGGCACTGTAGTCCAAGCTACTTGGGAGGCTGAGGTGGGGGGACCACCTGAGCCCAGGAGGTCGAGGCTGCAGTGAGGCGTAGTTGTACCACTGCACTCTAGTCTAGGTGACAGAGTGAGACCCTGTCTCAAAAACAAACAAACAAACAAACAAAAGAAAAAAAAAAAATGAAAAGAAAAAAAGATGGTTGTGAAAACTATTAACAGCTTAATTCACCATTTATTCATTAAGCAAATATCTCCTGGGGGCTTATCATGAATCAGGCATATTTCTTTTCTTTTTTCTTTTCTTTTTTCCGAGATGGAGTTTCGCTCTGTCACCCAGGCTGGAGTGCAATGGAGCCACGTCTCGACTCACTGCAACCTCTGCTTCCCAGGTTCAAGCAATTCTCCTGCCTCAGCCTCCCGAATAGCTGGGACTACAGGCGCACGCCAACACGCCCAGCTAAGTTTTGTATTTTTAGTAGAGACGGGATTTCACCATGTTGGCCAGGATGGTCTCGATCTCTTGTCCTCATGATCTGCCTGCCTCAGCCTCCCAAAGTGCTGGGATTACAGGCGTGAGCCACTGTGCCCAGCCTGAACCAGGCATATTTCTAGGCACTGGGAGAAATTATCTTATTGCACATTAATGGGAAGAAGAAAACATAAACAGATAAAGAAATATCTAGAATGTCATATTGTGATAAGTGCTGTGAAGAAAAACAAAACAGAGTAAGGATATAGGGAGTGACAAAGAAGTATTTTAGGAAGCATGGACAAAAAAGCTTCTCTGAGGAGATGACATTTGCAAATACAAGAGAATGACAGGAGGGAGGGAAGCCGGGTGAGGCGCTGGGAGAGACAGCTTGCAGGCAGAGGAAAGAGCGAGTGCGCAGGCCCTTAAGCTGGAAGGTGCTTGGCAGGACTGAGGAACAAGGAGGCCAGTGTTGTTGGATCAGAGTGAGGGGAGGGGGGAATAGGAACACATGACACAGGAGAAGTGCCAGGAGCTTGATCGAGTACGGTATATGTGCCCCAACAAGGACTTTGGATTTCATTCTTCTTTTTTTTTTTTTTT
>NW_012101254.1:5990618-5993521 GCF_000951045.1 Mandrillus leucophaeus
CACTGCAACCTCTGCCTCCTGGGCTCAAGCCATCCTCCCACCTCAGCTTCCTGAGTAGCTGGGACAACAGGCACGCGCCACCACAACTGACTAGCTTTTGTATTTTTTGTAGAGATGAGGTTTTTGGCATCTTTTGTAGAGATGAGGTTGGTCAGGCTGGTCTCGAACTTCTGAGCTCAAGCAATCCACTGGCCCCGGCCTCCCAAAGTGCTGAGGTTACAGGCATGAGCCGCTGCCCTCAGGCAAATATTAACTACCTTAATTATGGCCAGAACTGTGTTAGGTATGGGAAAAGGAGACACAAAGACAAAAACCATGGCTCTTGTCTTCAACACTTTATGGTGAGAGAGACAGATTCAGTTAGCCACAGTACAAGTCAAACTGTGATGAGTACTAGGGGTCTAGCTAAACAGAGAGCTATAACATCATGAAGAGAGGAACTTTTTTTTTTTTCTTTTTTACAAATTAATTAATTTTTTTAAAAGATGGGAGTTTCAGTATGTTTCTCAGGCTGGTCTTGAACTTCAGTGCTTAAGTGATCCACTGTCCTCAACCTCCCAAAGTGCTGGGGTTACAGGCATGAGCCATCGCACCTGGCCAAAAGGAAAAATAATTCTGGTAGAGTCAGGGGAGTCAAATAAATCTTCCCAGAAGAGATGATGCTCATATGGGACTTTATTTATTTGAAAAAATATTTATTGAGCGCATAGTATGTGCTGGAAGCTGCACTAGTCATTGTGATCACAAAAATGAATAAAGTAGACATGTTATGACTTAACAGACCGGGGAGGTGGACAAATTATGATTTAATTACATTTGTACTAATTTCTTTCTTTCTTTTTTTTTTTTTTTTTGAGGCAGAGTTTCACTCTTGTTGCCCAGGCTGGAGTGCAATGGCATGATCTCGGCTCACTGCAACCTCCGCCTCCCAGGTTCAAGCAATTCTCCTGCCTCAGCCTCTCTAGTAGCTGGGATTATAGGCATATGCCACCAGGTCCAGCTAATTTTGTATTTTTAGTAGAGATGGGTTTTCTCCAGGTTGGTCAGGCTTGTCTCGAACTCCCGACCTCAGGTGATCCACCTGCCTCGGCCTCCCAAAGTGCTGGGATTACAGGCGTGAGCCACTGCGCCCGGCCTATTTGTACTAATTTCTATGAAAGAAAGCACAGGGAAGGTTGAGAACCTATTACAGAGGGGCATAACCTAGGTTGGTAAATCAAGAAAAGTATCCTTAGGGAGGGACATTCAAGCTGAAATCCGAAGGATGAAAAGGAGGTATCTAGGCAGAGATGGTGAGGATAAATATTCTAGAAGCAGAGACACAATGTGTAAAGGCCCTGTGACAGGAAGTTGGAAGGGAGCTGAAGAAGGTCATTGTAACTATATATATGTCTCAAAAAAAAAAAAAAATCAATGAGAAGCATTGGAAGCTTTTTTTTTTTTTTGATGGAGTCTTGCTCTGTCACCCAGGCTGGAGGGCAGTGGCGTGATCTCGGCTTACTGCAACCTCTGCCTCCCGGGTTCAAGTGATTCTCATGCCTCAGCCTCCCGAGTAGTTGAGACTACAGGAATGCACCACCACGCCTAACTAATTTTTGTGTTTTTAGTAGAGATGGGGTTTTACCATGTTGGCCAGGATGGTCTTGATCTCCTGACCTCATGATCCGCCAGCCTTGGCTTCCCAAAGTGCTGGGATTACAGGCGTGAGCCACCGCACCTGGCCTGGAAGCTTTTTAAGCATGGGGTGACATGATCAGACAGGTGTTTTTAGTTTTACTTTCCTTTTGAGACGGAGTTTTGCTTTGTCTCCCAGGCTGGAGTGCAGTGGTGTGATCCCGGCTCATTGCAACGTCTGCCTCCCGGGTTCAAGCGATTTTCCTGCCTCAGCCTCCCAAGTAGCTGAGATTATAGGCCTGCGCCACCACACCTGGCTAATTTTTTGTATTTTTAGTAGAGATGGGGTTTCACCATGTTGGCCATGCTGGTCTTGAACTCCTGACCTCAGGTGATCCACCTGCCTTGGTCTCCCAAAGTGCTGGGATTACAGGCATGAACCATAGCGCCTGGCTGATTTTTACACTTATTTATTTATTTATTTTAGAGACAGGGCGTTGCTCTGTCACCCAGGCTGGAGTGCAGTGGTGTGATCATGGTTCACTGCACCCCTGAATTCCTGGGCTGTAGGGGTCCTCCCACCTCAGCCTCCCAAGTAGCTAGGAATACAAGCATGCACCACCACATCTAGCTATTAAACAATGTATATATTTTTAGAGATAGGGTCTTACTATGTTGCCCAGGTTGGTCTTGAACTCTTGGCCTCAAGCCATTTTTCCGCCTTGGCCTCCCAAAGTTCTGGGATTACAGGCATGAGCCACTGTGCCTGGCCAGATAGATGTTTTTAAAAGATTACTTTCTTTTTTGTTTGTTTGTTTATTTGTTTTTTGAGACAGAATTTCGCTTTTGTCACCCAGTCTGGAGTACAATGGCGCGATCTCAGCTCATTGCAACCTCCACCTCCCAGGTTCAAGTGATTCTCCTGCCTCAGCCTCCTGAGTAGCTGGGATTATAGGCGTGCGCTAATTTTTGTATTTTTAATAGAGACGAGGTTAATTTTTGTATTTTTAGTAGAGATGGGGTTTCACCACATCAGCCAGGCTGGTCTTGAACTCCTGACCTCAGGTGATCCGCCCACCTCAACCTCCCAGGTCGTTGGGATTATAAGCGCGAGCCACCACGTGCGGTCAAAAATATTACATTCTAAAGAATGAATGCCTAGGGGTGGCTGGGTGTGGTGGCTCACGCCTGTAATCCCAGCACTTTCGGAGGCTGAGGTGGGTGGATCAGGAGGACAGAAGATCGAGATCATCCTGGCTAACATGGTGAAACCCTGTCTCTACTAAAAA
>NW_012101254.1:5993611-5994790 GCF_000951045.1 Mandrillus leucophaeus
GGAGGCGGAGCTTGCAGCTGAGATCACCCACTGCACCCCAGCCTGGGCGACAGAGCAAGACTCCATCTCAAAATAAATAAATAATGAATACATAGGGGTGAGAGCATACTCTGAATCTCCCCATTCAGAGAGGCCAGATTGGAGGCTACTGTGGGAGGTCAGACCAGAGAATATGATGGCTTAGTCATGATAGTCACTATGGAAGTAGAAAATACAGGGATAAATCTGAGAAATATGCAGGAAATTGAGTTGGCAGAATTTCATATTCCAATGGACACTTTGAGAGTGAAGGAAGTGCTATTTACAGAGCTAGGTAATATTTTTGGAGGGGAGAATAATGAGTTCAGTGTGAACAAGTAGAATTTCAGGTACCTGGACAGCCATTATAGAGTCGGATATAGAGGTTTAGAACTCAGAAGAGAGGTCTGGACTGGAGATACAAATCTAGGAACTATACAGACAATAATGGAAGCCATAAGCTATAATGACACTAGAGGGTGGCACTGGAACTCACTGATGTCCTTGGTAAGAGAGGTCTCTGTTGCGTAGTGGGAGGAGAAGCCATTTAAGTTTGTTTTTTTTAATTGAGATTGGGCTGGTCTAGAACACCTGGCCTCAAATGCTCTTTCCACCTCGGCCCCCCGAAGTTCTGGGATTACAGTGTGAACCACCGCACTGGGTCAGCCATATGAGATTGAGCAGTGGAATGAGTAGAAACTGAGGCTATGTAGACAGAAATAGACAAAGTTAGGAAGACTGAGTGCAGTGGCTCATGTCTGTAATCCCAGCACTTTGGGAGACCACGGTGGGAGAATCACTTGAGTCCAGGGATTTGAGGCCAACCTCGGCAACATAGTGAGACCTGGCTAATTTTTAAAAGTATTGTTTGTTTTGTTTTGTTTTGAGATGGAGTCTTGCACTGTCACCCAGGCTGGCACAATCTCGGCTCACTGCAACTTCCACCTCCCGGGTTCAAGGGGTTCTCCTGTATCAGCCTCCCAAGTAGCTGGGATTACAGGCACGCGCCACCACGCCTGGCTAATTTTTTGTATTTTTAGTAGAGACAGGGTTTCATTATGTTGATCAGGCTGGTCTTGAACTCCTGACTTCGTGACCCACCTGCCTCGGCCTCCCATAATGCTGGGATTACAGGTGTGAGTCACCGTGCCCGGCCTAAAA
>NW_012101254.1:5996045-5997834 GCF_000951045.1 Mandrillus leucophaeus
AATTTTTGTATTTTTAGTAGAGATGAGGTTTCATTATATTGGCCAAGATGGTCTCGATCTCTTGACCTCATGATCTACCCACCTCGGCCTCCCAAAGTGCTGGGATTATAGGCGTGAGCCACCGCGCCCGGCCCATCTTTTTTTTTTTGAGACAGAGTCTTGCTTTGTTGCCAGGCTGTAGTGCAGTGGTGCCATCTCGCCTCACTGCAGTCTCGGCCTCCTGGGTTCAAGTGGTTCTCCTGTCTCAGCCTCCGGGGTAGTTGGGACTACAGGCATGCACCACCACGCCCAGCTAATTTTTGTATTTTTAGTAGAGATGAGGTTTCATGATGTTGGCCAAGATGGTCTCGATCTCTTGACCTCATGATCTGTCTGCCTTGGCCTCCCAAAATGCTGGGATTATAGGCGTCAGCCACCGTGTCTGGCCTAGGATCACATATCTTATAAGTAATGGGATTTCAATCTCCCACTCACACAAGAGGATCTGGGTATGTCCCCTGCCAGGTGGTGACATCAAGTGGGAAAAACAGAGTGAGGATCACTTTTATCCAGCGCCGCAGTGTCAGATGCATTAGCCTAAGCAGAGAAAGGGTATTCAAAACCCAAAACCGAATGCAACCAGAAAATAGCTGAAGAACTAAAGGCTCCATCCAGAAATCATGTTGTGAGAGCCAAGAGGGGTTAGTCTACAGAGCCAAAACCTCACCTGGTAATTGGTCCAAAAGCCAAGTTAGTCATAAGCAGTGGAGCTTAATCAAGGAGAGGGTGGAGGGAGGCCAGGGAAGTTCAGAAGTGGGCAAGCTCTCAGCTAAGTCTCAAGCCTCTAGTCCAGCTCACACTCAAGTCCTGGGATGGGGAAGAGTTAAGGAGGTAAATTTTGTTGAGTTGGAACACTAAACAATTGGGTCCTCTAGAGGATAACATGTTTGGAAATGTTTTGTGGAAAGACTCTTCTGGTATCTCTGTAAAGAAGGGTCTCCAGGTTTCAGATAACAGCACCTCTCAATCTGGATCTTATATGGAGAGTAAGGACAGCGTGGGCTCAGTTCACAGACTCAACTGCCCTCTGCAGAGTGGACCATGGATAGGACTCTGGCTTGGTCCTTGGCCTTGTGGAACTACACTTGATGTGTATTCTACAGGAAAAACAACAACAACAACAAAAGATTAAGACTCCCATAGAGGAACACTAAGCACAGACATGGTCTATCCAGGATACTCAAGGAAGCAGGAGCTGTCAGGCAATCCAAGCCAGGGCAGGACTTCTCATAGTACAGTACTTCATGAGTCATTATTTCATTTGAGCCTCCCAACCACTCCACGAAGTAGTTGTTAATTATTTCTTTCCTGCCTCGAATTTTTAAAAAAGTAAACGAGGAAACTAAGGCTGGAACAAGGGGAGTGATATCCACTCCGTTGGATGGCCATCAGAACTGGAACTTCAATCCAGGTTTTGTTTTAGGTAAATTCTGTGCCTCTTTCACTATAGGAAAAAAAAAATTGCTAAGGGAAGGCTTCGTGGAGGAGGAGGTGCTTGAACTGCCCCAGTGGCAGGGCACTAAGTGCCGAAGGGTGATAAGGCCTCTGGGCAAAAGCACAAAGATGCTGCACAGCAAAGCAAGTTAAAGAAACAAAACAGGTTCCGGGAATGTGCACTCCTTGAGGACAGGAAGAACCCAGACCCTAGAATGGGGCCTGGGACTCAGCAGGCGCTGGATAACTGAAGAAATGGCTGTCTGGAACACAGATTTTTCTATAGAGGAGTAGTGGAGGTGAGGTTGCGAACTGG
>NW_012101254.1:5998884-6005865 GCF_000951045.1 Mandrillus leucophaeus
TTATCTCATTGTTGCCGAAGCTGTTTACGGCAGCAGCTCCCTCTGCTCCGGCATGGGGCGGGCTCCGGGCACCGCTGCTCGGCAGGCGCTCCTTCTGCGGCGGCTGGGCGATTCTGCCTAATTCACCTCCCAGCCGGTGCAGAGAGGACCGGAGAGCGGTGGAGGCCCGGACTGCAGCAGCGTTGGGGCCACCTCCCAGCGTCCCCACCCTAGGAGGCTGCATGCGGATTGAAGAGCGGCGCCTGGGGACTGGGCCGGCCCCGCTGATCCCGACCTAGCGAGCAGGACAGCAGGACCGCCCAGGCTGCGGAGGGGCTCGGGGGCAGGAAGGTCAGAGCAGCAAGATGGCCAGTAAGACCAAGGCCAGCGAGGCCCTCAAGGTGGTGGCCCGGTGCCGCCCCCTCAGCAGGAAGGAGGAGGCTGCTGGTCACGAGCAGATCCTTACTATGGACGTGAAACTGGGCCAGGTGACCCTGCGGAACCCCCGCGCTGCTCCGGGGGAGCTGCCCAAGACCTTCACCTTTGACGCTGTGTATGATGCTAGCTCCAAGCAGGCCGACCTGTATGATGAAACCGTGAGGCCCCTGATAGACTCCGTGCTCCAGGGTTTCAATGGCACGGTGTTTGCCTATGGCCAGACGGGCACTGGCAAGACCTATACCATGCAGGGGACCTGGGTGGAGCCCGAGCTGCGCGGGGTCATCCCGAACGCCTTTGAGCACATCTTCACCCACATCTCCCGCTCCCAGAACCAACAGTACCTGGTTCGGGCCTCCTATTTGGAGATCTACCAGGAAGAGATTCGAGACCTGCTCTCCAAGGAGCCGGGCAAGAGGCTAGAGCTGAAAGAGAACCCTGAGACGGGCGTCTACATCAAGGACCTCTCCTCCTTCGTCACCAAGAATGTCAAGGAGATTGAACATGTGATGAACCTGGGGAACCAGACCCGGGCTGTGGGCAGCACCCACATGAATGAGGTCAGCTCCCGCTCCCATGCCATCTTTATCATCACCGTGGAGTGCAGCGAGCGTGGCTCTGATGGCCAGGACCACATCCGAGTGGGCAAGCTCAACCTCGTGGACCTGGCTGGCAGTGAGAGGCAGAACAAGGCAGGCCCCAACACAGCGGGAGGGGCAGCCACACCATCCTCGGGTGGCAGTGGTGGCGGTGGAGGCAGTGGTGGCGGTGGTGGTGGAGAGAGGCCTAAGGAAGCCTCCAAAATCAACCTCTCATTATCTGCCCTGGGCAACGTGATTGCTGCCCTGGCGGGCAACAGGAGCACCCACATTCCCTACCGGGACTCCAAGCTGACCCGGCTGCTCCAGGACTCCCTAGGGGGAAATGCCAAGACCATCATGGTAGCCACCCTGGGGCCAGCTTCTCACAGCTACGATGAGAGCCTCTCCACCCTGCGCTTTGCCAACCGAGCCAAGAACATCAAGAACAAGCCCCGGGTGAATGAGGACCCGAAGGACACGCTGCTGCGGGAATTCCAAGAGGAGATTGCCCGCCTGAAGGCCCAGCTGGAGAAGAGGGGGATGCTGGGGAAGCGGCCTCGGAGGAAGAGCAGCCGCAGGAAGAAGGCCGTGTCCGCCCCGCCTGGGTACCCTGAGGGCCCGGTGATTGAGGCCTGGGTGGCAGAAGAGGAGGATGACAACATCAACAACAACCGCCCGCCCCAGCCCATCCTGGAGTCAGCCTTGGAGAAGAACATGGAGAATTACCTGCAGGAACAGAAGGAGCGGCTGGAGGAGGAGAAGGCAGCCATCCAGGATGACCGCAGCCTGGTGAGCGAGGAGAAGCAGAAGCTGCTGGAGGAGAAGGAGAAGATGCTGGAGGACCTGCGGCGGGAACAGCAGGCCACAGAGCTGCTTGCGGCCAAGTACAAGGTAAGGGCCCCAGAGGAGCCGGGCACTTGAGAAGTCCCTGCAGGGGATCCTGGCAGGGAGGTTCTTCTTTGAGAGTCTGTGACCTGGCCTGAAGCGGAGGTCCTCCCTCAGCACCACACACTGCTCTCCTGCCAAATGTGCCCCCAGAGCAGCCAGGCAAATTGCTCTGATACCGGACTGCCAGGCACATGCACAGGCACACACACACACATGTGCGTGCACACACACATGAAGCAAAGCGGACAGGCGGTCTCTCAAGCCAGTGAGCTTGGGGTGGTCTGACCTGCTGTGGTCATTTCCTGCCGGTGGCCTCAGGATCAGTCAGGTCTGTGGGATGGCCAGGCAGCCTCTCGTGAATGTGGATTCTCGTTCCTTCACAGCCTCCTCCCCTGAGGCTTCCTCCGTCTGCAGCATCTTCAAACCTCACATCGTTTTAATAATATCATTTGGTTAGTACTTCAGTTTACAAAATGCTCCACATATGTGATCCATACATGATCTCATTTGATCCTTTGGCCATCCAGGGTCACAGTTCTGAAATCCCCATTTCAGAGGTGAGGAATTAAAGCTCAGAGAAGTGACATGACCAAGGTTCCATCCTATGAAGTGGCAGAGCTGAGCTGGAACCCATGGACCTCATGCTGTTTCAGTGCTTAGCTGGGCAAAGTGGGACCGTGAACAGATTCTGCTCCCTGGGAAAATGGTCCCCTGGGGCTTACAGTGCAGTGGCCATTGCTTGCTATCATTAGGAAGGCGATTTGGGGGTTATGCAGAAGGTAGGGTGGAAAAAGCACCAAACTCTATACCAGAGAGCAAGAGACTGGCCTAGCTATTTTACAGCTCATCGAGTGACTCATTGTAAGTTGCTTCTCTCTTTTCTCAGGCCTCAGTTTACCTTTCTGTAAAATAGAGCGTTGGCCTGGGTGATCTCTGAGGCTCTACCTATCTGACAATTCTATGGCCTATATTAATCTGAGCAGTAAACCAACTGACCCCCACCCCGAGGCCTCATCACAGTTAATATCCAATTCCCCATGAGCCTGAGAGATGTCAGAACCTCAGCATCCTTCCTGAGCTCTTTCCTACCCCCCAGGACCTTCCAGGCCCTGATGGGGCTAACTACAGAGGCCCCTGCCTGTCCAGTCATAGACCTATTAAATTTCATTGCTGGGATGCCACAACTCAATGTTCCAGGCATTTCCAGGCCCCTGGAGCCTTCAACACTAGGGGTTGAAGGAAGGACACAGGAAGCCATGAGCTTGCTGGGAAGAGCAAAACATTGTCATTTCTTATTCCTTCTCAGGAATGTGGGCTGGGGAGCAGGGGGGCCCAGCCTACAGCCACTGAAACAGTGACAGATGAGCTGTAGGCCATTGTCTGTTTTGGGAATGCGTGACTGCAACAGGGGCTCTGGCCTTACATATTTAATATTTAATTCACTTCTTTGAGCCCAGCAAGAGTTATGCTGAGCTGTTTCCTCAAGGAAAGGATCAGGGGCCTGGAACCTTTAGGGACATCCTGAGAGAAGCAAGATATTAGAGGCAGGGCCGTTAGATTGAGCCCTCCCTAGGAGGGAGGGAATCCAATGTTTGCTTACCTGGTCAGTCTGCCATTGATTTTGCTAAGAAATCCCTGAAAGCTGGGAGGCAACAAAGGCTAAGAAGGGAGGAAAATGCAGTAACACACTTTGGCTGCCTGAGGGATGGGGTGAAGGTTTCCATTATTGGGAACTGACCAGTTTCCCTCAGTGAGATCCTTGGATCTAAAGCAGTGTGGGGCACAGATGATAGAACGGCCAAGAGATCAGGGCGGCCAACACCAGAATTCTTGCACCAGAGGTGTAGCCCACAAAATATCACAGTCTTAGAGTTGGCAGGAGCTTTGGAAAACTGAGGCCTGGACTTGCCCAGGGCCACACAGGTGAGTTGAGGAGAGCCTAGCCCTTTTATATATGGAAGAGCCCAGCCTCTTTCCATTGCTTGAGTCCTAATGTTACCTGTGCTAGTTGATAATCAGAGTAATTCATTTTTATATAACACTTTGACATCTTAATCTCGTTCAATTCTCCCAACAACCCCAAGGGTGGGTACTATTATTTCCATTCAACAGTTATGAAAACTAAGCCTGGGGAGGTGGAGTGAATGTCTTATCAGCTCGTGACCCTGGGTGATAGGCAGCAGAGCCAGGACTGGAACCCAGGCCTTCTGATGCCCCCAGCCCTGTGCTCTTTCCAAGCATCTCAGATGCCTCCATGTTTGCTCACTGTGTGACTCAGGGCAACGGCCTTTGCCTCTCCAGCCCTCAGGCTTCCATTCACCTAATGAGGAGGAGAAGACTGACCTTGCTTCCTGGGGAGTGGGTGAAACAGTCATTATGTACCAGGTGTTCAGATGGAAGCAAAGGGGAGGAGTGCCTGGGAAATTCCACGACAGGAATGATTCCATATCCTGTGACTTCTCATCACACTCAGCCTAGGACAATCAGCAGCCAGCAACCCAGAATGGAACCTAGACAGAGGACCCAAGTTCCTCATAGCCCCAAGGCACCACCTGGTCCGGTGTTGGATGTTTCTAGGCTGGTGGAAACAATTTGAGGGTTCTTGAGGAATCTACAGGGTAAAGAGGGGAGGAGCATGTTAGAGATATACCAATCCCAGCCCTGCCTATTCCCCAGGGTTGTGCCGAGGATTAAATGAGATCATTAGCATGAGGGCATTTGAAATAAGTTGAAAGCACCAAATACATGGAGGGCATTAGCAGCCACGGGGTGGCTTCCGTCCACCAAGCTGGGGTCCAGTGATCTCCAGGACAGACATCTTTGTTGTTAGTTTGACTTCTTCTTTACCCTGCCATCCCGGCTGCCTTGCCATAACCCTGCAGCTGCTGGGAGCAGAGCCAGGCAGGAGAGGTCTAGGAGGTTTCACAAGGCAGGCTCCCCATCTGCAGCTCACTCCTGTCACCACTTTCTGAGTTATGGCATCAACTCCACTTCTTCCCCCATCAGCTCCCATTCCCTTCTTCCAGTTCACGCCACCCTCTGGGGGCAGCTAAGCGGTAGTTGATGCGACCCAGTGCCCTCATTCACTCTCTCTGACTCATCTCATAGTCTGTCTCGCCAGCTCTCCCTGCCTGCCACCTCCCAGGCTCCCTGTTCTCTTTGTTCTCCCCTCACTGTGCACAAACACCATGCCTATCTCCTTGGAATCTCCTTTCATGTTTACTGTGGGCCTTAGGGGATGTTCGGGTGGTCAAATATGTGAGACTTTGTGATTGTGATCGGCGCCCTGTTTATCAGTAATCATTAGCAATTTATACTTATGTAGTGTCTAGGGGAGGGAGGGTGTGGGCGGGGAATGCTGGTGGGGACTTGATAACATACTAGGCCTGTGAGGTAGGAGGAATAGGTAACATCACAGGCCCACAATGCACAGTGAAAACCTTGAATATTTGGTACTGCGCAGTGAAAACCCAGATGTTTGTGCTCAGTGTCCATACTGCAATGAGGACAGGTGAACACATGTAGATTGGTTGGGAGAAGGCCCACTTTACCCAAATGTAATCATGCAAGACAATTTTTAAATGACTGCTTTAATTTTGAAATTAACTTTTTTTGAGATGGAGTTTCGTTCTTGTTGCTCAGGCTGGAGTGTAGTGGCATGATCTCGGCTCACTGCAACCTCTGCCTCCCAAATGCAAGCAATTCTCCTGCCTCACCCTCCCTAGTAGCTGGGATTAGGTGCCCGCCACCATGCCCAGCTAATGTTTTGTATTTTTTGTAGAGACAGGGTTTCACTATGTTGGCCAGGCTGGTCTCAATCTCCTGACCTCATGATTTCCCTGCCTTGGCCTTCCAAAGTGCTGGGATTACAGGTGTGAGCCACTGTGTCTGGCTTAAAGTTGATTTTTTTGAGGAGTTGGACTAGATGATTCCTAAAACTTTGATTTTAGCTACTTAAAGAGAAAAAAGAGTGTGGGTGTACAGATGATACAGAATGCAGGCACAAATTGAAGACAGGTAGAAACAACAGCATCGGATGTGATCCCCAATAAGTAGGTCTGGAGGGAGAAGAGCTGGGCGTCTTGGCCGGAGCCCACTCTCTCTGTGGTGAATGTAGAAAAGAGAACCTGCAGAAGCAGCCCCAGAAGCCAGAGGGATGCGGTCTGAGGAGGAATGAAGACTGTGTTGAAATTGTATTGTCCCTTTCGAGGGTCCCACTTTCTCCCACCCCTCAGCAGGGGGATTAACCTTCAATGCAAGAGAGAATGTTTCAAGCCTGAGCAACAACAGTAACAGCAATAATAATGACATTTACTGAGCACTTGCTTTGTGCCAAGTACTATACTGTATACAGATTATCTCGTTTCATCCACACGAGCAGCCTCCAAGAAAGGTGCCGTGCTTGTTCTCGTTTTATAGATGAGAAAATGGAGCTCCACTGAGGTGAAATAACTTAGCCAAGGCCACATGGTTGGTATAGTAAAACTATGTAAACCCAGCTGGACTTGACACAAAATCTGATGCTCTTTTAGTCTTAAAATAATTAGGAATATCAGGTTGGGAACTGGTTCCTGAGGAGATGCTGAAAAATGAGGAGTAGGCTGGGCATGGTGGCTCACACCTGTAATCTCAGCACTTTGGGAAGCCAAGGTGGGTGGATTCCTTGAGCCCAGGAGTTCCAGACCAGCCTGGACAACATGGAGAAACTCTGTCTTGACAAAAAATACAAAAAATTAACTAGGCATGGTGGTGTGCACCTGCAGTCCCCACTACTCAGGAGGCCAAAGTGGGAGGATCACTTGAGCCCAGGAGGTTGAGGCTGCAATGAGCCTTGATCGCACCATTGCACTCCAGCCTGTGTGACACCGTGGAACCCTGTCTCAAAAAGGAAAGAAAACTGATAGGAGCTGTTGTAGATGTGTCACATTTGAGGTGACAGAGTCCAGTGGGCAGCTGGAGATGGGCCAGTGGAGTTTAGAAGCAAGCCCCATGGCCGGGCGTGGTGGCTCATGCCTGTAATCCCAGCTACTTGGGAGGCTGAGGCAGGAGAATCGCTTGAACCCGGGAGGTGGTGGTTGCGGTCACGCCATTGCAC
>NW_012101254.1:6006716-6008888 GCF_000951045.1 Mandrillus leucophaeus
AAAAAAAAAAAAAAAAAAGAATTAAGATAATGAACAGAAAGCACTTTGTACAGTTTCTGACACACAAGTGTTAAGTAAATAATTATTATTGCTATGTCAAACCTCCTAATAGATGTTTTCACTTGGCCACCTTCCTGATATGTTAAACACATCACATTTTAGCTTGGCATTCAAGGCCCTTCAGAGTCTGACTGCAATGCATCTCTTTTATCTTGCCTGCCCAAGCCAGTTATTCCAATAGGAAAACCCTGCAGCCAGCTGTTCTACCCCTTCCTTTGAGACCAACATGGGCCTCTCTATCCTTCTGCTGATTGCACTGTTTTTGTGTCCTGGATTGTTCCTGGTAACTAGGGAGTAGGAATTATGGAAGCAGGTTAAGCTTAATTTAAATATCTTTTTAACAGTTAAAATTAGGCTGTTTCAAGAAGAAATAGGTGGCCTTGATGGTGGTGATGGTTTCATGGTTGTATACCTGTCCCCAAATTCACTGAGTTGTATACATTAAATATGTACAGGCTTTTTTTTTTTTTGAGACCGAGTCTTACTCTGTCGTCCATGCTGGAGTGTAGTGGGACGATCTTAGCTCACTGCAACCTCCGCCTCCTGGGTTCAGGCAATTATCCTGCCTCAGCCTCTCCAGTAGCTGGGATTACAGGTGCACGCCACTACACCTGGCTAATTTTTGTATTTTTAGTAGAGATGGGTTTTCACCATGTTGTCCAGGCTGGTCTTGAGCTCCTGACCTCAGGTGATCCACCTGCCTCGACCTCCCAAAGTGCTGGGATTACAGGCGTGAGCCACTATGCCCAGCCTAAATATGTACAGCTTTTTACACATCAATCATGTCCCAATAAAGTCATGGGCTCCCATCCCTGGAAGTGTTCAAGGAGAGACAGAATGTCAATGGTGCTCTGAGGGCTTGATGTATCAGAAAAGCCATTGAACCAGATGATCTTCAAAATCCCTTTCTCTTAAAGGCCCTTAATTGTTTAAAATGGTATTTTTTAAACAGCAAAATAGAAAATATTTAGCTTTCTGAAAATTAAGACCAGAAGGTTTAAATTTTAATATAGTATGAATTCAAACAATAATGTAATAGAGGATTTTTTCAGCTCTCTGTCATAACCAGTTAGAGAAGAGTCAAAGACAATGAGAAGACGAGAAGAGAGAAAGAGAGAAAATAGGAGAAAAGCAAGAGAGAAATAGAGAGGGACAATAAAGAGGGGAAAGAGAAACAGGCGAGGAGGGAGAGTGGGTAAATAACGGTGTGGATGACAGGGTTTTTGGGGAGAAGAAACCTCGATTGGGAGAGGAAGTGCTGTAGTGGAGAGAGTTAAATTCTGTGCATCATTCCACTGTCCTGATCTTAATGTTAGTCTTCAAATAGGGCTATCTCCAGTCTCCAGAGACTACCGCAAAGCTGATCTGGTTCCATCTGCATGTCCCCAAGGACACCAGCCCCATGCCAGACACTCTGAGATTTGTAGGGCTGCGTGATCAGCTCAGTCCTGTATGATCAGACCCTTGAAAGAAGCCTTCGGATAACAAGTGACCCATACTCCAAGCTGGGTGTGGATCCAGGTCACAGTCCGTGACCTCTTAGTGTTGGTGAGAGCAGTGTCTTGTGTTCCTTCTCATCCCTGGTGGGTGTGGTCCGTTAACAGAATTGTAGAGTTCTGGGGACATTTTGTAACATAAAGATTTGACTAGTGGGAAGTATATGACTAATGGATTTCCATCTGAGATTCTGGGCTTCAAGTGACGTTGAGGCTCAGCGGGCCTTTTGGTCCAGTGTCAGGTTTCTCGTGCTACGTGTTGGCTGGAGGAGGGTGTGATCATACTGCCCTGAGTCATTTCCAGCCTCCGCAGAGCACAAGATTGGATAAAGTGGCTTTGATAATATTCTCATTGTGCTCTGAAGAGTAGGAAGAAAGGTCTGGGATTCAGATAGAGACGGGCACTTTTCTCTGCCAGACCACTGCTCCTGGCCAGTCTGGGGCACCTCTTCTGGAGCTGCTGAACCAGGTGGCATGTTTGAATGAATAAGAAAATGTTTCCCCAGGTGCAGTGGCTCATGCCTGAAATTCCAGTATGTTGGGAGGCTGAGGTGGGAGGATCACTTGAGGCCAGTAGTTTGAGACCAGACTGGATAACGAAGCCAGAACCCATCTC
>NW_012101254.1:6010008-6012492 GCF_000951045.1 Mandrillus leucophaeus
AGTAGCTGGGATTACAGGTGCCCACCACCACACCTGGCTAATTTTTGTATTTTTAGTAGAGATGAGGTTTTGCCGTGTTGACCAGACTGGTGTCAAACTCTCTGATCTCAGGTGATCAGCCTGCCTCGGCCTCCCAAAGTGCTGGGATTACAGGCATGAGCCACTGCGCCTGGCCTGATGTGTTCATTATGTGTATCATTTTGCTTCATCCTCACAGTAGCATGAATCTTCATCTGACCAGTGAGGAAACTGAGGCACATTAAGGAATGAACATTCCAGGGTTGCACACCTAGAAAGCGGTGGGGCCAGAGTTATGAGCCCACGTCTGCCTGACTCCACTTCCACACTGTAATGCCAGCTCAGACAGGAGGGATTATGCCAGATCCCTGACTAATAAGCCCCAGTGGGAACTCTTGTCTCCTGAGATATTTAACTCATCTTTGTCCTTCTGTATGACGCAAACCCCCACCTTCTAACCTCAGCCCACCACCATTCGCTCGTGTAATCAACAAATCTTTGGCCGGGTGCGGTGGCTCACACCTGTAATCCCAGCACTTTGGGAGGCCAAGGTGGGCAGATCACTTGAGGCCAGGCGTTCAAGACTATCTTGGCCAACATGGCGAAACCCCATCTCTACCAAAAATACAAAAATTAGCTGGGCATGGTGGCATGTGCCTTTGTCCCAGCTACTCCAGAGGCTGAGGCAGGAGAATCACTTGAATCCAGGAGGCAGAGGTTGCAGTGAGCCAAGATCACGCTACTGCACTTGCCTGGGCGATAGAGTGAGACTCTCTCTCAAAAAAAAAAAAAAAGGCCCAACAAATCTTTTTAAGTAACCATGGCCAAGGACATAAATCAGTAGATATAGTTAACTTCGTCTTTAAATTCTTTAAATTTCTGGAAGGAATCATAAGAACTCGCAATAATGGTTATTGCTAGAGATTTTAATATGGAGGGGAATTTTTATTTTTCACTTTATACCTTTTTATTTTATTTTTCACAATAAGCATATAATACTTTAAAAAAATCATCTGGGACTTTATTTTTATTTTTTATTTTTTCAATAGTTTTGGGGGGAACAGGTGGTTTTTAGTTACATGGATAAGTTCTTTAGTGGTGATTTCTGAGATTTTGGTGCACCCATCACCCACTTTTAAAAAATTAAACAAAAACTAATCTGAATTTTTTAAAGGAAAAAGCCCTTTGTCAGGGTTCTGTGGTTTAAAAAAAGACGGGGGGAAATGTAAAATATATATGTTAATGCCTAGTTGGAAGATTTGCTTATAGGTAGTGAATAATTGAGGAAAATCCAGGGTTGATAATAATGCTCACTTACACTCAGTTATTGGTAATCCTGTGACCTTGGACAAGTCACTTTCCCTCCCACAAGCTGTAAGGAATGACCAATAGATGATTCCTGGCTGGGCGCAGGGGCTCACGCCTGGAATCCCAGCACTTCGGGAGGCCGAGGCAGGCGGATCACAAGGTCAGGAGTTCAAGACCAGCCTGACCAACATGGTGAAACCCCGTCTCTACTAAAAATGCAAAAATTAGCTGGGTGTGGTGGCACATGCCTGTAATTCTAGCTACTTGGGAGGCCGAGGCAGGAGAATCGCTTGAACCCAGAAGGCAGAGGTTGCGGTGAGCCGAGATCACGCCACTCTACTCCAGCCTGGGTGACAGAGCAAGACTCCGTCTCAAAAAAAAAAAAAAAAAAGATGATTCCTTGCGTTCTGTACCATTTGCTGATTCACCTTGGAAGCAGGCCAGGGTTAGAAATCAGCCTGAATGAAGGACAGTGAAGGACAGAGAAGAATGGCCCAGCCTTGACTGGGATCCTAGAGGCTGTGTGACCGAGGACCACTAACCTAAGCCCTCTGGGCCCTGCACCTCATCTGTAAACTGCTCACACTACACTATATACGTCCTTAGTTTCATCCAGTTCTGACACTGGAACATTCTGTTGTCTGGATTTGCTGAAGAGAAACCCTCTAGAAAGCCACAAATAAGTGAGGGAAATAGGGTGGAAAGGTGAAGATAAGCATTGATCTGAGGGGCCCGTGGTTTTCTCACTAAAGCAAAAGGGCTGATTAGTTTCCTTCTTGCTTTTCTTCAAGGTGAGCTGAAGCACTCTGGGCATCCCTGCCTTGTCCAGTACAAGACTGCAGTCCAGCTCACCTCATCCCTTGGCCAGTATTTTCCTGATCTCAAATTGTTCTTTCTTCTTAATAAGGAAATTCCTAGCACTTGAACCGTTTGTCATTTTTATTGTGTTTTGAGCCATCCAAGGCGAAGACTCAGACTCAGTCTCCTGATCTTTGTCCCCCAGGGCAGGAAATCATTGAAAATAGCATTATTCATCTGAAAATGGTCCTCTTCATCCCCTCTCCATTGTCTCTTTTTTTTTTTTGAGACGGAGTCTCGCTCTGTCACCCAGGCTGGAGTGCCGTGGCCGGATCACAGCTCACTGCAAGCTCCGCCTCC
>NW_012101254.1:6014312-6015117 GCF_000951045.1 Mandrillus leucophaeus
CCTGAAATTCCAGTATGTTGGGAGGCTGAGGTGGGAGGATCACTTGAGGCCAGTAGTTTGAGACCAGACTGGATAACGAAGCCAGAACCCATCTCTACAAGAAAGTAAAAAAAAAAAAAAAAAGAAAAAAGAAAAAGCTAGGCATAGTAGTGCACATCTGTAGTCCTTGCTACTCAGGAGGCTGACCTGGAAGGATGGCTTGAGCCCAGGAGTTCAAGGTTTCAGTGAGCCTTGATCTTGCCACTGCACTCCAGCCTGGACAACAGAGCAAGACCCCAACTCAAAAAAAGGAAAATAAAACAAAATGGTCTCTCTTTCCACAGATCCAGCTCTGCAGCTGTAGAGGCTGTACAAGGCACACCCTCATGCTCAGACCTTATAGGACACCCACACTTGCTGTTTGGTATATCTAGAATTTTTAATATCCTGAGAAATTCCTGGACATTAACTCCACCTCATACTAAAAAATTACTTTGTAGTTGTCTCATGTTCCTCCCAGATATACTCAACAGAAGAGCCCCAGGCCCTGGGATGAGCTATTTTTTTTTCTTTCTTTTTTTTTTTTTTTTTTTTTTTTAATATGATCTTGCTCTGTCACCAGGCTGGAGTGATCTCAGCTCACTGCAAGCTCTGCCTCCTGGGTTCAAGCAATTCCCCTGCCTCAGCCTCCCGAGTAGCTGGGACTACAGGTGCCCACCACCACACCTGGCATAAAGAGGGGAAAGAGAAACAGGCGAGGAGGGAGAGCGGGTAAATAACGGTGTGGATGACAGGGTTTTTGGGGAGAAGAAACCTCGATTGGGAG
>NW_012101254.1:6019642-6026527 GCF_000951045.1 Mandrillus leucophaeus
TGTTAGCCAGGATGGTCTCGATCTCCTGACCTCGTGATCCGCCCGTCTCGGCCTCCCAAAGTGCTGGGATTACAGGCTTGAGCCACCGCGCCCGGCCATTGTCTCTTTCATTTCTTCTTCCCTTACTACTGACTCCTCACGATGTACAATCAGGGAGCTGGAAAAGGAGAAACAGGTCTGTGAAGGTAGGGGTGGCTATATTTTCTAAGAGATGGAAGCAGGGTCTGTTGAGATTGTTGTTTTGTTTTTTGCTCTTTGTGGCAGGTGGTGGGTAAAATACCAATCAGATATCAAAACAGCGAGTAACGACTAACATTTGGGCGTGCTTTATCACTTACCAAGCACTTTCACACCTACTCTCAAACTCGCTGGTTGTTTTGTTTTATTTCTGTTTTTTGTTTTGTTTTGTTTTTTGAGACAGGGTCTCACTCTGTCACCCAGGCAGGAGTGCAGTGGTGCAATCTCGGCTCACTACAGTCTCAACCTCCTGGGCTCAAGCAATCCTTTCACCTCAGCTTCCCAAGTAGATGGGATTACAGAGGTGGGACTACAGGCGCACGACACCACGCCTGGCTAATTTTTAAAATAAATTTTTTGTAGAGATGGGGTCTCATTATGTTGCCCAGGCTGGTCTTGAACTCCTGGGCTCAAGTAATCTGCCTGCTTCAGCCTCCCAACGTGCTGGGATTACAGGCGAGAGCCACTGCACCCAGCCCAACTTGCTGTTCTTACCCAAGGCCTGAAAGGTAGCAGGTATTCTCCCCATTTTACAGATGAGGAAGTGGAAGTCCAGAGGGCTGAAGAGCTAGGTTTTGTAGCAAAGAGAGTGGCAGAGTGTGTAGCAGGACTGGAGCACCCTGACTCCCACACCCAGCCACTCTTTATGTCATTCCACCATGGAACTTGTGCAGGGACCCTTCCCACGAACATTCTTCCAGCGTTTCTAGCCTCTCTCTGGGACTCTAGGATCCTGACAACCTCCCTGCCAGCACACAGTTAAGAGCTCTAATCCACTTATCTCAAAGACCCCCATAAGAGTCACACAGGCAGAAGCATCAGCGGCAGAGCCCTGTCTATTTCAGCCAAAAGAGAAAGCAAAGAGGCTCTGAGCTTTCCTGATGGTTCCTAAGTTGGCAAAGGTACAAATACCAAATGCTGCTTCTCTCCAAGGTGCTTTCCTGTCTGAACCTGGAAGAAAGCCATGGAACAGAGAAAAGGACATTGGACTTGGAGTTAGGGCAGTGGTGGTCAAATATCACTCTGCCATTTACTGGCTCCAAACCTTGAGCAAATCACTTTACCTGTCTGGGCCTTAGTTTTCCTTTATGTCAAATGGGGATCATAACCATTATCTCATAAGTTTTTGTGAGCATTAAATAGGACGATTAAGGTAAAAAGTAGTTAACCCAGTCGAGGCACATGGCCAGTTGCATCTGAGACTCCTGTCTCCTGCAGAATGTCACAGATAGGTGGCAGTGGCAGGGCAGAGCCTGTTTGGCTTATCTGTCCTGGTAAAATCATACTTGATGCTATCTTCCCAGAAGAGTGACTGGCTGGGCCTGGCTGTCTCCATTCTGGCTTTCCACGTCAGTGCTTTATGAGTACTGGGGCCCCCTTTGTCCCCGCTCTGGTTTTGCACTCCATTTGCTCTTGGAATAGTTAAAGGTGAGCCTCTGAGTACCCCCAGCTGTGTCTACAAGCTGGCATTGTCCCTGTAGTGACCTGGCTGTTGTCACAGCAGCTGACCTGTGTCTGATACCTGGAATCAGGGCTCTAATCAAATTGGGAAGTTATTTGGAAAGCACATAGTCAATATAAGAGCAGCTAGATAGGTGGGGTGCGGTGGCTCACGCCTGTAATACCAGCACTTTGGGAGGCTGAGGTGGGCGGATCGCTTAAGGTCAGGAGTTCAAGACCAGCCTGGCCAACATGGTGAAACCCCATCTCTACTAAAAATGCAAAAACTAACTGGGCGCAGTGGCAGGCACCTGTAGTTCCAGTTACTTAGGAGGCTGAGGCAGGAGAATGGCTTGAATCTGGGAGGCAGAGGTTGCAGTGAGCTGAGATTATGCACCTGCACTCCAGCCTGGGTGACAAAATGAGACTCTGTCTCAAAAAAAAAAAAAAAGAGCAGTAGCTAGACAAAGAGTCCTTAATTAGGAGACTCAGGCTTCGTGGACTCCACTTCTAGGCCTCAGTTTCCCATCTATAAGGCATGGGGGTTGGGGTTGATGATTCCCAAAGTCCCCGTGGTTACCCTGCCCTTCATACCCATCTCTCAAGCGTGAGACCATGGTGCCCTGCAGCTCCCAGCCCTGTCTTTTCCACCCCCATAGCCTCTGCTGGCCTTTTAGTTACACTGGCTTGTTTAGAATCAGCAGAACCAAACGCAGTCCTGTCCCCAGGCCCACCCACCTGTAGTCTTTTGCTCTGAAATATTACAAAAGAAGCATTGACTAGAATGGCTGAGAGCTTCAGGGAACTTCTCTTCAGGACTAGGAACTCCACATTCTCACGTCCCCTGCTTGGTATATTCTAGCCTGAACTGGGCTCAGGGATTTCAGGCATCCCTGTCCCTCCCCGCCCTCATAAGTGATGGTTAAGGATCTCTAAAAAAATTAGTCGGATGTGATGGCTCACGAGCCTGTAGTCCTGGCTACTTGGGAGGCTTAGGTGGGAGGATCTCTTGAGTCCGAAACGTCCAGGCTGCAGTGAACTGCTGCACTCCAGCCTGGACAACAGAGCAAGATCCTGTGTCTCAAAGAAAAGAAAAGGCTCGAGATCTCTGAGAGAAAGGAGGAGATGGCCACTGGTATCCTCAGACAAATGTGGAAATAAAAAAGAAAAGGAAAAAAAATCTATTTCTAAGCCAAGAAAAGAATCTCATGTGTGACATATTTCCGAGCATGGGAGTGAAGCAGACAACACAGGTTGAGACTGGGGAGAAGGAGGGAGCAGAGAGCCTGCACCTGGACTGAGGCCCACCCACAGATTTCATGCCAGAGCCAGCCCCCTCTTCCCAGCACAAGACTGGTCTGTCAGCCAGGCTTGGCTGAGAGTGTGGGTTTGAGCAAGTGGGCAAGACTTGGCCAGTGACTGATAAGGCAAATTTAGTTGTCATTCAGACCACGTCTGTGCTGGGTCCCGGCAGGGCTGGCAGAGAAACACAGGGGCATTGGGCAGATGGGTGGAGTGACAATGGCCAGTTAGTCATCGTCCAGGATGCTCTTCCTGGAGCCCAGGGCCCAGCCCGCAGGAGACATTGTGAAGCAGAGCTCTAGGTCCACAGAGGAGATCCAACACGGAAAAAGATGGGCAGAAACCAGCCCAGGAGCTGGTCTTGAGACTCCTGTAATGGGGAAGAGGAAGGAAGGAGGGCTGGGACTTGGGGACTCAGCAGTCTTG
Organism: Mandrillus leucophaeus; assembly: GCF_000951045.1. Taxonomy (NCBI): domain Eukaryota; kingdom Metazoa; phylum Chordata; class Mammalia; order Primates; family Cercopithecidae; genus Mandrillus; species Mandrillus leucophaeus. Next base: position 6,023,048 of record NW_012101254.1, read on the forward strand.
CTTGGCTAATGCATCAGACCCCAGGCCTGACTGGCAGCTCAAAGTATGCCTGATAGTGTCCAGGTGGCTTCAGGAACAGGGCGAGGTGGTAGCCTTTGAGTGAGGAGGACTCGGGCCTAGGTGTGGGTAGCTGGGGAGGGTGGGGTCTGAATAAACAAAGAATTTCGTTTTGAATCTGAGGTTCATCTCTTCACTTGAAAATCACCAAAAAAATTAGCGGGGCATGCTGGCACATGCCTGTAGTTCCAGCTACTCAGAAGGCTGAGATGGGAAGATCTCTTGAGCCCGGGAGCTGCAGCTGCAGTGAACTCTGATCATGCCACTGCATTCCAGCCTGGGCAACAGAGCAAGACCCTGTCTCTGATGGAAAAAGAAAAATCACCAAAAAGATTTTAAAAACACAATATACAGTATGTTGGGAAAGGAAAGCTCAGGCCTCCACAAGGCCACCTTAAAAGTATGGAGAATATAAAATGAATGCAGAGGCTCGATTTTGTATCTATTATTATAACAAATGTTTATTTTTATTTTATTTTATTTTTAAGATAGAGTCTTGCTCTGTGGCCCAGGCTGAAGTACTGTGGTACAATCTCGGCGCACTGCAACTTCCGGCGATTCTTGTGCCTCAGCCTGCCGAGTAGCTGGGATTATAGGTGTGCGCCACCATGCCCAGCTAATTTCTGTATTTTTAGTAGAGATGAGATTTTGCCATGTTGGCCAGGCTAGTCTCGAACTCCTGGCCTCAAACAATCCACCTGCCTCGGTCTCTGAAAGTGTTGGGATTACAGGTATGAGCCACTGTGCCTAGCCATAACAAATTTTAAAAATAGTAATACTTCATGGCCGGGTGTGGTGGCTCACGCCTGTAATCCCAGCACTTTGGGAGGCTAAGGTGGACAGATCACAAGGTCACGGGTTCGAGACCAGCCTGGCCAACATGGCGAAACCCCATCTCTACTAAAAGTACAAAAGTTAGCCAGGTGTGGTAGTACACGTCTGTAATCCCAGCTACTCAGGAGGCTGAGGCAGGATAATTGCTTGAACCCAGGAGGCCGAGGTTGCAGTGAGCCAAGATTGCACCACTGCACTCTAGCCTGGGCAATGAAGTGAGACTCTGTCTCAAATAATAATAATAATAATAATAATACTTCATGCCTATGATGCTGTAATAAAAATGGTTTCATTATTTACTGCTGGCAGTAGTTTAAGTCATTAGAATGATAACTGACAATATGTTTCAAGATACACAAAATGTTTATAACCCTTTGTCCTCTTCTGAAATTTCTTTCTAAGAAAGTTACCTAAAAAAGCAAAAAATTAGCTCACACCTGTAATCAAAGCACTTTGAGAGACTGAGGCAGGTGGATCCCTTGAGTCCAGCAGTTCAAGACCAGCCTGGGCAACATGGCAAAACCCTGTCTCTACAATAAAATATAAAAATTAGGCAGGCATAGTGGTGGGTGCCTGTGGTCCCAGCTACTCAGGAGGCCGAGGCTGGAGAATCATTTGAACCTGGGAGGTGGGAGGTTTCAGTGAGTTGAGACTGCACCACTGCACTCCAGCCTGGGTGACAGAGTGAGACTCTGTCTCAAAAAAAAAATACATATATATACATAAATAATATATATATACACACACACACATATACATATATACACACATATATATGTATACATACATGTGTATCTATAAACTTATATATACATGTACATATACGTATGTATACATATACATGTGTATCTACATACGTGTGTGTGTGTGTATACATATATTAGGTAAATTGAAAATAGCAAGACATAAACTTGTGTTTATAATATGTCCATAGAGGTGAAAAAAGGGCTGGGTGCAGTGACTCATGCCTGTAATCCCAGCACTTTGGGAGGCTGAGGCAGGCAGAGCACGTGAGGTCGGGAGTTCGAGACCAGCCTGACCAACATGGAGAAACCCCGTCTCTACAAAATACAAAATTAGCCAGGTGTGGTGGTGCGCACCTGTAATCCCAGCTACTCGGGAGCCTGAGGCAGGAAAATCACTTGAACCCAGGAGATGGAGGTTGTGGTGAGCTGAGATCACGCCATTGCACTCCAGCCTGGGCAACAAGAGTGAAACTCTGTCTCAAAAAAACAAAAAAACACACAAACAAACAAAAAAAAAAAACAGGGAAAATGAAAGACACCAAGTAGCCATGGTAGGGAATATGTGGCATTTCTCATTTTATTTCTATGGTGATTTTGATATTTGTGCAATTCTTTTTTCCTGAAAGGAGAGAAAGACAATAAAGGGTTAAAAACGTGTCCCCAGAATTCTTTAATAGACTGGTAAGCATTTCCTCCAGGGTTAACCCTTGAAGTAACAAATTTCGTAAATGTATTACCTTCTATAAACAGTAAAACTCCCTTTCATTTGTCCTAAAAACTGCTGCTGTCAAACCTCAAGGCGTGAGCTCTTACTCTACGTGCCAGGATGGATTGGAAAAGCCTGGATCTTTCCTTTTCACCCCCAGTTTTGATTGTTTCATTTCCAGACTTATCTTCTTAACTTTTCTTTGTCTTTTCAGAACAAAGAGTCCTTTTTTACTTTTTATTTTTTTTGAGACAGAGTCTCACTCTGTCACCCAGGCAGGAGTAACAGTGGCACGATCTCAGCTCACTGCAACCTCCACCTCCGGTTCAAGTGATTCTCCTGCCTCAGCTTCCCGAGTAGCTGGGATTCCAGGCACATGACACCCCACCCAGCTAATTTTTGTATTTTTAGTAGAGATGGGGTTTCACCATGTTGGTCAAGCTGGTCTCGAACTCCTGACCTCAGGTGATCTACCCACCTTTGCCTCCCAAAGTGCTGGGATTACGGGCATGAGCCACCACACCCAGCTGAGTTCTGTATTTTAAAGTCTCTTATAATAGCCCTGGGATGGCTTCAGCCATCTTTCCCTTTTTTTTTTTTCTTTTTTTTTTTTTACACAGAGTCTTGCTCTGTTGCCCAGGCTGGAGTGCAATGGTGTGATCTCGGCTTACTCCAGCTTCCGCTTCCTGGGTTCAAGGGATTCTTCTCCCTCAGCCTCCCAAGTAGTTGGGACTACAGGTGTGCACCACCATGCCCAGCTAATTTTTGTATTTTTAGTAGAGATGGGGTTTCACCATGTTGGCCAGGCTGGTCTCGAACTCCAGACCTCGTGATCCGCCTGCCTCGGCCTCCCAAAGTGCTGGGATTACAGGCTTGAGCCACTGAGCCCGGCCTAAGCCTCCCTTCTCTTGATCTTCTCTCTCCTTTATGTCTCTGGAGATGCAGTAAGAGAACTACACACAGTACTCCCTATTGAGCCGCATCATGGTTTTATATGAGGGTATAATGTTTTGTTTCCAAAAAGCCTTCATGAGGTGCCTGGGCAGATGCTACTGACTTTTTAGCTGTGGCAGCATATTCAGCCAGTGTCTTCTGGGAACAATGGAGTGTTACTCCTCCTCCTCCTCCTCCTCCTCC
>NW_012101254.1:6027567-6029346 GCF_000951045.1 Mandrillus leucophaeus
CAAAGCCATTTTTATATTTTTTATAGAGACGGGTTTTGCCATGTTGCTTGGGCTGGTGTTGAACTCCTGGACTCAAGGGATCCGCCCACTTCAGCCTCCTAATGTGCTGCAATTACAGGCATAAGCCATCCTGCTCAGCTGAATCTCCATTTAAATTTAATGAGAGGCATATAACTATCATTTTTTCCAGTGAAAGCTCACAGATAGTTATCTGCCAAGCACTGTACTAAGTCCAGGGACCCTGAGATATGAGTAAGATATGATTGCTGTCCTGAGGGAGCTTACAGGCAAGACAGCATGTAAACGAATAATGATTCTATTATGAGAAATGGTAGGAATATGGCCTGGTTACTGAGGGGGCCGTGATGTGAACTTGGATGGGTTACATAACCTCTGTGGGCTTTCACTGGAAAAATGACAGTGCTGATAGTATGCATGCCCCTTGCAGCAGTCCTTTTCAAACATTCATGTGCATCCAAATTACCTGGGAATCTCAGTACAATATGGATCTTGATTCACTAGGTCTGAATTTTTTATTTGATTTGCTTATTTATTTTTGAGATAGGGCATTGCTATGTTGCCCAAGCTGATCTTGAACCCCTGGTTCAAGCAATCCTCCAGCCTCAGCCTCCAAAACAACTGGGACCACAGGCATGAGCCACCACACCTGGCTCTGGAATTTTAAAAAAGCTCCCCAGGTGATTCTAACATGCAGCGACATTTGAGAACAAGTTTGTTTTGATTAGGTGTCAAAGAATAAAGAATGCTAGAGTCACATAAAATGCTGGGGAAGTGAAAGGTCTTAGGGTTGAAATGGACATGTGTATCCCAGATTCGGAGGCCACGCCAGACAGCAGGCTCCCGAAGACCTGTGACCCAGCGTCACGGGATCAGGTATCCGTGGTCCACAACAGTAGGAACCTCCTCCGTGTGCTGCTTCTCTTTTCTGTCACGCCCACCCCACCCCTCCTGCCAGGTTCCCCAGATGATCGGGCCCCGTGACAGTGAGTGTGGATTGATGAATGGGAGGAGGAGAAACTGGGATAAAGAGAGCCCAAGGTGGCCGGGTGCAGTGGCTCACGCCTGTAATCCCAGCGCTTTTGGAGGCCGAGGCGGGCAGATCACTTGAGGTCAGGGGTTCGAGACCAGCCTGGCCAACATGGCAAAACCCCTTCTCTACTAAAAATACAAAAATTAGCTGGGTGTGGTGACACGCACCTGTAGTCTCAGCTATGTGGGAGGCTGAGGCAGGAGAATAGCTCGAACCTGGGAGGTGAAGGTTACAGTGAGCCAAGATCGCACCACTGCACTCCAGCCTAGGCGACAGAGCAGAGCGAGACTGTCAAAAAAAAAAAAAAAAAGAGAGAGAGCCCAAGGAAGGGACCTGGAACCCGCTCTGGGACAACCCCCAAGGATTCTGTTTGGTTCATCTAATACGTATTTTAGCACTTGTTATCTGCCAAGCACTGAGCTAAGTCCAGGGGCTCTGAGATATGAGTAAGATATGACTGCTGCCCTGACGGAGCTCACAAGGGGAGACAGCATGTAAATGAATAGTGATTCTATTATGAGAAATAGGAGGAATATGGCCTGGTTACTGAGGGGGCTCGAAAGAGCAAATTCGAGGGAATCAGGGAAAATTTCCCAGTGGTCAAAGTGTGTCTTGCAGAATAAGTAGCAGTTTTCCAGTTAGATGTGGAGTGGGAGGAGGAACCCAGGAGCTTGTGAAATGCCATCGCACATTGAGGGAGCTGGAATTCTTGTTTTCTTTTTTGAGAC
>NW_012101254.1:6033281-6034183 GCF_000951045.1 Mandrillus leucophaeus
GCAGATGCTACTGACTTTTTAGCTGTGGCAGCATATTCAGCCAGTGTCTTCTGGGAACAATGGAGTGTTACTCCTCCTCCTCCTCCTCCTCCTCCTCCCCTTTTTAGGGCTTACAACTGATTGCCCATGGCTATCATTTAATTAGTAGAGTTAGGATTCCTTTTCCCCAAAATGTAAAATTGTAATTGACAACAAAAAAATGGCTCATCTGCCATTTTTTCTAAGCTTACATAGGCTAGAAATTCTCTTGTACTTTACCACCTAGGAGGACTTGGGGGTGTCTGTGAGGTTGGGTATTTCACCCATGCATTCCTTCTTGCACAGCTTCAGAGATTAGTCCTGTTGTTTCACACTTGAGCGCCTTTCCATCCAGAGAAATACCTGTTTATTTCTGTTTCCTCTCCCTAGTTCACTTCCCCTTTCTCCATCTTCTCACTCCCCATGTAACTTTGAATAACCTCTGATGTGCAGCCTTGCCAGGAGCGCTTTAGCCTCCAGAGTTCTGGTCACTGGCTTCCCCGTGTGCTGTGATAACCCATTCCGTCCCATTCTGAAAGAACTCTCGGAGATTAGTCAGACACCATTTCCTCTTGCCGGAAACATGCTGCTTTCCTTTAGCAGGTTCTGCTTCCTAAAGGAGTCACCGCAGCCCCTGCAATAGGAAGAGCTTGGGCTTTGGAGCCAGGCAGGTCTGGGCCGGGTCTCTATTTAAGTTTTTTGTTTTTAATTCTCTTTCTTTTTTTGAGACAGGGTCTCACTGTCGCCCAAGCTAAAGTGCAGTGGCACGATCTCAACTCACTGAAGCCTCAACCTCCCAGGCTCAAGTGATCCTCCTGCCACAGCCTTCCGAGTAGCTGGGACCACAGGCCCACACCACCGTGCCCGACCCATTTTTTTATATA
>NW_012101254.1:6036513-6040034 GCF_000951045.1 Mandrillus leucophaeus
TGAGGTTTCTCCATGTTGGTCAGGCTGGTCTCGAACTCCCGACCTCAGGTGATCTGCCCACCTTGGCCTCCCAAAGTGCTGGGATTACAGGTGTGAGCCACCGTGCTGGGCCCTCAGGGAGCTGGAATTCTTTTGGTGAGGCTGGGGAGCAGAGCACACTCGGAGCATGAGTGGTGAGAGGAACCTGGGAGGCCAGGCCAGCTCCTGGGGCCAGTCACTGCAGCCAACCTTGGATTTCATCCTACAAGGAATGGAGGTCCACTCAGTAGTTTGAAGCCGTGGAGCAACCATTCACAGTTGTGCTTTTTTTTTTTTATTGCGATGAAGTCTCACTCTGTCGCCCAGGCTAGAGTATAGTGGTGTGATCTCGGCTCACTGCAGCCTCTGTCTCCCGAATTCAAGCGATTCTCCTACCTCAGCCTCCTGAGTAGCTGCTGAGTAGCTGGGAATACAGGTGCGCACCACCACACCCGGCTAATTTTTGTATTTTTAGCAGAGCTGGGGTTTCACCATTTTCGTCAGGCTGGTCTCGAACTCCTGACCTCAAGTGATCCACACCGCCCCCCCCAGCTTCCCAAAGTGCTGGAATTACGGGCGTGAGCCACCGTCCCCAGCCCAGAGTTGTGTTTTTAGTGGATCCGCCTGGGTGTCATGTGGTGGAGGGGTGGAAGGGGACACCGAAGCAGCGGGGAGACCACAGCAGTGGTCCAGGAGAGTTGTGGGGGCTGCAATGAAGTTAGCAGCTATCAGTGAGAATGAAGAAGAGCGGGTGGTGGGAGCCACACTGAGGATCTGGTTTGATGGCCTTGACTCACTGGCCAGATGCAGTGGATGAGAGGCAGGGCAGGGATGAGGCGAGGCCGGTGAGTCGCTGAGGGTGCAGTGTAAGGGATTCTTCCCTCTCACGGTCCTGCAAATGCTGACCTGGAGTGCGAAGGAGGAGCCTAGGATGGGTTTAGGTCTGTGACGAGGTAATGGGGTAAGTGAGGAGATCATTAACCAGGAGCACAGGCAGCTGCCGTGTGGCAGCACGGACAGCCTCCAGGGCTCAAAGCCCGCCTTGAGCCTCTGAGGCTATGTGGGGCTGGAGTGAGGCTCGTGCCTCTCTGGCTGCCCCAACTTCGCTCAGCGTCTTTGGATGACAAAGCCTCACACAGCCCAGTCCCTGACCTCCCGAAAGCGACTGTTAACCCTTGTCCGGCTGTGTTCCCAGTGATGTGGCTCTTACAGGTGGTCTCCTGCTCCCCAAGTCTGACAGCACCCCCTGCTTTGAGATCCCTCAGGCAGGTCAGCTGTTTCCACTGGGTAAAAAAAAAAATTCCAGTGGAAAAGCAGCCAGCTTTTTCCACTGGTTCAAGGTGATTTCAACCTTCCAGGAGGCCCGTGATGAAGTCAGAGGACAACTGGGTACCCTGGGAGAGCACTTTCTTCTTATTTTATTTTCATTTTCTAAAATTTCAAATCAGGCACCCCCCAAACCAGAATAGTTTTTGAGAGGCTGCCGACAGCACCCTCTTGAAAATACATTTTATGTAGTCACAGTTTACACAAATCTGACATTATTTCAGCTTCAGATTCCAAAGCACTGACTAGGGGCTTTCGCAGAGTGAGGCTGGGAGTGTGGGGTTCAAATCTCTCCTCTTTGCTACTCAATAGCTGCATGGCCTTAGGCTGGTCATTCTCAATGTCTTCATTTGTTAAATGGGGAGGGGAATAGCTTCTCTTAGGGGAGGATGGAAACCATGGTGTTAAAGGCTTAGCTCAGTATCTAACAGATACTTAGTGCTCAGCAAATGTTTGCCAGTCATCCTGGAACATAGGCAGTGTTCCAGTATTGTAGATGACAGCCCTGAAGGGAATAATTTGCCCAAAGCCTCGAGGTAAGTGGGTAGAACCAAGTCTTCCTGGCCTTCTCCAAAGCTCCTGCTGTGCTGGGCCCGTGCTGTTCCTTCTTGCTGTGCAGTCTGCTCCCTTTGGCTTTTCTTCTGCTTTCCACATCAGCTGAAGATTTAGACGCTTTCCTGCTGCCTGTGTTGAGAGCTGTCTTCCTGAGTTGGAAGCCAGTTAGCTAAGGGCTGGGCTACCTGGTGACTATATCTTATCTTTCCCAATCCTCAACACCAGCTGGGTCCTGGTTGCCAGGATTAGGTTGCCACCCCCATCCTCCTCCTAGCCCTGGTGAACCAACCTTTCCTGTGTATCCAAAGCAAACAGATCAGGTGCCCTACATCCCCGAGGGGCACCCTCTCTGCCTCCCTAGTGGTCCTGCTGACAATGAGAGCCTTGCACTGGGACCTGAGATGCTGGAGGGGAAAACTCCATTCTCCCTGAAAGCCACAAGGCCCCATCTGGGACACATCTTGTGTCCACTCCCAGAAGGACCACAGAGCAGGGAAGCAAAATCTCTCCAGCTGGCAATGTTGTGGAGCCTTTGCAAAGCCCACCTCCCAACCCCTCTGTGTCCCCAGGCCATGGAGAGCAAGCTCCTCATCGGGGGCAGGAACATCATGGATCACACCAACGAGCAGCAGAAGATGTTGGAACTGAAGAGGCAGGAGATTGCCGAGCAGGTAGGGCCGCCAGGTGCCAGGTCCCCTTGGAGAGCGTGGCCTGCAGCTCGTATCTGGGAGGTGTAGGGCAGTAAACCATGGTGGACTCCGGATCTCTGGAATTACAGTGCTGAGAATCTCAGATATGAGATTCTCAGATATGAGAGGGAAGAATCTCATATCTCATCATATCTCAGATATGAGATTCTTCCCTCTGGCAGGGGCACTGCTAGCTGGTGGGTGAGAGGACGTGATAGTGCTCCATGACGTCAGCCTCCACAAGCCACCTGGTGCTAATTCCTGGGCCTTCCACAAGGTGGTGCGAGTTCTTTGCCAACTGTATGACTATTTCCCTAAATCATCAAGAACCACAATTTGTTGGTCTTACCAATAAACTGTTACACTACTTGGGGAGAGGGTGAGGCAGCTTGGAAGGCAGTGTGATGTGCCTCCATCTGTGTGACTAACACCCCTGGAGTAGGCCAGCTCTTAGGACTGGAGTCTCCATCCATGTGGTGCAGAGCCTGGCAAAGGCATGGCCCTAGGAACTGAGAAGCTGGTTCCCAGGGGCTCTGCAGGATTGGGTGGGAGCGGTGGATGTGGGCCATGGGCCATGGTGAAGCCAGGTCCCGACACAGGGAGAGTGAGCCAGTCCCCTGAGTGTTCTTGGCCCTCCTGGGTATGCTCTGCTCCTTTGAGCCACACCGTCCGTCCTTGGCCTAGAAACGTCGTGAACGGGAGATGCAGCAGGAGATGATGCTCCGGGATGAGGAGACCATGGAGCTCCGGGGCACCTACACGTCCCTGCAGCAGGAGGTGGAGGTCAAAACCAAGAAACTCAAGAAGGTGAGACGCTGCAGTAGGACCAGTCAAGGTGTGCTGGAGGCCCAGCAGTCTCTGCCCAAGGGTGTCTGCTTCAGGGACTCCTCCCCATTTAGCTGGAACTGCTGAACCCTTGAGTGACATGGCTTG
>NW_012101254.1:6040084-6041833 GCF_000951045.1 Mandrillus leucophaeus
CATGGAGAGCAAGCTCCTCATCGGGGGCAGGAACATCATGGATCACACCAACGAGCAGCAGAAGATGTTGGAACTGAAGAGGCAGGAGATTGCCGAGCAGGTAGGGCCGCCAGGTGCCAGGTCCCCTTGGAGAGCGTGGCCTGCAGCTCATATCTGGGAGGTGTAGGGCAGTAAACCATGGTGGACTCTGGATCTCTGGAATTACAGTGCTGAGAATCTCAGATATGAGATTCTCAGATATGAGAGGGAAGAATCTCATATCTCATCATATCTCAGATATGAGATTCTTCCCTCTGGCAGGGGCACTGCTAGCTGGTGGGTGAGAGGACGTGATAGTGCTCCATGACGTCAGCCTCCACAAGCCACCTGGTGCTAATTCCTGGGCCTTCCACAAGGTGGTGCGAGTTCTTTGCCAACTGTATGACTATTTCCCTAAATCATCAAGAACCACAATTTGTTGGTCTTACCAATAAACTGTTACACTACTTGGGGAGAGGGTGAGGCAGCTTGGAAGGCAGTGTGATGTGCCTCCATCTGTGTGACTAACACCCCTGGAGTAGGCCAGCTCTTAGGACTGGAGTCTCCATCCATGTGGTGCAGAGCCTGGCAAAGGCATGGCCCTAGGAACTGAGAAGCTGGTTCCCAGGGGCTCTGCAGGATTGGGTGGGAGCGGTGGATGTGGGCCATGGGCCATGGTGAAGCCAGGTCCCGACACAGGGAGAGTGAGCCAGTCCCCTGAGTGTTCTTGGCCCTCCTGGGTATGCTCTGCTCCTTTGAGCCACACCGTCCGTCCTTGGCCTAGAAACGTCGTGAACGGGAGATGCAGCAGGAGATGATGCTCCGGGATGAGGAGACCATGGAGCTCCGGGGCACCTACACGTCCCTGCAGCAGGAGGTGGAGGTCAAAACCAAGAAACTCAAGAAGGTGAGACGCTGCAGTAGGACCAGTCAAGGTGTGCTGGAGGCCCAGCAGTCTCTGCCCAAGGGTGTCTGCTTCAGGGACTCCTCCCCATTTAGCTGGAACTGCTGAACCCTTGAGTGACATGGCTTGGGCCTCGGGAGTGAATAGCAGGGGGAGGCAGGAGGTGGGGACTGGGGGTGGAGTAGAGCCTTTTCTCCTGGGCCAGGGTGGGCTGTGACAGGCTGCAAACTCTGTCACTTGCAGTATCCAGGGTTACCATCCTTATGGTCCTGGGTGATTTCCCCATTCAGTGTCACCAGTGAGTCACAGTTGGGATAGCTGGGCCTGGAGCAGGGCCAGGGGAATACAGAGAGGCTGAGGAGGAGACTGGAACCCCAGGAAGCTCAGGCGGGGAGCATAAGGCCCTCAAGGACATGTCAAGGGATGAGAATAGCCACTCACCAGGACCCTGCAAAGCCCGTAGCAAGGGAAAGACATGTACATGTGAGGAGGGTCTAGGGCAGGAAGCAGCAGAGCTCCAGCTTGGATTCTGGGAGAAACCTGGAGACCGTTTGGGGTGGCTGATGTGATTGCCCTGGGGCAGGCCCGATAGAGGCACTGCCACTGAGGCAGTTACCATGGACCCAGCCCTCAGCGGCTTTGGAGAGCAGCAGGATGGCCATGCTGCCTCCACACCCCACTTTTGAGAGCCCCTGAAGAGACTGGAGTGGGAGGAGTCACCTTCCAAACTCTTTCAGGCTTCCTGCTCCCTGAGCCGGGTCTCCAAATGAGCCCTTGATCTCCAAATGGGCCCTGAGTCCCAGTTCCGGCTCTTCTATTTGCTGGTT
>NW_012101254.1:6046258-6047378 GCF_000951045.1 Mandrillus leucophaeus
TGTTAGCCAGGATGGTCTCGATCTCCTGACCTCGTGATCTGCCCGCCTCGGCCTCCCAAAGTGCTGGGATTACAGGCGTGAGCCACCGCGCCTGTCCCCCTCTGCCTCTTGGCTTGTTGCTTCTAATCCTTAAACCCCTTACAGGCACCTTGTGGTCTCTCACTCACCCAGTTTCCCATCGCTCCTTCATTCCTGCTCTCAGGTACCTAATCATCGAGAACTTCATCCCCCCGGAAGAGAAGAACAAGATCATGAACCGGCTTTTCCTGGACTGTGAGGAGGAGCAGTGGAAGTTCCAGCCACTGGTGCCAGCCGGCGTGTGAGTCTCTAACCCAGCCGTCTGGGCTGAGGGACTTGTGGGTCCACTCCAGGTTGGGACTGGTGAGGGGCCTGAGGCCCTGCCTGCAGGGAGACAGATGTTTTGTGGATTGGGGAAAAGATGGGGAGGATGCCGATGGGGGAGGAATTTCTCATGATCTAATTTGTAGGGGTCTCTATGATGGAAGGGTGTTCTGGGAAAAAAATGTCTCATTGATCTGGGATGCAGAAAATACCTTGTGAGTGATCTCGGGAGGGAGGAAGAACATCTCAACCTCTTAGCAATCCTAGCGAATGCTAACACATGGCCAAGTCTGGTGAATATTCATTTGTCAGATGCCCGAAATAGCAACCACAGTTAATATTTGCCAAGGGCTACTGTATGCCGGATGCTGTGCAAGACTCAGGAGACAGAAGATAAATTAGATATGGTCCGAGCTCACAGTCCAGTGGGAAATAAGTAATCAGATCATGATGTGATAGAGCTGTGATCCAATCTCAGCGGGCTGGCTCATCCGGGTGATTCAGCATTTCCACCTTTTTCCACGTCCTAGCCCTTGGGTGCAGCTGCAGCCATTGGCTGGGTGTGCAGCTCCCTCTGCTGGTGGCCATAAAGAACATGCCAACAGAGTGAGGCCTCACCCGCCTGAGCCATGGGCCCTTAATTGCAAATATATAGAGAGAAGTGCTTAGGAGGCCAGACACCAATGCACCTTCCTGGAGATTCTTTGCTCTCTCTAGCCTGGGAACATTAATGTTAAAATAGGGCAAGAGTCTCTCCAAATCTGGAATGGGTAGCTAG
>NW_012101254.1:6051708-6064311 GCF_000951045.1 Mandrillus leucophaeus
TTTCTTTCTTTCTTTTCTTTCAACAACTACAGCTTAGATGCCTATTTGATCTTTCTTAAAGGCTGATTTTACTTAAGGTGATACCACATAAGTTTGTAAGTGGCAAGCACACGAATAGAGGACTTTTCAATGGTATCACTTTACACCTACAATCCACCTTTCCAATCTAGGTAGAGATTCTCAATAGTGCATCAGCTATCACAGAGGTTTTCCACCCTGGCTGCAGCTAGAATACCTGTGAGTTGGGCTCCAGAGAGTCTGATTTAAAGGATCCCAGGTCTTAGGTTTTGTGATTCTGCATTTGAAGGCAGGCTAGAAAACCACTGCTCCAGTGTCATTTGCCGGAGTTAGATGCTGGTGAGGCTTCACTCTGAAGGGTTATCTTATGCTTAGAAAAGTTCTTTCTAGCCGGGCGCGGTAGCTCAAGCCTGTAACCTCAGCACTTTGGGAGGCTGAGGCAGGTGGATGGCCTGAGGTCAGGAATTTGAGACCAGCCTGGCCAACATAATGAAACCCCATTTCTACTAAAAATACAAAAAAAAATTAGCTGGGTGTGGTGGCAGGTGCCTGTAATCCCAGCTACTAGGAAGGTTGAGGCAGGAGAATCGCTTGAACTCGGGAGGCAGAGGTTGCAGTGAGCCAAGATCATGCCATTGCACTCCAGCCTGGGCAACAAGAGCAAGACTCCATCTCAAAAAAAAAAAAGAAAAGAAAAGAAAAGAAAAGTTCTTTCTGCTGGGTGTGGTGGTGGCTCATGCCCATAATCCCAGCACTTTGGGAGGCCGAGGCAGGTGGATCACTTGGGGTCAGGAGTTCGAGACCAGCCTGGCCAACATGGTGAAACCTCATCTCTCTTTCTCTCTCTCTCTTTCTCTCTCTCTCTTCCTTTCTCTTTCTTCCTTTCTTTATTTCCCTCCTTACTTCCTTGCTTGCTTTCTTGCTTTCTTTTTTCTTGAGTTGGGATCTCATACTGTCACCCAGGCTGGAGTATATAACTCACTGCAGCTTTGGGCTCCTGGGCTCAAGTGATCCTCCTGCCTCAGCTTCCTGAGTAACTGGGGCCACAGGTATGCACCATTACACCAGCTAAATTTTTTATCTTTTGTAGAAACAGGGTCTCACTTTTTTGCCTAGGCTGGTCGTGAAGTCCTGGGCTGAAGCGATCCTCCTCCCATTGTCTCCCAGCGTTGGGATCACAGGCATGAGCCTCCCCACCCAGCCTGGACTTCCACTCCTTATTTTTGTTATTTATTTATTTGTATTATTTTTGAGACAGAGTCTAGCTCTGTCTGCACTCAGGCTAGAGTGCAGTGGTGTGATCACAGCTCACTGCAGCCTTGACCTCCTGGGCTCAAGCTGTCCTCCCACTCAGCCTCCTGAGTAGCTTGAAGCAGCAGGCAGTTGCCACCATGGCCAGCTAATTTTTTTTTTTAATGTTTTTAAAAGTTTGCTTTCTTCCACCAGGTGTTCATGTGTGTAATTCCAGCTACTCTGTGGGCTGAGACAGAGAGATTGCTTGAGCCCAGGCTATTGTAAGCTAGGATCATGCTACTGTACTCTAGCCTGGGAGACAGAATGAGACCTCATCTCTAAAAAAAAATTTTTTTTAAATTTACTTTCTTCCTTTTAAGTAACCCTTACTTCAGTTGCAAGCAATGTTTTCATTATGGAAAATTTAAATAAACATAGAATGAAAATTCCACCTAGTGGCAGTGTTTACTTACAATTGGATATGAACTTTCCACCATATTTTTTTATACATAAACTTTTCTCCTTTTTGAGAGTAAAATGGTTTGTATATGCTGAGAAAAACCATTCACAGATTTAAAAAATAAAAGTAGCTACCTTAAAACAGCATACTTTAATTTTTACAGTAGATACCTATAGTAACTTTTTTTTTTTTTTGAGACGGAGTCTCGCTGTATTGCCTAGCTGGAGTGCAGTGGTGCTATCTCGGCTCACTGCAAGCTCCGCTTCCCAGGTTCACACCATTCTCCTGCCTCAGCCTCCTGAATAGCTGGGACTACAGGCGCCCGCCGCCACGCCCGGCTAATTTTTTGTATTTTTAGTAGAGGTGGGGTTTCACTGTGTTAGCCAGGATGGTCTTAATCTCCTGACCTCGTGATCCGCCCGCCTCAGCCTCCCAAAGTGCTGGGATTATAGGCATGAGCCACTGCACCTGGCCCCTATAATAACTTTTTAAAAAGAAAGAAGCTTGCTAGAATACAGATCCTTCTTTACTGTGTAATGTTGCCAATTTCTAGCCCATTGTCTTTTTTACCCTGATCTTCTGCTTTAAAGGCAAGTTTGTGCTCTTTATTCAAGGGTTCTAATGTATGTCCCTAAAAGCCCTCTGCTCTTGTTGCCCAGGCTGGAGTGCAATGGCGTGATCTCAGCTCATTGCAACCTCCACCTCCTGAGTTCAAGCAATTCTCCTGCCTCAGCCTCCCCAGTAGCTGGGATTACAGGCGCCCACTACCATGCTTGGCTAATTGTTTTTATATTTTTAGTAGAGACAGGGTTTCACCATGTTGGTCAGGCTGGTCTCGAACTCCTGACCTCAGGTGATCCCCCTGCCTCAGCCTCCTGAAGTGCTGGGATTACAGGCGTGAGCCACTGTGCCCAGCCTTCTTTCTTTTTTTCTTCTTTTTTTTTGAGATGGAGTCTTGCTCTGTCCCCAGGCTGGAATGCAGTGGTGCGATCTCGGCTCACTGCAACCTCCACCTCCCAGACTCATGTAATTCTCTAGCCTCAGCCTCCCAAGTAGCTGGGATTACAGGTGCACACCACGACACCCAGCCAATTTTTTGTTTTTGTTTTTGAGATGGAGTCTAGCTCTGTCGTCAGGCTGGAGTGTAGTAGCGTCATCTCGGGTCACTTCAACCTCCGCCTCCCGGGTTTAAACGATTCTCCTGCCTCAGCCTCCCGAGTAGCTGGGACTACAGGCTTGTGCCGCCACGCCCAGCTAATTTTTGTATTTTTAGTAGAGGCTGGGTTTCACCATGTTGGCCAGGGTGGTCTCAAACTCCTGAACTCGTGATCCACCCACCTCGGCCTCCCAAAGTGCTGGGATTACAGGTGTGAGCCACCATGCCCAGCCTAATTTTTATGTTTTTAGTAGATACAGGGTTTTACCATGTTGGCCAGGCTGGTCTTGAACTCCTGATCTCCAGTGATCTGCCCACCTTGGCCTCCCAAAGTTCTGGGATTACAGGCACAAGCCACCTCACCTGGCCCCCACCTTTCCTCTTTGTGATTCCTCCCACTGTCCTTGAGCAGCGAAAGTTGTGAAAAAAGAATCAGTTCTTTGCCACTGGAAAACTGGAAAACTCTGTTTTTTCCTCAGAAGCTATTTGCTTTATTTTTACTTATTTTATTTTATTTTATTTTATTTATGTTATGATACGGAATCTTGCTGTGTCACCCAGGATGTAGTGCAGTGGTGTGATCTCGGCTCACTGCAACCTCCACCTCCCAAGTTAAAGCAATTCTTCTGCCTCAGCCTCCTGAGTAGCTGGGATTACAGGCACCCACCACCATGCCCAGCTGATTTGTTTGTATTTTTAGTCGAGACAGAGTTTCACCATGTTGGCTAGGCTGGTTTTGAACTCCTGACCTCAAGTGATCTTCCTGCCTTGGCCTCCCAAAGTGCTAGGATTACAGGTGTGAGCCACCACGCACAACCAAAAGCTATTTGCTTTAAATTTACCTCCATAATGTTAAGTTGCATTATTTTGCTGCTGTTATTGAGATGGAGTCTTATCTGTCACCCAGGCTGCGGTGCATTGGCACCATGATAGCTCGCTGTGTTGCCTGGGCTGGTCTTGAACTCCTGGCTTCACGCTAATCCTCCCACCTCAGCTTCCCAAAGTGCTGGGATTACAGGCAGGAGCCACTGCATGCAACTGGCCTTGAATTTTATTCTTTTTATTTTTATTTATTTATTTATTTTTTGAGATATTCTCACTCTGTCGCCCAGGCTAGAGTGCAGTGGCACTATCTTGGCTCACTGCAACCTCCGCCTCCTGGCTTCAAGCAATTTTCATGCCTCAGCCTCCTGAGTAGCTGGGATTACAGGCTTGAGTCACCAAACCTGGCCTTAATTTTATCCTTTGTAAAGGGACTACCCTGACCAAGAATTGAACCCAGGCTGCAGCTATGGAAGGACAGGATTTTAACTACCAGACTATAAAGTAGAGCAGCTTTTATAGTGTTTTCTTTTCCAAGATTCTTTGCAAAGAATTAGTCCTAACATACACACTCATTATACCCATTAATTTAAATCTGCATATAGTTGCTTCCACATTGCATTTGTAGGTTTGTGTTGGCAACTCTTCTAAATGAATACCAATTGGACAGTGTTCCCTTACATTTTTTTTTTTATTTGAGATGGAGTTTTGCTTTTGTTGCCCAAGCTGGAGTGCAATGGTGCAATCTCGGTTTACTGCAGCCTCCGCCTCCTGGATTCAAGTGATTCTCCTGCCTCAGCCTCCTGAGTAGCTGGGATTACAGGCGCCCACCACCACTCCTGGCTAATTTTTGCATTTTTAGTAGAGACGGGGTTTTGCCATATTGGCCAGGCTGGTCTTGAATTCCTGACCTCAGGTGATCCACTCACCTCAGCCTCCCAAAGTGCTGGGATTACAGGCGTGCACCACAGCGCCCGGCCTCCCTGAAAGTCTTATATTGAAAATTTAAAGCTATAAATAGATTCACAAGGTTTTCCAAAATTATGGTTAAGTGTATTCATAACCATGCTGTTTTATACAGAATATGTTTGTACCTGTTCAGAATAAAGACCAAGTACAACATATGTACAGAAAATATTCAAATACATCTGGGTAGGGTAAAAGGCAATTATAGGCCAGGTACAGTGGCTGATACCTGTAATCCCAGCACTTTAGGAGACTGAGGCAGGTAGATGGCTTGAGCCCAGGTGTTCAAAACCAGCCTGGGCAACAGAGTGAGACCCCATCTCTACAAAAACATACAAAAAGTTAGCTGGGCATTAGCACATGCCTGTACTCCCAGCTACTTGGGAGGCTGAGGTGGGAGGATTGCTTGAACCTAGGAGGTTGAGGCTGCACTGAGCCGTGATTATACCACTGCACTCCATCCAGCCTGGTCAACAGAGTGAGACCCTGTCTCAAAAAAAAAAAAAAAAAAAGTCAATTATGATTTACCAATGTTCTCTACTACACTTAAATACAAATTATATGAACAGTAATTACAGAATGCTCTAATATAATAAAGAATTCCAAGAAATAAATTACTTCAAAACAGTTATTAAGAAATATCAGGTATCTGGGTATGGTGGATCACACCTGTAATCCCAGCTACTTGGGAGGCTGAGGCAGGGGAATTGCTTGAACCTGGGAGGCAGAGGTTGCAATGAGCTGAGATCATGCCTTTGCACTCCAACCTGGGCCACAGAGCAAGACTACATATCAAAAAAAAAAGAGAGAGAACAGGTAATCATGAATATAGTATTTTCTTTTCTTTTTCATTTTTTTTGCCACTGTCCACTATGTCTGATGACTGCAATTTGCAATATTTAATATTTATTTCAGAACTTTAAAAAATACAAAAATAGAAAAGGCAAGTAAAAATGGTTCTAGGATTTATTTTTTATTTTTATTTTTATTTTTTAGATGGATTTTTGCTCTTGTTGCCCATGCTAAAGTGCAATGGCATGATCTTGGCTCACCACTACCTCTGCCTCCCGAGTTCAAGCAATTCTCCTGCCTCAGCCTCCCGAGTAGCTGGGATTACAGGCATACGCCACCATGCCTGGGTAATTTTGTATTTTTAGTAGAGAAGGGGTTTCCCCATGTTGGTCAGTCTGGTCTCGAACTCCCGACCTCAGGTGATCCACCCACCTCGGCCTCCCAAAGTGCTGATATTACAGGCATGAGCCACCGTGCCTGGCCAGTTCTAGGATTTTTTATATGAAACAAGTTTTTTAAATTACTCTTTTTAAAGCCAGGATGGTTAGAATAAAGTAAAAAGAATTCCACGGTAATTGAAATCCCAGTTGTGATTCTGACTTGGCAGAGAGAGCCTGGTGGGGCACAGTAGGGGGCAGGGAGCTGCTGGCCTGGATCTCTGAGGTCATCTGCCCCGTGTCCCTCATTTCACGGCAGAAGGTTGAGGGCAGGGAGGTCCTTGAACAAGGCAGCTTTCCTCATTTCAGGGACCATGGGATCTGAGGCTGCAGCTGTGAAACAAATTTCTCCACTCCCCACAGAAAAGGTCCTTTCATCAGCATTGGATCCCACCACTTGCCACATCGCTTAATTAGGGCTAAAAAACAAACAGAAAAGTTATTTCTCTCCAAAGCATATTTAACTAATCAGGGCGTTGTTCCATTTGCTCAACTCAAGTGTGGAATATTTTGCTTTATTTCGGCCTGTGGCATTCTGGGGATGAGAACACTGACAGCTGCTCAAAGTGAGAGGAAAAAACATCGTTTGTAAGAAATTACCTAAAGTCATGCTGTCCCATTAGAAAGCTTCTATTCGAAAAACATTCTCCTTCCGCCTACTCCAGCTCTCAGCATCCACCCCACCCTCTGACCGCTGCCTCTCTCTCAAACAAGGAGTTGTCAGGCAACTCTTGAGAAATATCCCTAATCAACTTATTTTGGAAGTCTAGCCCTTTCTCTTTTTTCTCTACCATCTCTATGTAGCCATTAGTTGATACAAAATAAGATAAGGTGAGGTGTCTTCCACAGTCATAATCTTGTATAATATTAAAGTTACTTTAAAAAATATTTTTGCACTGGCTCGGTGGCTCAGGCCTGTAATCTTAGCACTTTGGGAGGCCAAGGCAGGCAGATCGCCTGAGGTTAGGAGTTCGAGACCAGTCTGACCAACGTGGAGAAATCCCGTCTCTACTAAAAATACAAAATTAGCCAGGTATGGTGGCTCACGCCTGTAATTCCAGCTACTCAGGAGGCTGAGGCAGGAGAACCGCTTGAACCCAGGAGGCAGAGGTTGCAGTGAGGCAAGATTGTGCCATTGCACTCCAGCATGGGCAACAAGAGCGAAACTCTGTCTCAATAAAAAAAATTTTTTTTTTTTTGCAGCTAGGTCTAGCAATAAATATTTTACAAGTATGACCTTTTATTTTTAGTTTCTCATAATAGACTGTTGCCTAGGCTGGAGTGCAATGGCGTGATCTCAGCTCACTGCAACCTCTGCCTCCCGGGTTCCAGAGATTCTCTTATCTCAGCCTCCCGAGTAGCTGGGATCATAGGCATGTGCCACCACACCCAGCTAATTTTTGTATTTTTAGCAGAGACAGGGTTTCTTCATGTTGGCCAGGCTGGTCTCAAACTCCTGACCTCAGGTGATCCGCCTGTCTCGGCCTCCCAAAGTCCTAGGATTACAGGCATGAGCCACTGTGCCCGACCTAGATTTTTAAATTGTATTTAAGTTTTTTCTATTTTTTTGAGACAGGGTCTCACTCTGTCACCCAGGCTAGAGTGCAATGGCATCATCATGGCTCACTGAAACCTCTGCCTCCCAGGCTCAAGCAATCCTCCCACCTCAGCCCCCTGAGCAGCTGGGACCACAGGTACATGCCTCCACGCCCAGTTAATTTAATTTTTTGAGACAAGGTCTCACTCTGTTGCCCAGGCTGGAGTGCAATGGCACAATCTTGGCTCACCTCCTTGGCTCAAGTGATCCTCCCACCTCAGCCTCCTGGGTAGCTGGAACCTCAGGCTTGTGCCACCATGTCTGACTAATTTTTTATTTATTGTAGAGATGAGGTCTCACTGCATTGCCCAGACTGGTCTTGAACTCCTGGACTCAAGTGATACCCCCATCTCAGCCTTCCAAAGTATTGAGATTACAGGCATAAGCCACCTTACCTGGCCTAGGCTTCATTTTTAATTGTGTTTAGGTAAAATTGTCTTCTTTTTTTTAAAAATAGAGACAGGGTTTTACTATGTTGCCCAGGCTGGTCTCAAACACCTGACGTCAAGCAGTTCACCCACCTCAGCCTCCCAAAATGCTAGGATTACAGGTGTGCGCCAGCCCCACAAAATTGTCTTCTAAAGGGTTATGTATGTGACAGTATCCATACCCTGTGGTTTATAGTACACAAAATTCCATTGCAACTTTAGCCCTTTGACCTTTGTAACCCCAGCCACCCTAGATTCTTTTCTTTCTTTCTTTTCTTTCTTTTTTTGAGACAGGGTCTCACTCTGTTGCCCAGGCTGGAATGCAGTGGCACAATCATGGCTCACTACAGCCTTGACCTTCTGAGCTCAAGTGATCCTCCTGCTTCAATTTCCCGAGTACTTTAGACCACAGTACAGACAGTGGACCACCATACCCAGCGAATTTGTTTTCATTTTTAGTAGAGATAGGGGTCTCACTATGTTGCCTAGGCTGGTCTTGAACTCCTGAGCTCAAGTGAACTCCTCCCAAAGTGCTGGGTTACAAGCGTGAGCCACCGTGCCCAGCCCCTAGATTCTTTTCAAAGGCATCGTGGTGCAGTAGAGAGAGACTAGACTTTGGATTTAGAACATTCTGAATTTGTCCAGGTGTGGTGGCCCATGCCTATAATCCCAGCACTTTGGGAAACTGAGGCGGGCAAATCACCTGAGGTCAGGAGTTGAGACCAGCCTGGCCAACATGGTGAAACCCCGTCTCTACTAAAAATACAAAAATTAGCCGGGTGTGGTAGTGGGCACCTGTAATCCCAGCTACCCGGGAGGCTGAGGTAGGAGAAGAATCGCTTGAACCTGGGAGGCGGGGGTTGCAGTGAGCAACTACTGCACTCCAGCCTGGGCAACATGGGCAACACAGCAAGACTCAAAAAAAAAAAAAAAAAAAAAAAAAAAAAAAAAAAAAAAAAAAAAAAAAGAACATTCTGAATTCCAGCCCCTGCTCTGCCACTTACTAGTGGTCTTAAATAAGTGTTTGTTGTTGTTGTTGTTGTTGTTTTGAGATGGAGTCTCACTCTGTCACCCAGGCTGGAGTGCAGTGGCATGATCTCAGCTCACTGCATCCTCCCCCTCCTGGGTTCAAGTGATTCTCCTGCCTCAGCCTCCAGAGTAGCTGGGATTACAGGCATGCACCACCACGCCTGGCTAGTTTTTGTATTTTTAGTAGAGATAGGGTTTCAACATCTTGGCCAGGCTGGTCTCGAACCCCTGACCTCAGGTTATCCGCCTGCCTCAGTCTCCCAAAGTGCTAGGATTACAGGCATGAGCCACCACGCCCGGCCTTGAGTAAATTTTTTTAACCTCTCTGAACCCAAATTTCTTCATCTGTAAAGTGGGGATAATAGGTACCGTGCAGGATTGTCGAGGTTGAAATGAAATAATGTAAGGTTCCAGGCCTGTGCCTGGTACAGAGGAGATGATCAATGAAGAGTTGTATTCATACTGATAAGCCAATATTCTAATTATGGGGACTCTGGAACCGGCCTGCCTCTATCCCTTAGAAGTGCCCTACAAGGGCAGTTTGACTTGATGTTTTTGTTTTAGATGTTGATTTTTTGTTAAACTGCCTCTGGGTTTGTTTTATTTATTTATTTATTTATTTTCATTTTTATTTTTTTGAGAGAGAGTTTCACTCTGTCAGCGGGGCTGGAGTACAGTGGCATGATCTCAGCTCACTGCAACCTCCACCTCACAGGTTCAAGCGATTCTTGTGCCTCAGCCTCCTGAGTAGCTGGGATTTATAGGGGTTTGCCACCATGCCCGGCTAATTTTTGTATTTTAGTAGAGGTGGGGTTTCAGTGTTGGCCAGACTTGTCTTGAACTCCTGACCTCAGGTAATCTGTCTGCCTCGGCCTCCCAAAAGTGCTGGGATTACAGGTGTGAGCCACCTCGCCTGGGCTCTGCCTCTTGGTTTAAAGAGAGAGTGTTTCTTGCTTTAAATAGAATCAGGAAAGAAAGTTAAACTGGTTTTGTACAGAGGCAAAGTTCACCCCAGTAAGAACATTCCTAGCTCTGCGTTGAGTCCCTGGCTTTCTTCAGACCTGTGGGAATTGAAGACAGTGTGAAGCAGTGAGCAGCTGCAGCTTCCCAGGCGGGTTGGGTACAGCATGGAGGGGAAATGGGAAGGCTGAGAGTTCAGACAAGCGGGGCAGTGGAACAAGGTGGACAGACAGCCTGCCAGGACAAAGCAGCCAGATCGAAGAGGAAAGCCTGATTGTCTGTGTTGAATGCACATGAAGGAACTAGAAGGAAACGCACCCGATGATGTCGGATGCCTGCTTTCAGAACAAGAGGGTGAGGCCGGCCGCAGTAACTCACACCTGTAATCCCTGCACTTCGGGAGGCCAAGGCGGGTGGATCACTTCAGGCCAGGAGTTCGAGACCAGCCTGGCCAACATGGCAAAACCCCGTCTCTACTAAAAATACAAAAATTAGCCAGGTGTGGTGGCTGTCACCTATAATCCCAGCTACTTGAATCTGAGAGGCGGAGGTTGCAGTGTGCCAAGATCTTGTCACAGCACTCCAGCCTGGGTGACAGAGTGAGGCAGGGAGGGAGAGAGGAAGAACGGGAAGGAAGGAGAGGGGAAAGGAAGTGATCAGACAGCCAGGAAAGAGAATGGTGTCAGCCCCTGAGATGGAGCTGAGAGATGACTTTTTAATATTAAAGGGAAAAAAATGATAGCAGCCAATTACGGAGGGAGGGTCCTAGGAGAACGCATCGGATCTGCTGCACGCAGGATAACTGTGGCTGTGGGGCCCTGCTGGGAGGGGTGCTTAAAGGGAGGGGTGCATAATTGCAGACCCAGGCCTCAGCTCTGGGCTGCCACAACCTGCTTTCTATAGAAGATCAATCATGGAAAGTAGGCCTGGGGCAGAAGAGGGAGTCGATGGGAAGGTCGGTGCCCCAATTACAGACTCCCTTCCCCCAACCCTTCTCTCCCACATGCCACCCAGAATAGCCCTGGCATCTTTATTGGGTCAGGCTGCCAATTTGTGCTGATCCTCTGCTCACCCAGCCCTGTCCCTCTGTCCTGTTCCCAGCGCCTGAGCTTTCAAAGGCACTCACTGGCCCATCTGTTTTGGCCCAGTGTCCTCCTGAGAGATGATACTAGAGTCCTTGTGGGGAACACCCACTCTATGGCATAGAATGAGGTGTTGCCCAATTCAAAAATTTCACAAAGCAATGATTTTTTTTTTTTTTTAAGACCGAGACTCATTCTGTCGTCTAGGCTTGAATCCTGAGTAGCTGGGGTTACAGGCGTGCGCCATGCCCAGCTAATTTTTGAATTTTTGGTAGAGAGGGGGGTTTGACCAAATTGGCCAGGCTGGTCTTGAACTCCTGACTTCAGGTGATCCACCTGTCTTGGCCTCCCAAAGTGTTGGGATTACAGGCGTGAGCCACTGTGCCCAGCCGCAAAATAATAATTTTATATATATATATTGTTTTGAGACAGAGTCTCACTCTGTCACCTAGGCTGGAGGGCAGTGGCACGATCTCGGTTCACTCAACCTCCGCCTCCCGGGTAGAAGTGATTCACCTCAGCATCCTGAATAGCTGGGACTACAGGCGCCTGCCACCACGCCCAGCTAATTTTTATAGTTTTAGTAGAGGCAGGGTTTCACCATGTTGGCCAGGCTGGTCTCGAACTCCTGATCTCAGGTAATCCACCTGCCTCGGCCTCCCAAAGTGTGGGATTACAGGCGTGCTGTGAGCCACCGCGCCTGGCCAATAATAATTTTAAAAGGAGTATATGGGAAGATTCAGATTCCTAGTCTCTCCCTAATTGCATGACCTTGGACACAAAAGGCACTGAGGCACTGCACCTCCCTGAGCTGCAGTCTTCTTTGCTCTATCCACACGTCGGGAGGTTGTTAAGTTCAGATGAACTGTGTAGAAGCACCTTGTGAATAAGTTACTGTTTTCCTAATTTTCCCACTCCCCTCTTAGAGGGGATGGCTCTGCATTTCCAGCAACGTCTGCAGCAGGACTGTCTCCTTGCTGCCACTGCCACTGAGGCTGCCTGTCCCCACAGACACGCCTCCCGGCATCCTGTAAGCTCAGCTGCAGACCCAGCTGGGGCTTCTGGAGCCTTATCTTTCCTTGTTTTTATCTATCGAGAGGGTCAGCAGGGACCACTAATGGGGGACGGCACCTTTTTATATGCGTCATAAACTAAACCACAAGAAGGTTATTTCCCATTCTGCCAGCTGCAGAAGGCAGCCATTGTTCTGCGGGCCCCTGCACAGCTTGTTCTGCTGTTCAAGGACAGAATGTCCTATCTTTGAGTTACTCGGCCTGTTTCTTCTCCTCTTCCAACTGTCGCCTTTTGACTTTTATCCTTGCTCATTTCATTTGTATCCCCACTTGAAATTAGCAAGTAGAACTGAAAAGAAATCATAATCACAGCTGCCATGTGTTAAGCCCTGTGGCGGGCATACTGTGCTAAGTGCTTGTCTTGTTTAATCTCAGAAGTTCTGTATGCTAGGGATGATCTATCTGAGGCTCAGAGATAGTAAGCCACCTCCCCAAGTAAAAGAGCTTGAAGGGGCAGAGCCAGCATTCAAACCCAGGTCTGACTTACTCCAAAACCTGTGTTCTTTTATTTTTTAAAATGGAAGTAGCTTTCTTGTTTTCTTTTCTTTCT
>NW_012101254.1:6064361-6065457 GCF_000951045.1 Mandrillus leucophaeus
GGCTGGTCTCAAACTCTGACCTCAGGTGATCCACCCACCTTGACCTCCCAAAGTGCTGGGATTACAGGCATGAGCCACTGCACCTGGTGCTTTGTAATAATTTTGAAACTGAGAAATGTGAGCCTTCTAACTTTGTTCCTTTTCATTTCAAGCCTGAGTTTTTAACCTTTTTATTATGCTAACTCCTATGAAGAAAAATAGGCCAGGTAGAGTGGCTCATGCCTATAAACCCAGCACTTTGGGAGGCCAAGGCAGGAGGATTACCTGAGGTCAGGAGTTTGAGACCAGCCTGGCCAAGATGGCGAAACCCCCCCCATCTCTACTAAAAATTAAAAACTACCGGCCAGGCATGGTGGCCTATGTTTGTAATCCCAGCACTTTGGGAGGCTGAGGTGGGTGGATCACGAGGTCAGGAAATCAAGACCATCCTGGCCAACATAGTGAAACCCCATCTCTACTAAAAATACAAAAATTAGCTGGATGTGGTGGCATGTGCCTGTAATACCAGCTACTCGAGAGGCTGAGGCATGAGAATCGCTTGAACCAGGGGGTCGGAGGCTGCAGTGAGCCAGGATTGTGCCACAGCACTCCAGCCTGGCTACAGAGTGAGACTCCATTTTCAAAAAAAAAATGAAGGCTGGGTGACAGTGAGACTGTGACTCAAAAAACAAAATGGCCAAGTGCAGTGATTCACATCTGTAATCCCAGTACTTTGGGAGGCCAAGGCAGGGAGATCACTTGAGGTCAGGAGTTCGAGACCAACCAACATGGTGAAACCCTGTCCTCTACTAAAAATACAAAAATTAGGCCAGGTGCGGTGGCTCATGCCTGTAATCCCAGCACT
The DNA here is from genome assembly GCF_000951045.1 of Mandrillus leucophaeus. Taxonomy (NCBI): domain Eukaryota; kingdom Metazoa; phylum Chordata; class Mammalia; order Primates; family Cercopithecidae; genus Mandrillus; species Mandrillus leucophaeus. Next base: position 6,065,206 of record NW_012101254.1, read on the forward strand.
TTGAGAGGCCGAGGCGGATGGATCACAAGGTTAGGAGATCGAGACCATCCTGGTCAACATGGTGAAACCCCGTTTCTACTAAAAATAGAAAAAAAATTAGTTGGGTGCAGTGGCAGCTGCCTGTAATTCCAGCTACTCGGGAGGCTGAGACAGGAGAATTGCTTGAACCTAGGAGGCGGAGGTTGCAGTGAGGCAAGATCGCACCATGGCACTCCAGCCTGGGTGACAGAGCGAGACTCTGTCTCCAAAAAA
>NW_012101254.1:6065507-6068106 GCF_000951045.1 Mandrillus leucophaeus
GATCCTCTGCTCACCCAGCCCTGTCCCTCTGTCCTGTTCCCAGCGCCTGAGCTTTCAAAGGCACTCACTGGCCCATCTGTTTTGGCCCAGTGTCCTCCTGAGAGATGATACTAGAGTCCTTGTGGGGAACACCCACTCTATGGCATAGAATGAGGTGTTGCCCAATTCAAAAATTTCACAAAGCAATGATTTTTTGTTTTTTTTAAGACCGAGACTCATTCTGTCGTCTAGGCTTGAATCCTGAGTAGCTGGGGTTACAGGCGTGCGCCATGCCCAGCTAATTTTTGAATTTTTGGTAGAGAGGGGGGTTTGACCAAATTGGCCAGGCTGGTCTTGAACTCCTGACTTCAGGTGATCCACCTGTCTTGGCCTCCCAAAGTGTTGGGATTACAGGCGTGAGCCACTGTGCCCAGCCGCAAAATAATAATTTTATATATATATATTGTTTTGAGACAGAGTCTCACTCTGTCACCTAGGCTGGAGGGCAGTGGCACGATCTCGGTTCACTCAACCTCCGCCTCCCGGGTAGAAGTGATTCACCTCAGCATCCTGAATAGCTGGGACTACAGGCGCCTGCCACCACGCCCAGCTAATTTTTATAGTTTTAGTAGAGGCAGGGTTTCACCATGTTGGCCAGGCTGGTCTCGAACTCCTGATCTCAGGTAATCCACCTGCCTCGGCCTCCCAAAGTGTGGGATTACAGGCGTGCTGTGAGCCACCGCGCCTGGCCAATAATAATTTTAAAAGGAGTATATGGGAAGATTCAGATTCCTAGTCTCTCCCTAATTGCATGACCTTGGACACAAAAGGCACTGAGGCACTGCACCTCCCTGAGCTGCAGTCTTCTTTGCTCTATCCACACGTCGGGAGGTTGTTAAGTTCAGATGAACTGTGTAGAAGCACCTTGTGAATAAGTTACTGTTTTCCTAATTTTCCCACTCCCCTCTTAGAGGGGATGGCTCTGCATTTCCAGCAACGTCTGCAGCAGGACTGTCTCCTTGCTGCCACTGCCACTGAGGCTGCCTGTCCCCACAGACACGCCTCCCGGCATCCTGTAAGCTCAGCTGCAGACCCAGCTGGGGCTTCTGGAGCCTTATCTTTCCTTGTTTTTATCTATCGAGAGGGTCAGCAGGGACCACTAATGGGGGACGGCACCTTTTTATATGCGTCATAAACTAAACCACAAGAAGGTTATTTCCCATTCTGCCAGCTGCAGAAGGCAGCCATTGTTCTGCGGGCCCCTGCACAGCTTGTTCTGCTGTTCAAGGACAGAATGTCCTATCTTTGAGTTACTCGGCCTGTTTCTTCTCCTCTTCCAACTGTCGCCTTTTGACTTTTATCCTTGCTCATTTCATTTGTATCCCCACTTGAAATTAGCAAGTAGAACTGAAAAGAAATCATAATCACAGCTGCCATGTGTTAAGCCCTGTGGCGGGCATACTGTGCTAAGTGCTTGTCTTGTTTAATCTCAGAAGTTCTGTATGCTAGGGATGATCTATCTGAGGCTCAGAGATAGTAAGCCACCTCCCCAAGTAAAAGAGCTTGAAGGGGCAGAGCCAGCATTCAAACCCAGGTCTGACTTACTCCAAAACCTGTGTTCTTTTATTTTTTAAAATGGAAGTAGCTTTCTTGTTTTCTTTTCTTTCTTTTTTCTGTTTGTTTTCGTTCAGGGTAGTAAAAGTATTTTAATAATCCATCACACTCACCAAATTGCTGACAGTAAAAAGCACTCAGTGAGCTCTCTAGGATGTAGACCAATGGAAACTTTCATAAGTATAATCACTTTGAAAAGCAATTGACAGTATCAAGTAAAGCTGAGAATTTGCATACCCGACAATGCAACACTTCCATTCCTGGATCCATACCCCAGGGAAAATGTTAAATACAAACATGAAAATATCTTTAGAAATGTTCACAGCAGCATTCTTGACAAAACTGGATGGCAGTCATACAGATACATATTTCCTGTAGATGTTTGAACTAATCAATTAGATATAAGGTTATACATATTCATTGTAAAAAATTTTTTCAGATATTGCAGAAAGGCAGAAAGAAAATAAAAATCACCCATAATCACACAATTCAAAGATTATAACTGTCAACATTTTGTTGAATATCTAGACTTTTTCCTAAGCAGACACACACACACGCATTTCCTTAAAACTGGCCAGGTGTGGTGGCTTATGCCTGTAATCCCAACACTTGGGGATACTGAGGCTGGGGGGTCACTTGAGGCCAGGAGTTTGAGACCAGCCTGGACAATATAGCGAGACCCCATCTCTAAAAAAAATTTAAAAATACAAACAAAAACTTCATATTTTTATTTGCTCTTTTATTAATATATTGTGGCAGTCTTTCTGCATCTACATAGAACCACACAAAAATTTGTGTGTGTGTGTGTGTGTGTGTGTGTGTGTTTTGAGACGGAGTCTCACTGTGTTGCCCAGGCTGGAGTGCAGTGGTGTGATCTTAGCTCACTGCAACCTCTGCCTCCCGGGTTCAAATGATTCTCATGCCTCAGCTTCCCAAGTAGCTGGGACTACAGGTGCAGGCCACCATGACTGGCTAATTTTTGTATTTTCTGTAGAGACGGGGTTTC
>NW_012101254.1:6068401-6070652 GCF_000951045.1 Mandrillus leucophaeus
CCAGCTAATTTTTTTGTATTTTTTTTAGTAGAGACGGGGTTTCACTGTGTTAGCCAGGATGGTCTCGATCTCCTGACCTCGTGATCCGCCCGTCTCAGCCTCCCAAAGTGCTGGGATTACAGGCGTGAGCCAAAACTTTTTTTTTTTAATTAGAGCTGGGATCTTCGCTCTGTTGCCCAGGTTGGAGTGCAGTGGCTATTCATTGGCACAATCAAGCACGCTACAGCCTCAGACTCCTGGCCTCAGATGATCCTCCCACCTCAGCCTCCCAAAGTGTGGGGGTTACAAGCATGAGTCTCTGAGGCTGGCCTGTTTGTTCATTGTTTAAATAGCAGCTCTATTGAGATGTAGTTGACTGATCATAAGTTCACCATTTTAAAGTGTACAATTCGGTGGATTTTTTTTTAGCTCTACTGCTTAATAATGTAGTGGATTTTAGTATATTCAGAGTTGTACAACCGTCACCACTATCTAATTCCAGAACATTTTCTTTTTTTTTTCTGAGATGGAGTCTCACTCTGTCTCCCAGGCTGGAGTGCAGTGGTGCAATCTCAGCTCACTGCAACCTCTGCCTCCTGGGTTCAAGCAGTTCTCTTGCCTCAGCCTCCTGAATAGCTGGAATTACAGGTGTGTGCCACCAACCCTGGCTAATTTTTGTATTTTTAGTAGAGAAAGGGTTTCACCATGTTGGCCACGCTGGTCTCGAACTCCTGACCTCAGGTGATCTGCCCGCCTCAGCCTCCCAAAGCGCTGGGTTTACAGGCGTGAGCCACCACGCCCAGTCTAATTCCAGAACATTTTCATCACTCCAAAAAGAAACCCTGAACCAATTAGCAGTTACTCCTCATTCTCCCCCAAACCCCTTTCCCCAGACCTAGACAACCGCCAATCTACTTTCTGTTTCTATAGCTTTACCTATTCCAGATATTTTATATAAATGGAATCACACAATATGTAGTCCGTTGTGACTGAGTTCTTTCACTTAGCAGAATGTTTTCAAGGTTCCTCCATGTTGGAACACTCATCAGTACTTCATTCCTTTTTATTGATGAGTAATATTCCACTCTATGAATATACCACATTTGGTTTATCAACATATCATTTGGCGGACGTTTTGGTAATTTCCATTTTTTGGCTATTTTTCTGTAGAGACAGGGTTTCACCGTAAGTAATGCTGCTATGATCATTTGTGTACAAGTTTTTATATGAATATGTTTTCAGTTCTCTTGAGTATATGCCTAGTAGTGGAAGTGCTGGGTTATATGGTAAGTCTGTGTTTAACTTTTTTTTTTACATTCTCACTAATAGTGTGTGAGGGTTCCGGTTTCTCTACATCCTCACCAACATGTGTTACTGTCCGTCTTTAAATTATAGTCATTCTAGTGGATCTGAAGTGGTATCCATTGTGGGGTTTTTGAGACAGGGTCTTACCCTGTCACCCAGGCTGAAGTGCAGTGACGTGATCACGGCTCACTGCAGCCTTGACCCCCCAGGCTCAGGTGATCCTCCCACCTCAGCCTCTTGAACCGCTGGGATTACAGGTGTGTGCTACCATACCCTGCTAATTTTTTGTTGTTGTTGTTGTATTTTTTGTAGAGACAGGGTCTTGCTATGTTGTCCAGGCTGGACTCAAATTTCTGGGCTCAAGGGATCCACATGCCTCAGCCTCCCAAAGTGCTGGGATTACAGGTGTCAGCCACCGCACCGGGTCCCCGTTGTGGTTTTGATTTAGATTTCCCTATATGACTATTAATGGTGAACATCTTTTCATGTGCTTATCAACCATTTGTATATCTTCTGAGAAGTATCTATTGAGATCCTTTGCCCTTTTTTTTTTTTTGAGACAGAGTCTCGCGGAGTCTTGCTCTATCACCCAGGCTAGAGTGCAATGGCGCGATCTCCGCCTACTGCAACCTCTGTGCCCTGGGTTCAAGCAATTCTCCTGTGTGAGCCTCCCAAGTAGCTGGAATTACAGGTACACGCTACCACACCTGGCTGATTTTTTGTATTTTAGTAGAGACGGTGTTTCACTGTGTTGCCCAGGCTGGTCTCAAACTCCTGAGCTCAGGCAATCCACCCGCCTCAGGCTCCGAAAGTGCTGGGATTACAGGCGTGAGCCATCGCGCCTGGCCCTGGAGTTTCAGTTCTGTTTCATTAATCTACATGTTTGTCTTATGCAAGTTCTCTAATATCTTGGTTACCATAGCTTTGTAATAAGTTTTTTTGTTTTGTTTTGCTTTTGTGTGTGTGT
>NW_012101254.1:6072004-6084901 GCF_000951045.1 Mandrillus leucophaeus
GTGCCTGTAATCTCAGCTGCTCAGGAGGTTGAGGCACAAGAATCCCTTGAACTCAGGAGGCAGAGGTTGCTTGCAGTGAACCGAGATTGCACCACTGCACTCCGGCCTGGGTGACAGAGCAAGACTTTGTCTGAAAAAAGAAAAGTATATAAAGCTACAAGTTAAAGTGAGACTGAATTTCATTTCAGCCTTCAATCAGTCCTTTCTACTGCAGAAACAATTTAAAGCAACAGGAGTGAAGAAATATTAATATGTACCTCTTTTGGTAAATATGTACCTTTCTAGTAGAGACAGGGTGTCTTGATGTTGGTCAGGCTGGTCTCGAACTCCTGACCTCAGGTGATCCACCCGTCTCGGCCTTTCAAAGTGCTGGGACTACAGGCATGAGCCACTGCACCTGGCAGGGGATACGTTTTAAGACCTCTAGTGGATGCCTGAAACTGCAGATAGTACCAAACCCTATATATGCTATGAGGTTTATTTTAAATTTTATTAATTTTTTTAAATTGTTGTGGGTATGTAGTAGGTGTATATGTTTATGGGGTACATGAGATGTATAAGACAAAACAATTATAACAATATCCTCTAATAAGGCCGGGTGCAGTGGCTCATGCCTTATAAATCCCAGATTTTTGGGAGGCCAAGGCAAGCAGATCGCTTGAGGTCAGGAGTTCGAGACCAGCGTGGCCAACGTGGTAAAATAAAACCCCGTCTCTACTAAAAATACAAAAATTAGCCAGGTGTTTGGCCAGGCGCGGTGGCTCACACCTGTAATACCAGCACTTTGGGAGGCCGAGGTGGGTGGATCACCTGAGGTCGGGAGTTCAAGATCAGTCTGACCAACATGGAGAAACCCCGTCTCTCCTAAAAGTACAAAAAATTAGCCAGGCGTGGTGGCACCTGCCTGTAATCTGAGCTACTCGGGAGGCTGAGACAGAGAATCACTTGAACCCAGGAGGCGGTGGTTGTGGTGAGCCGAGATCACGCCATTGCACTCCAGCCTGGGCAATAAGAGCGAAACTCCATCTCAAAAAAAGGAAAAATAAAATAAAATTAGCCAGGTGTGGTGGCACACACCTGTAATCCCAGCTACTCGGGAGGCTGATGCAGGAGAATTGCTTGAACCTGGGAGGTGGAGGCTGCAGTGAGCTGAGATTACGCCACTGCACTCCAGCCTGGGTGACAGAGCAAGACTCCATCTCAACAACAAAAACACAATATACTCTAATAAAAGTGATGCAGGTGTGGTGTCTCTCTCTCGAAACATCTGATTATACTGTACTTGCCTATTTTCAGACCACAGTAACTGAAACTGTGGAAAGCGAAACCACAGATGAAGGGGACAACTGCACTAGCTTCAGTTGTCAAGCTGTGTTAGAACAAGGAGAAGAAAATTCCAGAACTTGCAGTCTGTAGGACCTTCTGGCTACCTGAATGATATTTAGATCCTCATGATGTCATTTGCTGTTTGTGTTCCACAGAAATCCTTTCTAATATAGCCTCTTCCCTACAGCAATAACAGCCAGATGAAGAAGCGGCCAACATCTGCAGTGGGCTACAAGAGGCCTATCAGCCAGTATGCTCGGGTTGCCATGGCAATGGGGTCCCACCCCAGGTACAGGGTAAGAAGTGGAGAGGGGAGAAAGAGCTTATGGGAGGAAGGCTGGGCAAGGTGGCTCACACCTGTAATCTCAGCACTGTGGGAGGCTGAGGCGGGTGGATCACCTGAGGTCAGGAGTTCGAGACCAGCCTGGCCAACATGGTGAATCCCTGTCTGCACTAAAAATACAAAAATTAGCTGAGCATGGTGATGGGCACCTTATAGTCCCAGCTACTTGGGAGGCTGAGGCAGGAGAATTGCTTGAACCCGGGAGGCAGAGGTTGCACTGAGCCGAGATTGCACCACTGCACTCCAGCCTGGGCGACACTCCATCTCAGAAGGAAAAAAAAAAGAAAAGAGCCTACGGGAGGGGATGCTCACAGCCTCTGCTTCCCCTAACCACCTCATCAGCCCTGCTACACCCAAGACTGGCTGTGTCCCTAGAAGGCACAGTGACCGGGCACTGCTCAATTCTGGCATGATATTCCCACCACAGGCTGAAAATATAATGTTTCTGGAGTTGGACGTGTCCCCTCCAGCTGTCTTTGAGATGGAATTCTCTCACGACCAAGAACAAGACCCTCGTGCGCTACACATGGAGAGGCTCATGCGGTTGGACAGTTTTCTGGAGAGACCTTCCACGTCTAAAGTCCGAAAGTCCAGATCCTGGTCAGTACCTCCATGGTCCAAGGCAGCACTGGACCCAGGAGGCAGGGGAACTGCAGGGGCTGGGTGATGCTAAAGAGGGTTTTGCTGGTGCCCAAAGGGCAGGAAGGGCAAGGGGTGACTGGGGATGTTGGAGGGGTTCCTGCAGCAGCAGGATGGGGCAAAGAAGAGGACTTACTTTCCTGTTTCCTGCATTTCCCTAACCTCCCCTTTCGCCTGCCTCATCTCCCCTGCAGGTGCCAGAGTCCTCAGAGGCCTCCACCTTCCACCACACATGCCTCCCTGGCCTCTGCTTCTCTGCACCCCGCAGCAGTGGCGGACCATGAGTGACAACCATCACGTCAGGCTGCCCATCCAATAGACTCCTGGGATGGGGCAGCCACCCCGGCTCATCTCATCTGCCGCTTGGTGCGTGTGTGTGTGCGTGCATGTGCGTGTGCGTGTGTGCAGGGGTGAGAATCTGGCAGACAGTGCCTCTGCCTGCTCTTCTTTGCCTCCTTTATTTAATTCATGTTATTTATTCGTGGAGCTCAGTTCATGTTGGGGAGATGCCCTCGCCTAAGCCGTCTGGGCGTACCATGGTCACTGCATAGCCTCCTTTTCTTCTGACTCGAGAGCTCCCCCAGTCAGACCTCAGGCTTGTTCCCCGGTCAGCTGCCTCCAGAAGGGAAGGTAGCCAGTGCCTGAGAAGACAGTCCCTTTTCTACCCACCGTACTCCATAACCTCCATCTTCTCCCACACTGATGGCGAGCAGCCCCTGAGCACTTTCTGGGACTAGGAAACTGCTTGGTGGTCCCTGAGGACAAGAGACATCCTGACAGTGTTGGGCCTCTGCTCCCTGTGGACACAGCCCTACTCTCCACTTTCTGAGCCTCAGACAACCTCATACAGCCTCTTGGGCTCCTTTTCAAGGACATTAATAACCTCGCCAACATAGCTCATGCTCTTCAGCTTCGGCAAGAACTCACAGCTGCCCAGACTCTGCTTTCTGCCCACCTTGGATGGGAACTGTGGACCAGCCAGTGACCATCACCTTGGAACCTGCAGAAAATGGAACAGCAATTGAGACAACTTGAACAGTCATCAACGGAAGTCCCTCCACCAAATCCCTTTGTTTCTGTCCCCTCTGAGGAGTCATTTTGATCGACAGGCCCTCAAGGCAACTCCCCATTTTCGAGAGGCTGCTCCTGCCTGCTTTGATCATTTCTCCCTGCAGCTGTCTAGACCCCATTCACAGAGGGAGGAGTCAACGTCATTCTACCGCTGTCTAAACGAAGATATTAACATCTACTGCTTTTTCCCTTCATCTGTCACAGGAAACAGAAGCCCAGGCACAATCTTTTCCAGCTTTGCCTATTACCCCTGTTTCTGAATTGCATTCTTAAGGTATTATTTTGTTGAAAATAGATCCTTTATTCACTAGTTATGCAAATTGGTTCCTGGGGGATACTCCTTACCTTCCTTTGTGATGGCCCAAAATGTTTCCCCGGTATCTCAAGTGATAAGTAAATTTCTACAAAAAAAAAAATGGTTAATGTTCATTGACTGGCTTTTTAAGTGTTTATTTTGGTGGAGGGGTAAAGAGGTAATAACAAAAGCAAGTGAGTTAGGATTTCAAAGTGCCCTAATAGTGCGAGTCTCCAGCTCCTAGAATATAAAGAGTGCTGTCGTTGGGGTGAAGCCGTGAGACTGACAAGTCTGCCTGAAATGGGGGCTGTGGGAGGTGGTGGCAGGGGTTATTCTCTCTCCTTCAGGAAGTGAACCCTTCTTACATCGTTCAAGTTCTGCTCTGAGGATCAAGCTTGGGTCCGATTTAACTCAGCAGCACTGTCATTTCTGCTTCATTACCGGACTAGAGGGTTGAGCCACCCAATTGCCATTTGCTCCTGTCCTTCCGGGAAACCACAATTTTCATCAGAGCCCAAGAGATTATTTGAGACTCAGGATTCAGATCAGAGGTTCGACTGTGGCTGGGACAGGAGTTGTGTGTAGAGATCCACCAGGTGGCCTGAGTGCAGGGGGACCTCCAGGGCTGAGTTGAGCAGCCTCTCCCACTGACCTCTTTCTCGTTTGTGGACGAAGCAGCACGTATCACCCCATTCATCACTTGGACACATCGCCTTTGCATTGTCTTGTCACTCCTTGCTCACAGTCTTATAGCACAAGATACCCAAATCAGCACCCCCAGTCCGAGGGCTGGGCCCAAGGTATGGTCGGAGGAGGAGCTCCTGCCTGCGGTTTTGTGTACGTGTGTATGTGTGTGCGTGTTTGTGTGCGTGTTTACCTCCACAGGGGACACTCTACACTCAGCGTAAGATCTGCTGGGAACAGGGCCATCAGGGGTGGCTGGATCTCAGTCTCTCTGTCTCTCTTTCTCTCCTTTTCCTTTTGGTGTATCAAATATTTGATTGACAAAGTAAGGGCCTTGATTAGGACCAAATTCTCATGTGTGTTGCTATGGTCTTTATTTAGGACAACAGTTAACAATGCAGTGGCCCATTCTTGTCACTCTATACATATGACTATACGGGACATATGTAATATATAAATATATATATAAAACATTCCCCTCTGTCCCCTTGGCTTAGGATGGAGGCCTCTCTGTTGAGCTGAAATGTACCTGCAGCTGGGTGCTGCCAGCAGCTTGCAGGCCCCAGCCCTGTTCCAATCAACACAGTTGACAATAAAGGAATGAGTATCGTCACGGAGTTGACTGCCTGCCTTCTCTTCCCTTTGTTTCTTCCTTCTTTTACTCCCTTCCTTTTTCATTTTCTCCTTTCTCTCTCTTCCTTGTTTTTCCAGTAGGGACTCAAGAGTGTATCAGCCAGACGCAGTGGCTCACACCTGTAATCCTAGCACTTTGGGAGGCTGAGGTAGGCAGATCACCTGAGGCCAGGAGTTTGAGACCACCCTGGCCAACATGGTGAAACCCCATCTCTACTAAAAATATAAAAATTAGCCTGGTGTGGTGGCATGCACCTGTAATCCCAGCTACTCTGGAGGCTGAGGCAGGAGAATCGCTTGGACCCTAGAGGCAGAGGTTGAAGTGACGCGAGACTGTGCCACTGCACTCCAGCCTGGGTGACAGAGCAAGACTCCATCTCAAAAAAAAAAAAAAAGAAAAGAGCATATGGATTCCAGCTGTAGTTATCAGCACTTTGGAAAAGAACTGGTTGCTTAATAAATGGAGATCTGTTTGCCCAATAGGGCTGAGGAGCAGGTCCCAGGCACTAGTCGGAAGTCTGTGCCAGAGCTGTGGCAGCAGCTGTTTGTGTTCTAGGCTGGTCGTCCCCAACCAATTAATTCTGAGCGACTAGCAGATTTCAGAACTGCCTCAGTGGTGTCCAGATTAGCTGTCGATGTCATACTCCCTGTGCCGTCATTGATCCACCAAAGGGGTTAAAGGAGGAAAGAATGCATGTAAACCACATAGATGTGCCTGGCCCCTGGTGGGTGCTGAATTACAATAACTTGAAAGACTAGGCCAGGTGCGGTGGCTCATGCCTGTAATCCCAGCACTTTTGGCAGGTGGATCCCTGAGGTCAGGAGTTCGAGACCAGCCTGGACAACGTGGTGAAACTCTGTCTCTACTGAAAATACAAAAATCAGCCGGGCGTGGTAGCGGGCGCCTGTAGTCCCAGCTACTCGGGAGGCTGAGGCAGGAGAACCGCTTGAACACGAGAGGTGGAAGTTGCAGTGAGCTGAGATTGTGCCATTGCACTCCAGCCTGGTCAACAAGAGCGAAACTCTGTCTTTAAAAAAAAAAAAAAAGAAAAAAGAAAAGAAAGACTAGCTTCCCTTATCCTCTCTTCTCAGGACCTTTTTTCCCTCCTGCTGGGTTCTAGCCACTAGCTCTCTGTAGTGTGGAGGTCTTACAGGAAATGAAAATTAGTTACTGCTAAAAAAACGAACAAAAAAAGCTTTGAACCCTGACTCCTAGGGGAGCACTGAAGTTTGCTGCAAAAATCAGGCAGTAAACCAACTATTCTGACGGTTTTCTTGGAGGGACGTCCTGTCTCTGCCAGGCTCTCCCCCGATCTCTAACAGGGTTACAGGGCTGGAGTGGCTCTGCTACTTCGGCGGCATTTGCTAGGTATTGTGTAAGATGCTTTACACACACACACAGACACACACTCACACTCATTTCATTTTCCTAATGAGAGGGTTATGGTGACTGATTAAGAGATGGAAGTAAGCGAAATTAACTAACTGGCTAAAGACCCAGTATGTGATGAAGCTGGACTTGCAGACTCTAGAACCCATGTTTCGCCCTCTTTACCACACTAACTTCTTTAGCCCATGTGTGCCTCAGGAAAACTGACAGGCACTATACATGGTTCCCAAGTGGTGACAGCCAGGGACAGAGGACAGAGTGATTTATCTCAAAGGGCAAGGTTGGGCATTAGACCAGATCTGCAGACCCTTGCCTAGAGGTCCTATTGTAAAACCACTCATTCAGGCCGGGTGCAGTGGCTCACGTCTGTAATCCCAGCACTTTGGGAGGCCGAGGCAGGTGGATCATCTGAGGTCAGGAGTTCAAGACCAGACTGGCCAAAATAGTGAAACCCCATGTCTACTAAAAATATTTTAAAAACTACCCGGGTGTGGTGGTGGGCACCTGTAATCCCAGCTACTCGGGAGGCTGAGGCAGGAGAATTGCTTGAACACAGGAGACAGAGGTTGCGGTGAGCCGACATGGTGCCACTGCACTCCAGCCTCGGTGACAGAGTGAGACTCTGTCTCAAAAAAAAAAACAAACAAAAAAAACCCCACAAAACCACTCACTCCTCCGTTAGGAGTGGGATCACCTGTACAGCAGGTGGTTTTCTTGAGCCCCACAGAAACAGCCAGAGGGTAGAAACTCTCCCTTGACCCAGGCCTCTTGGTCTTTTGTTGACAGTTCGTTGATAAGGAAACTGCCATGTTTCACTTCGTCCTCCAAAACTGGACACCTGCTCTCCACAGAGTTGCTTCTTTTTGTTCTCAGAACCTAGAGCTGGGGTGTAGAAAACACTACCCTCTGTCCCCTTGGCTTAGGATGGATGGGGTGAGTGTGAGTTAGAATTCTTGGCCACCGCTAAAGAATCACTGAAGCTGGCCTGACCCAGAGGCGTGCTGTCGCACGCAAGGGCAAGGACAGACCCAGGTCTCAGGAATGACCTAGTACCAGGGACTCAAACACCACAAAGACCCTCTCTGTTTCATCACACCTCCTTCTGTGTGGGGTTCGCACTCTGTCCTCAGCTGCTCTAGTTCGTGATGTAAGAAATACGTCTGCTAGCAGCTCTCTGGGTACATGATCCAGCCATCCGGAGAGACTTAGCATCTCGGTCCCAATGCCAAATTCATGGGAATGGGACTCTGATTTAGCAGTTTGGGTCAGGTGGGTGGGAATATGATGTACAAACAAAACCTCCAAGAGTCCCAAGGCTGTAACGATGCAGATGGGGGAGGGATGAGGTGGAAATAAAAGTATTTCTCAAAAAAGATGATGGGAGTAGGAGTGGAGTTGAATGGGCTCTGGGCAGCCAGCACAACAGATGTTCTTCACCAGTGTGTCCATCACCCAGGAGGATGACTTTAGAACATTTTAATCTGGAGCTGGGCATGATGGCACATGCCTGAAATCCCAGCTACTCAGGAGGCTAAAGGCAGGAGGATTGCTTGAACCTGGGAATTCAAGATCAGCCTGGGCAACATAACAAGACACCATCTCAAAAAAGAGAGAGAGAAAAAAAAAAAATTCAATCTGGGCTCATTTTATTACCCCAGCCATTTTTCTTTTCTTTTTTTTTTTTTTTTTTTTTTTTTTTTTTTTGAGACAAGAGTCTTGCTCTGTCGCCCAGACTGGAGGGCGGTGGAGCAATCTCGGCTCACTGCAACCTCCACCTCCCAGGTTCAAGTAATTCTCCTGCCTCAGCCTCCCGAGTAGCTAGGATCATAGGCGCCCACCACCATGCCCAGCTAATTTTTGTATTTTTTTAGTAGAGACAGAGTTTTACCATCTTGGCCAGGCTGATCCTGAACTCCTGACCTCAGGTGATCCACCTGCCTTGGCCTCTCAAAGTGCTGGGATTACAGGCGTGAGCCACCGCGCCTGGTCTACCCTGGCCATTTTTCTTACGATGTGGTCCAAGAGTTACCTGGATCAAAACTACTATCCTTGGCTGGGCACGGTAGTTCACACTTGTAATCCCAGCACTTTGGGAGGCCAAGGCAGGTGGATCACCTGAGGTCAGGAGTTCGAGACCAGCCTGGACAACATGGTGAAAACCCGGTCTCTATTAAAAATACAAAAATTAGATGGATGTAGTGGTGGGTGCCTGTAATCCCAGCTACAAGCAGGAGAATAGCTTGAATCCAGGAGGCGGAGGTTGCATTGAGCCTAGATCGCACCACTGCACTCCAACCTGGGCAATGAGGGTGAAACTCCATCTCAAAAAAAAGAAATTACCATCTTCAGATTCTGCTTGATCAGGTCCAGGATAAACCCATTGGTAGACACTACAGGTTGCCGTTCCAATATCCATTCTTCCCTTCCTCCTTCCTTAAAAGATAATTTTGTTCAAGGAGGGCAGTGTGCCCAGGTAAAAATACTCATATTCCCAGACTCTCTTATAGCAATGGGTTGCCATGTGACATGGTTTTGGCTAAGAAGATGTAAGTAGAAATCTGCTAGGGATTTCTGGAAAAGTTTTTGCTTTCCTGATATAGACATCATCCTTTTCTCCTCTTCTGCTTTCTTCTTCCTGCCTGGAACTCAAACGCACGTCTTGCAAGCGCATTCATTCATTCATTCGACAAGTATTTATTGAGCACTTGTTACCTATATGTTCCAAGTAATGTTCTAAGTGCTGGGAATACAGCAATGAATAGAAAAGACAATCCCTGGCTGGGTGTGGTGACTCATGCCTGTAATCCCAGCACTTTGGGAGGCTTAGGCAGGTGGATCACTTGAGGCTAGGAGTTCAAGACCAGTTTAGCCAACATGACAAAACGTCATCCCTACTAAAAATACCAAAAAAATTAGCTGGGCATGGTGGTGTACACCTGTAATCCCAGCTGCTTCAGAGAGTTGAGGCAGAAGAATCTCTGGAATCCAGGAGGCAGAGGTTGCAGTGAGCCAAGATCGCTGCATTCTAGCCTGGGTGACAGAGTGAGAGTGTCTCAAAAAAAAAAAAAAGTCCCTGTCCTCATGGTGCCTACATTCTAGGGTTGGGAGAAAGACTTTAATCAAGAAAACATATTACATGTTGGATAATGATAAGTGCTTTTTTTTTTTCTTTTGTGACAGAGTCTTGCTTTGTCACCCTGGCTGGAATGCAGTAGTGCAATCATAGCTCACTGCAACCTTGAACTTAAATAAGCACCTCCAGGTGATTTCTTTTTTTTTTCTTTCTTTCTTTCTTTTGAGACATAGTCTCGCTCTGTCACCCAGGCTGGAGTGCAGTAGTGTGATCTTGGCTCACTCCAACCTCCACCTCCTGGATTCAAGCAATTCTCCTGCCTCAGCCTCCCAAGTAGCTAGGACTACAGGCTCACGTCAACGTGCCTGGCTAATTTTTGTATTTTTAGTAGAGATGGGGTTTCACCATATTGGCCAGGCTGGTCTCGAACTCCTGACTTCATGATCTGCCCACCTCGGCCTCCCAAGGTGCTGGGATTACAGGCATGAGCCACCACACCCGACCGGTGATTTCTTTTTTCTTTTTTTTTGAGATAGAGTTTCGCTCTTGTTGCACAGGCTGGAGTGCAGTAGCAAGATCTTGACTCACTGCAACCTCCACTTCCTGGGTTCAAAGGATTCTCCTACCTCAGCCTCCCTAGTAGCTGGGATTACAGGCATGCGCCACCATGCCTGGCTAATTTTTGTATTTTTTTAGTAGAGACAGGGTTTCACAATGTTAGCCAGGCTGGTCTTGAACTCCTGACCTCCAGGTGAACTGTCTGCCTCGGCCTCCCAAAGTGCTGGGATTAGAGGCGTGAGCCACCGCCTGGCCCCTCCAGGTGATTTCTGTGAACACTTACTCACGTGTGAGAATCTGTCCCGGCCCTTTGTTATTCTGAGTCATCCTCACAGTGGGCCTGCACTGGGGCCGGCTGTTTGTGTGACTCAAGGATTGAGCTCCCGGGTAGTAGAGCACAAAGAGGGCACAAAGCCGCTCTAAGGCACCCCAGTGCTCAGCCACTTTTCCCTTCTTCACAACAGGGTGGAGGGAGGGGCGAGGTGCTTCCCTCTTTGGGCTAGGAAACCAAAGTGATGATGATGATTATTATTGTTATTAATTTTTGAGACAAGGTCTCCCTCTGTCACCCAGGCTGGAGTGCAGTGGAACGATCACAGCTATAACCTCCAACTCCTGGGCTCAAGCGATCCTCCTACCTCAGCCTCCCAAGTAGCTGGGACTGAAGTGCATGCCACCATGCCCAATTAATTTTTGTATTTTTTGTAGAGATGGGGTCTTGCTATGTTGCCCAGGCTGGTCTCAAACTCCTGGCCCCAAGCAATCTCCCCATCTCAGCCTCCCAAAATGCTGGGATGACAGGCATGAGCCACCATGCCAGCCTAGAGTGATTATTTGTTAATACCCAAAGCTTTTATTTTGCAATAAGAAAAAGTAGGCCAAGAAAAGGAAAGTGATTCTGGAAAGTCACATAAATGGTTAGCAGGTGAGATGGGCCTGGAAGGCATGAGGACTGATGAGTCAGACACACTGTTTATGGTTTTTGTTGTGTGTGTATTTTATTTTACTTTATTGTTATTTTTTTTGAGATGAAGTCTTGCTCTATTGCCCAGGCTGGAGTGCAATGGCGCAATCTCAGCTCACTGCAATTTCCACCTCCCAAGTTCAAGTGATTCTCCTGCCTCAGCTTCCGGAGTAGCTGAGATAACAGGCTCCTGCCACCATGCCTGGCTAATTTTTGTGTTTTTAGTGGAGACCAGGTTTTACCATATTGGCCAGGCTTGTCTCAAACTCCCGACCTCAGGCATTCCATCCTCCTTGGCCTCCCAAAGTGCTGGGATTCCAGGTGTGAGCCACCACGCCCAGCAGAGTGTTTATTTTATTTTAAAAATAATTTAAAACTCACAGAACAGGGCTGGGTGTGGTGGCTCATGCCTGTAATCCCAGCACTTTGGGAGGCTGAGGCGGGCGGATCACAAGGTCAAGAGTTCAAGACCAGCCTGGCCAATATGGTGAAACCCCGTCTCTACTAAGAATACAAAAATTAGCTGGGCGTGGTGGCACATGCCTGTAATCCCAGCTACTCGGGAGACTGAGGCAGGAGAACTGCTTGAACCCGGGAGGCAGAGGTTGCAGTGAGCCGAGATCGTGCCACTGTACTCCAGCCTGGGCGACAGAGTGAGACTCCGTCTCATAAATAAATAAATAAATAAATAAAACAGAACAGTTGCAAGAATCATACTGCACTAAGAACTTGCGTATACTATTCATCTAGAGACCTCATTCAAGTTTTGCCAACTATCCTAAGAATGACCTTTATAGCAAAAGGATCCAACCCAGGATCATAGGTTGCACTTAATTGTCATATCTCTTTAGTCTCCTATATAAAGTTCTGCAATCTAGTCATGACCTTAATGCTCTTAACAGTCTTTAGTATTACAGGCTAGTTAACCTGTAGACAATCCTTTAGTTCAGTTTTGTCTATGGTTCCCTATGATTAGATTCAGGTGGTGCGCAGGACTAATGCTGCGGTCTTTTCACGGTATCATGTCAGGTGTGCGTGATGACATCGCCTTGAACCATTACTGGCGATGTTAACTTTCAGCACTTGATTAAGATGGTGTCTGCCAGGATTCCCTATTATACAGTTACTATTTGTCTCTTTTAATTAATAAGCATTTTGTGAGGAGATACTATGAAACTATGTAAATATCCCCACTCATCCTCTGAATTTCACCAACTAGTTTTAACATTCATTGATGTTTCTTGCATGAATTAATTACTGCTATGATGATTGCCAAATGGTGGCTTTTAAATTCCATTATTTCTTCTACACATATTCATTGGCATTAACTTGTAAGAAACAACTTTTTCTTTTCTTTCTTTTTGAGACACAGTCTCCCTCTGTTGCCCAGGCTGGAGTGCAGTAGCATAATCTCTGCTCACTGAAACCTCTGCGTCCTGGTTCAAGCGATTTTCCTACCTCAGCCTCCCGACTGGCTGGGACTACAGGCACCCGCCACCACACCCAGCTAAGTTTTGTATTTTTAGTACAGACCAGGTTTTGCCAAGTTGGCCAGGCTGGTCTTGAACTCCTGGCCTCAGGTGTTCTGCCCACCTCAACCTCCCAAAGTATTGGGATTACAAGCATGAGCCACGGCGCCTGGCAACAATTTTCTCTTCTTATTTGTTAAAGAATTTATGGGCCAGGCGTGGTGGCTCACGCCTCTAATCCCAGCACTTTGGGAGCCCAAGGCGGGCGGATCACCTGAGGTCAGGAGTTAGACACCAGCCTGGCCAACATGGCAAAATACTGTCTCTACTAAAAATACAAA
Organism: Mandrillus leucophaeus; assembly: GCF_000951045.1. Classification (NCBI taxonomy): domain Eukaryota; kingdom Metazoa; phylum Chordata; class Mammalia; order Primates; family Cercopithecidae; genus Mandrillus; species Mandrillus leucophaeus. The sequence continues at coordinate 6,084,791 of NW_012101254.1, forward strand.
AATTACGCGTAGTGGTACACACCCAGCTACTTGGGAGGCTGAAACAGGAGAATCACTTGAACCCGGGAAGCAGAGGTTGCAGTGAGCCGAGATCGTGCCACTGCACTCCAA
>NW_012101254.1:6085172-6086028 GCF_000951045.1 Mandrillus leucophaeus
GGCCTCAGGTGTTCTGCCCACCTCAACCTCCCAAGTGCTGCAGTTACAGGCATGAGCCACGGTGCCTGGCAATAATAATAATTTATATTTATTGGGTGCGTTGACTCACACCTGTAATCCCAGCACCCAGCACTTTGGGAGGCTGAGGCTGGTGGATCACCTGAGGTCAGGAGTTCAAGACCAGCCTGGCCAACATGGCGAAACCCCATCTGTACTAAAAATTTAAAAAATTAGCTGGGTGTGGTGGCATAGACCTGATATCCCAGCTACTCGGGAGGCTGAGGTAGGAGGATTGCCTCAGCCCATAAGGCCAAGGCTGCAGCAAGCTGTGAGAGCACCACTGTACTTTAGCCTGTGCCTTCTAGCCACAGCTGTATGCACTGGCCCTGTTCCTATTCACAGTGCATGCCCTGAAATAATTAGGCTCTGGTCTCTCTGCAAAGTCCAAGCATCTCAGCCAGGAGCAGAGCCAAGGTTTGTGGGACTTGGGGGAAGTAGGACCAGGGAGGGACTCTCATTAAGCAAAAGGATAAAAATTATGAAACAAAATTAGGCACATAACTGAGAAAAAACATGTAAAAAATATGCAGGATGGGCACAGTGGCTCACATCTGTAATCTCAGCACTTTGGGAGGCTGAGGCAGGCAGATCACTTGAGACCAGGAGTTTGAGACCAGCCTGACCAACATAATGAAACATGGTGTGGCGGCACATTCCTGTGGTCCCAGCTACTCAGGAGGCTGAGGTGAGAAGATCACTTGAGACCAAAAGTTCAAGGTTTCAGTGAGCTAGGATCAAACCACTGCACACAAGCCTGGGCAACAGAGCGAGAAACTGGTTTTTTTTTTTTTTTTTT
>NW_012101254.1:6089668-6091979 GCF_000951045.1 Mandrillus leucophaeus
CTGACCAACATGGTGAAACCCCATCTCTACTAAAAATACAAAAAATTAGGCCAGGTACATGGCTCACGCCTGTAATCCCAGCACTTAAGGAGGCCAAGGCGGGCGGATCACCTGAGGTCAGGAGTTTGAGACCAGCCTGACCAACATGGTGAAACCCCCACCTCTACTAAAAATACAAAAATTAGCCAGGAATGGTGGTGTGCACCTGTAATTCCAGCTACTCAGGAGGCTGAGGCAGGAGAATCACTTGAACCCAGGAAGCAGAGGTTGCAGTGAGCTGAGATGGTGCCACTGCACTCCACCCGGGGCGACAGAGCAAGACTCCGTCTCAAACAACAACAACAAAAATTAGCTGGGTGTGGTGGTGCGCGCCTATAGTTCCAGCTACTTGGGAGGCTGAGGTGGGAGAATCGCTTGAACCAGGAAGATGGAGGTTGCAGTGAGCCGAGATGACACCACTGCACTCTAGCCTGGGCAGAAGAGCAAGACTCCATCTCAAAAGAAAAAAAACTTCAGTTGTGCAACTTGGCTAGTTTTACATTGTGCTGTTTAAGATATATAATGCATACATATACAAGGGGGAGACAGAATAAATGGGTTTGCAGGAAAGCGATAAAGAAAGAAAGACATAAGTGAAAAACCTATCCTGAGACATCACCTAGAAAATGGCATTCCGAGGCCGGGAGCGGTGGCTCACTCCTGTAATCCCAGCACTTTGAGAGGCTGAGGCAGGCAGATCACATGAGCCCAGGAGTTTGAGGCCAGCCTGGGCAACACGGTAAGACCCCCATCTCTATAAAAACATAAAAGTAAATTAGCCCGTGGTGGCACACGCACTTGTGGTCCCACAGTATTGCGCCACCACACTCCAGCCTGGGCGACAGAGCAAGACCCTGTGAAAGAAAGGAAGAAAGAAAGAAAACAGTATTCAGAGAGGAAACATGCAGGGAGGAAGGCAGTGGCTGAGAGAGACTGAGAAGAGGCTCAGCAGGAGGCTCATTGTGCTCCACAGACCTCCAGGGCCCCGGCAGGAAAGCAAGTTAAAACCGACCTTGGAATCCTCTTGGCTGGTGGAAGGATTTCAATGTCATCTCTGCAAAGAAAAAAAACAGATTTTCTGCTTTTATTATTATTTAATTTTTGAAACTTGTGCTAAAACAATGGTTTATTTCCCCGGGGGAATTCTAAACGTCTTGCTAGCCTTCGATGAGACGACTTGTGTTTGAAACATTTTCTTCCACACCTAACCAGCGTCGTCAGTGGAGCAGTGTGACAGCTTCCTTTGATGTGCAAAAGCAGGCTGCTTGGCTCATCTTTGTTACTGCAGAGATCAGGGCTGTCATCTGCCACAGTTTTGACAATTTACAGTTGTTTGTGACCCTTTCCCCTTGTCAAATTAAACCCATATGTTGATTGCCTTTGGTTGCAGTAGGGATGAAATACCGTGGAAACAATAAAAACACTTCCCTTAGATAGTCTTAAAGGAATAACTTGCTTATAGCCCTCAGTGCGCTAGGAAGAGCTGCTCGTCACTCCCAGCACTCACAATTCACCTCTCCAGCAACCAGAGCCCCTGGAGACCAACCAACCGCTTCCACCTCCCAAGAGAATTGCCGAGCTCTGGAGCCACCCCCACTCAATTTGCTTTACAAAGGGAAAATAACTCTTAGCAAGCTGCTGGAAACCTGCATTGTATCTGAAAAAAAGGGAAGGGGTAGGAGTGAAATATTTAATAAGTGAGCTAGAGGGTAGAGGGGAATATTATATCCCAAAAAATTCAAGTAACACAGGCACACCCACCCACCCACACCTATAGAAAACCACTGTTACCAACGCGACAGTGGAATCCAGTTGGGAGAATAGTTTACAATATTCTTCACTTTATCAGTAAAGTGAAGGATTATAATCATGCATTTCAGAAAGGAAGGGGGCTTCATTCATTCATTCATTCATTCATTCAATGACTGTTAGCTGAATACCTGCAATGTGTAAGACATTATGCTAAATGTTGCTCTTGTTAGCAAGTCCTCACTGTTGCATAACTGACCATTTCTCACCGTGTCCATTGCTACTTCCCCTCCCCTCATCAAATCTTGCCCAGGATACTGCAAAAGCCTCCTAACTGGTCTCTCAGTTTCTCTGGTTGCTTTCACATACACCCTGCCACCCTCAGCACCACCATCCTCCATGGTACACTCTCCACACAATAGCCAAAAAGATATTTTATAGCAAAGAATTCATATTTAAAATGTAAAATAAAGCCGGGTGTGGTGGCTCATGCCTGTAATCCCAGCACTTTGGAAGGCTGAGG
>NW_012101254.1:6093649-6101424 GCF_000951045.1 Mandrillus leucophaeus
CGCCCCGGTAATTTTTTGTGTTTTTAGTAGAGATGGGGTTTCACTATGTTGGCCAGGCTGGTCTGGAACTCCCGACCTTGTGATCCGCCCACCTTGGCCTCCCGAAGTGCTGGGATTACAGGTGTGAGCCACTGTACCTGGCCTTTTATTTTTTATTTATTTATTTATTTTTTTCTGAGACAGAGTCTCGCTGTGTCACTCAGGCTGGAGTGCAGTGGTGTGATCTCAGCTCACTGCAACCTCCACCTCCTCGGTTCAAGCGATTCTCCTGCCTCAGCCTCCTGAGTAGCTGGGATTACAGGCGTGCACCACCACACCTGGCTAATTTTTGTATTTTTAGTAGAGATGGGGTTTTGCCATGTTAGCCGGGCTAGTCTCAAACTCCCGGCCTCAGGTGATCTGCCTGCCTCAGCCTCCCAAAGTGTTGAGATTACAGGCGTAAGCCACCGCACCCGGCCATATGCTATGTCCTTTTCATAGAATGCCCTTCCCCCAGATTTTAGGTGTCCTGCTCAGACCAAATCTCACCTTCTCAGAGAGTCTTTCCCTGGCTACCCAACCTGAAGTAGCTACCCACCACCAGATCACTTCCTATTCTGTCACCCTATTTGATTTTCTAAAAGCATAGCACTTACCAGTGTCTGAAGATATTTTACTTACTTGATTGTTTACCTTAGTAGCTCTCAATGTGTGGGCCTAGGACCAGCAGTATTAGCATCACCTGGGAACTTGTTCTAACTGCATATTCTCAGGCCCTACTCTAGACCTATTGAATCAGAAATTGTGAGCATGGGATCCAAAAATCTGTATGTAACAAACCCTCCACATGACGTTGATAAAAATTAAAGTTTGGCAACCACTGGCACTCTTAGTCCAATTTCTTTTTTTCTTTTTTTTTTTTTTTTTTTGAGACGGAGTCTCGCTCTGTCACCCAGGCTGGAGTGCAGTGGCGCGATCTCTCTCCCTGCAACCTCTGCCTCCTGGGTTCAAGCTATTCTCCTGCCTCAGCCTCCCAAGTAGCTGGGATTACAGGCACACACCACCATGCCCAGCTAATTTTTTTTTTTTTTCTTGAGATGGAGTCTCGCTCTGTCCCCCAGGCTGGAGTGCAGTGGCACAGTCTCAGCTCACTGTAAGCTCCACCTCCCAAGTTCACGCCATTCTCCTGCCTCAGCCTCCCAAGTAGCTGGAACTACAGGCGCCTGCCACCACGCCCAGCTAATTTTTTTGTATTTTTAGTAGAGACGGGGTTTCACCGTGTTAGCCAGATGGTCTCAATCTCCTGACCTCATGATCCGCCTGCCTCAGCTTCCCAAAGTGCTAGGATTACAGGTGTGAGCCACTGTGCCCAGCCTAATTTTTGTATTTTTAGTAGAGATGGGGTTTCACCATATTGGCCATGGCTAGTCTCAATCTCCTGACCTTGTGATCTGCCTGCCTCAGCCTCCCCAAGTGCTGGGATTACAGCCATGAGCCACTCTTAGTCCATTTTCTGCTGTGACATCAGAATACCACAGACTGGGTAATTTATAAACGATAGATGTTTACGTGGCTCACAGTTCTAGAGACTGGGAAGTCCAAAAGCATGGCACTGGCATTTGAAGAGGGTCACCTCATGGCAGAAGGCAGAAGGGCAAGTGAACATGTGAAACAGACAGTGCAGAAATTGGGCCAAACTTTTCCTTTTCATCAAGAGTCCACTCCCATAAGTAACCCACTTCCTCAATAACAGCGTTAATTCATGCCTGAGAGGACAGCACTCATGGCCTGATAATCACCTCTGAAGGGCCCTACCTCTTAATATTGTTACAATAATAATTAAGTTTTCAACACATGAACTTTTGGAGGACATATTCAAACCATGGCACTGGTTTAGTGATTATTTCTTCTCTCTCTCATGACTGCCCTAGAATGTAAACTCCAAGAAAATGGAAGTCATCTGTCTTGTTCAGTACAGTCCCTCCAACACCACACATAACAGGCACTCTAAAAACCATTGTACGGTGGAAAATTGAGAGACTGATGAATGATTGAGCAACTGCTCTGGGATCTATGTCAGACGGTCCAATAAAACTGAGTCCCAGGGACCTGTCTACCACCTTTCCACCACAGTCTGGCTATGTTGCCCAGGATGGAGTACAATGGTATTGACAGGCACAATCAGAGTGCACTATAGCCTCAAACTTGAACTCCTGGGCTCAAGCAATCCTCCCACCTTAGCCTGTGAAATAGCAGAGACTAGGCCAGGCCTGGTGGCTCAGACCGGTAATCCCAGCACTTTGGGAGGCCAAGGTGGATGAATTACCTGAGGTCAGGAGTTCGAGACCAGCCTGGCCAACATGGTGAAACCCCATCTCTACTAAATATACAAAAATTTGTCAGGTGTGGAGGCTCATGCCTGTAATCCCAGCTACTTGGGAGGTTAAGGCAGAAGAATCACTTGAACCCAGGAGGTGGAGGTTGCAGTGAGCCGAGATGGGGCCACCGTACTCCAGCCTGGATGACAGAGCAAGACTCTGCCTCAAAAAAAAAGCAGAGACCACAGACATGTGCCACTGCACCTGGCCCCACCAGAGCTTTTAACTGTGTAGCAGATTTTCCAGGCAGATAAAACTGAGGAAGGGGTTCTGAGGTAAAAGAAACACTTGAAAACTATGATTTAAACTGTTATTAATTACAGTTTGGAAACTGCAAGCACATTCCAAGGTCCTCCTCAGAGAACCAGAAGGTTTGTGGATTGTGTTCAATTAGAGGATGAGGACAATGTTTTTTTCTTTTAAATTCTGTACAGCTCTTACTACATTAATCCCAGAGTGACTGCTGATTGACAAAGTGGCTTTCTCTTTCTCAGTCTTTCTGCTTTATATCAATCCTGAGATCTCAAAAAGGAAAACAACAACAACAAAAACACCACCTCTAAACCAATTAATTCTGCCTCCAGTGGCTTCTAAAAGCTTTCAAATTGAAAACATTTGGTCAACTCCCAGCTCCAATGGGAAAAGTGGAGAGAACATTATCTTTGCAAAAGACATTGAATTTCAGAAAAGGATAAATCAACACCAAGAACAATGGAAGAGGCCTTGGGAGCCCCTCCTTAGAAATAATATGCTGGCTTGAAGCAAATAGTGCGGGCCAGGCACCATGCTAGGTACTTGGGGTTCTCAAAGGCCACAAGAATATGGTTCAAGTCTCCAAGGAGCTCAAATCTGCAGAACAGATAAACACCAGCGCAGAGTGCGGAGTGTTAGTGCTGTAGGAATGACTAACTCCTGAGTTTTGCCAGGGAAAGATTCCTGGAGGAGGTGATACTTGAACAGATCTGGAAGGCTGTGTCTTGTCGGTTAGGCATGAAAGGAAGGACAATCTAGGCAGAAGGGATGACAAATTGAGAAGCACAGAGATGAAAAAGGGTAAGGATGGGTTGAAAAAATGGTTAAGAGAAGTGAAGAATTTACATACACACATACACACACACATATATATATAGTATATATATCTCTATATATGCATTAGGAAAATTTGAATAGTGACTGGCTATTTGATGAGATTAAGGAATTATTATTAGTTTAAAAAGATATGTTAATGGCATTGTGGTTATGTTGTAAAAGAGTCCTTATCTTTTGGAGATATATACTGAAATATTATTTCTGGGTAAAATGATTATCTGGAATTTGCTTCAATATAATATGGAGGGGGGCCAGGGATGGTGGCTCACTCCTGTAATCCCAGCACTTTGGGAGGCTGAGATGGGCAGATCACCGAGGTCAGGAGTGTGAGACCAGCCTGGCCAACATGGTGAACCCCCGTCTCTACTAAAAATACAAAATTAGCCAGGCATGTGCCTGTAATCCCAGCTACTTGAGAGGCTGAGGCAGAGAATCACCTGAGCCCAGGAGGTGGAGGCTGCAGTGAGCTGAGATTGAACCACCTTACTCCACCCTGGGCAACAGAGTGAGACTCCATCTAAAAAAAAAAATATATATATATATACACACACACACACACACACACACACACACATACATACATATATAATATGGAGGGAGCAGGAGAGGGCAGAGATAAAAATAAAATCAGGGTGGTCATGAATATATGAATAATTGTTGAAACTGGGTAATGTCCTCCAAGTGTGAAGTGACAGCCTTGTGTGTGATCTTTCTGCCTTCCCCAAGTTTGTATTTTCGACATTACTTTTTAATAAAAAATAAATAAATAAATAATAAAAAAAGAAACTGGGTAATGATATATGGGAAGTCATTACACTATTATTATTATTATTATCATTTTTTTTTTTTGAGATGGAGTCTTCCCCTGTTGCCCAGGCTGGAGTATGGTGGTGCAATCTCAGCTCACTGCAACCTCCACCTCCCAGGTTCAAGTGATTCTCCTGCCTCAGTCTCCCGAGTAGCTGGGACTACAGGCACATGCCACCACACCCGGTTAATTTTTGTATTTTTAGTAGTGATAAGTTGGCCAGGCTGGTCTGAAACTTCTGACCTCAGGTGATCCACCTGCCTCAACCTCCCAAAGTGGTGGATTACAGACGTGAGCCACGATGCCCGGCCCATTATACTACTTTCTATACTTCTGTATATAGTTGGGAATTTTTTTTTTTTTTTTGAGACGGAGTCTCGCTCTGTTGTCCAGGCTGGAGTGCAGTGGCATGATCTTGACCCACTACAACCTCCGCCTCCTGGGTTCAAGCAATTCTCCTGCCTCAGCCTCCTGTGTAGCTGGGATTACAGGCATGCATCACCATATCCGGCTAATTTTTGTTATTTTTAGTAGAGACGGGATTTCATTATGTTGGTCAGGCTGGTCTCGAACAGCTGACCTCATGATCCATCTGCCTTGGCCTCCCAAAGTTCTGGGATTACAGGCATGAGCCACCGTGCCTGGCCTATATTTGGAACTTTTAACAAGAAAAAGTTGAGAAAGAAAGAGGAAGAGAAACACTGCCTAGAACGGTAGCTACCATTATAACAAGCATTCAATAAACATTTTTTTTTTCTGGCTTTCTTTGATGTGTCATTAGATTTGATCACCACACCACTCACAGACACAAGTTGGAGGGAAAAGCTGAGTGAACCACCTGATGCTTTTCCTAGGCTGAGCCCTGCTGGTCGGTACTGTGTTACCCACAGTTTGAGGCAAAGACACAAGAGAAGTCTTTCACTATGGATTTGCACGGGAGGGGCTCTTGGCCCTCAAAATGTGCACCGGTTTATCTCCCAGGAATCCTGAAGGCCAGCCTGAGAGATGAGATATACTTGATAAGGGCTGAGCTGCAGCTCCAACCCCTAGATTCACAGAGGGCATAAAATTCAGCCTCCTCAGGGTTGACCTTGCTCTGTTTTAGACTGTTCCTGCTGCTGTAATAAAATACCATCCACTGGGTGATTTACAAATAATAGAAATTACTATTTCCATTAATTTCAGGTAACATGGAAAAACCCCATCTCTACAAAAAAATACAGAAGATTAGCTGGGCCTGGCGCCATGTGTCTGTAGTCCAGGTACTCCAGAGAATGGCTTGAGCCCAGGAAGCAGAGGTTGCAGTAAGCCGAGATAGCACCACTGCACTCCAGTCTGGGTAAGAGAGACTCTGTCTCAAATAATGATGATGATGATGATAATAATAATAATAATAGAAATGTAGGCTGGGCACGGTGGATCACGCCTGTAATCCCAGCACTTCAGAAGGCAGAGGCCGGTGGATGACCTGAGGTCAGGAGTTCGAGACCAGCCTGACCAACGTGGAGAAACCCCATCTCTACTGAAATACAGAATTAGCCAGGCATGGTGACACATGCCTGTAATCCCAGCTACTTGGGAGGCTGAGGCAGGAGAATCACTTGAACCTGGGAGGTGGAGGTTGCAGTGAGCAGAGATCCCGCCATTGCACTCCAGCTTGGGCAACAAGACCGAAACTCCGTCTCAAAAAGAAAAAAAAATGTATTGCTCACAGTTCTGGAGGCTGGGAAGTCTAAGATGAAGGCACCAGCTGGTTCAGTGTCTGGTGAGAGCCCAATCTCTGCCCCTAAGATAGTACCTTGTTGCTTTCTCCTTGCATGGTGAAATGCAGAAGTGCAAAATTTCCTTAAATGTCAATGTGATAGTATTAAAAGGTGAGGCCTATAGGAAGTGATTAAGGTGATCCCATTAGTACCCTTATGAAGGGGCTGAAGGGAACTACCTAGGCCCTTTTGGCCTTTCACCTTCTACCGTATGAGGATACAGCAACAAGGTGCCATATTGAAAGCAGAGAGAGAATATTTCACCCGACACTGAACCTGCCACACCTTGACATTGGACTGTTCCCAGCCTCCAGAACTGCAAGAAATACATTTCTGTTCTTTATAAATTACCCAATCTAAAGTATTTTGTTTTAGCTGCACAAATGAACTAAGACAGAAATCAGTTCCAGAAGTGGGGCATTGGTATAACAAATACCTAAAAAAGTGGAGTAGCTTTGGAACTGGGTAATGAGTACAGACTGGTTTAAGTTTAAGTTCCAACATATGAATTTTGCATGTGTGTGTTGAGGGGAACAGAGTCTCACTCAGTTGCCCAGGCTAAAGTGCAGGGGCACAATCTTGACTCACTGAGACCTCCACTTCCTGGGTTCAAGTGATTCTCCTGCCTCAGCCTCCTGAGTAGCTGGAACTAGAGGCATGTGCCACCATGCCTGGCTAGTTTTTGTATTTTTAGTAGAGATAGGGTTTCACTATGTTGGCTAGCCTGGTCTTGAACTCCTGACCTCAAGTGATATGCCCACCCGGGCCTCTCAAAGTGCTGGGATTACAGGTGTGATCCCACCTGGCCCAATAGATGAATGTTGGAGGATCACATACAAAAAGCCAAGGCATTCCTGTACAAGGACTGAACTCAGGAAGGCCAGCAAGCAGCATCTCTAGGGGGTCTTCCACACATAGGTATAGTTAGGACATAGGCCTTAAGTGACAGAAGGATCCTCAGGGAAATTCTAGTGGAGCATAGAGGAGGGGAAACTCCTTATTCCTGATTCTTAGGCCTAGGATGTACCATTTAGGCAAAACAAGAGAGGACTATGGAAAGAGGTGAGTATAGACTATAATCATTGCTTCTCTCCAAAAGAAGCCTCAATGGAAAACTGTAATACCTAAGCAAGGCTGAATGTTAGATAGTTCTATTAGATAGTTCTAATAGATTAGATAGCTCTTTAGAGATAGAATAGATGATCCTCTCTTGGCTAATTTGAAGGGCCTCTGAATAGACCCTCTCTACCAAAATAACTTCCTTTAACACTATAGAGACTGGAAATATCACCATTAGAGAGTGTCTCTTTGGTGTTAAAAGTCATAAGAGGGGGCTGGGTGCGGTGGCTCACGCCTGTACTCCCAGCACTTTGGGAGGCTGCGTCAGGAGGATCATGAGGTCATGAGATTGAGACCATCCTGGTCAACATGGTGAAACCCTGTCTCTATTAAAAATACAAAAAAATTAGCTGGGAGTGGCCTGGTATGGTGGCTCACACCTATCATCCCAGCACTTTGGGAGGCCAAGGTGGGTGGATCACGAGGCAGGAGATCAAGACCATCCTGGTTAACGTGGTGAAACCCCATCTCTATTAAAAATACAAAAAAAATTAGCCAGACGTGGTGGTGGGCGCCTACAGTCCCAGCTACTCGGGAGGCTGAGGCAGGAGAATGGCGTGAACCTGGGAGGCGGAGCTTGCAGTGAGCTAAGATCGTGCCACTGCACTCTAGCCTGGGCGACAGAGTGAGACTCTGTTT
>NW_012101254.1:6103879-6104515 GCF_000951045.1 Mandrillus leucophaeus
TAAGCCCAGGAGTTTGAGTCTAACCTGAGCAACATAGTGAGATCCATCTCTTGAAAAAAAAAAAAGGATATATATATATCCTTTATATATATATAAAAATATATAAATATAAATATATATAATAAATGTATGTATATGTATATGTGTATATATAATATACATGTATAAAACAGTTTTAGATATACAGAACAATTGTGCAGATAGTTCAGAGAGTTCCCATATACCACATTCAGTTCCCCCATATTAACATCTTATATTAGTATGGTGTATCTGTCACAACGAATGAATTACATTATGATTAACTAAAGGCCATACTTTATTCAAATTTCCTTAGATTTTACCTAATGTCTTTTTTGTGTTCCAGGATCCCATTCAGAATATTGCTTTCCACACAGTTGGCACGTCTCCTTGGGCTCTTTTTGACTATCACAGTTTCTCAGACGTTCTTTGTTTTTGATGACCTTCACAGTTTTGAGGGGTACTGACCAGATATCTTTCTGGCCGGGTGTGGTGGCTCATGCCTATAATCCCAGCACTTTGGGAGGCCAAGGTGGGTGGATTATCTGAGGTCAGGAGTTCAAGACCAACCTGGCCAACATGATGAAACACCATCTCTACTAAAAATACAAAAAATTA
>NW_012101254.1:6111020-6118279 GCF_000951045.1 Mandrillus leucophaeus
TTTTTTTTTTTTTGAGACCGAGTCTTGCTTTGTCGCCCAGGCTGGAGTGCAGTGGCGCAATCTTGGCTGACTAAAACCTCTGCCTCCCAGGTTCAAGCTATTCTTGTGCTCCAGCTTCCCGAGTAGCTGGGACTACAGGTGTGCACCACCATACCAGGCTAATTTTTGTATTTTTAATAGAGATGGATTTTCACCATGTTGGCCGGGTTGGTCTCAAACTCCTGATCTCAGGTGATCCACCCTCTCGGCCTCCCAAAGTGCTGGGATTACAGGCGTGAGCCACCACGCCCAGCCATAATGTCTCTTAAATTTGTGTGACATTTGGAAGTTTACAAAACATTTTCATTTGCTTTATCTCATTCAGTCCTCATGACAAGCCTCTACATTAGTGATTAGTATTTTTTTCATTCCTCCCCTACTGACCCACCAAGGTCTAATAGCTACTCTGGGGCTTGAATTTAGGCTTTTCAACTCCCAGAATAAAGTTCCTCCCTAAATGTTTCAGTAAACTATTGCTGGATGACAGGCTACCCCCAAAACTTTATTAGTTCTCAAGGTTCTGTAGGTTGCCTAGGTGGTTCTTGTTTTGTCTGGAGTCACTCAGACAACTGCATTCAGCTGCATGCTGGGGTGCCTCTCTTCCCCATGGCCTCTGCTTCTGGCTTGCTTGGACTTCCTCACAGCGTGGTGATCTTAGGTTAGCTGGACTTCTTACATAGCAGCAGGCTTCCAAGAAGGAAACTGGAAGCTATAGAGCCTTTTAAGACTTATACTTAAGAGTCTCAGACCATCAATTCCACCACATTCTATTGGTTAAACCAATTCACAAGGCCAGCTTATATTTAAGGAGCTAGAAAAACAGATTCTCTTTTGATGAGAGGAGTGGCAAGATATAAAGAAGTATGAACACAGGGAGCCATTGTTCTTTCTTTTAAAAAAACTTTAAGGCTGGGTGTGGTGATGCGGCTGAGCTACTTGGGAGGTTGAGGTGTGAGGATCACTTAAGCCCAGGAGTTTGAGTCTAACCTGAGCAACATAGTGAGATCCATCTCTTGAAAAAAAAAAAAGGATATATATATATCCTTTATATATATATAAAAATATATAAATATAAATATATATAATAAATGTATGTATATGTATATGTGTATATATAATATACATGTATAAAACAGTTTTAGATATACAGAACAATTGTGCAGATAGTTCAGAGAGTTCCCATATACCACATTCAGTTCCCCCATATTAACATCTTATATTAGTATGGTGTATCTGTCACAACGAATGAATTACATTATGATTAACTAAAGGCCATACTTTATTCAAATTTCCTTAGATTTTACCTAATGTCTTTTTTGTGTTCCAGGATCCCATTCAGAATATTGCTTTCCACACAGTTGGCACGTCTCCTTGGGCTCTTTTTGACTATCACAGTTTCTCAGACGTTCTTTGTTTTTGATGACCTTCACAGTTTTGAGGGGTACTGACCAGATATCTTTCTGGCCGGGTGTGGTGGCTCATGCCTATAATCCCAGCACTTTGGGAGGCCAAGGTGGGTGGATTATCTGAGGTCAGGAGTTCAAGACCAACCTGGCCAACATGATGAAACACCATCTCTACTAAAAATACAAAAAATTAGCCAGGTATGGTGGCGTGCGTCTGTAATCACAACTACTTGGGAGGGTGAGGCTGGAGAATTGCTTGAACCTGGGAGGTGGAGGGTGCAGTGAGCTGAGACCCCACAACTGCCCTCTAGCCCGAGAGAGTGAGACTCCAGAAAAAAAAAAAAAAAAAAATTCTTCCTTTTGGGCTTTAGCTGATTTTTTTTCATGATTACATTATAGGTTTTGGGAAGAAGACCTCTGTGGTCATTTTCATCACATCATATACATACTGTCAACATGACTTATCACTGCTGATGTTGAGCACCTGGCTGAGGTAGTGATTGTTAGATTTCTGCACGGTAAAGTTTTTCTTTTTTTCTTTTTTGAGACGGAATGTCACTCTGTCACCCAGGCTGGAGTGCAGTGGTGCAATCTCAGCTCACTGCAACCTCTGCCTCCCAGATTCAAGCGATTCTCCTGCCTCAGCCTTCCAAGTAGCTGGGATTACAGGTGCCTGCCACCATGCCCGGCTAATTTTTAATAGAAACGGGGTTTCACCATGTTGGTCAGGCTGGTCTCGAACTCCTGACCTCGTGATTCACCTGCCTTGGCCTCCCAAAGTCCTGGGATTATAGGCGTGAGCCACCATGCCCAGCCGAAATTTATTCTTTTTAAAAATACTTTCTTTACTATGCTCTTTAGAAGGAAGCCACTATGAGGAGCCCACATAAGCAGTGGGAGCTATGCTCCACCTCCGTAAGGGTGAAGGATCATCTAATAGATTATCTGGAATTATTTTTCACAGGAAATTTGTCTCTTCTCCCATTTGTTTATTTTTCAGTCATTTATATCACTATGGACTCATGGATATTTATTTTATACTTTGGGTTATTTATTTTATTGTTCAAATTATTAGCAGCCATTTTTAATAATCTACATCACTAAAGAAATAGAACAGGATTTTTAAAAACTGTAAAAAATATATAGGCTAGGCACAGTGGTTCATGCCTGTAATCCCAGCACTTTGGGAAGCCGAGGCGGGCGGATCACCTGAGGCCAAGAGTTCGAGACCAGCTTGGCCAACATGGCAAAACCCCACGTCTATTAAAGATACCCCATGTCTATTAAAGATTACAGGCGTGGTGGTGCACACCTGTAATCCCAGCTACTCAGGAGGCTGAGGCAGGAGAATCACTTGAACCCAGGAGGCGGAGGTTGCAGTGAACTGATATTATGCCACTGCGCTCTACTCTGGAGACAGAGTGAGACATTGTCTCAAAAAATAAATAAATAAGTTGGGGTATTTACTATACACCAACTCCTTTTAGTTATTGGTGGAAAGTTCCTTCTGAGTACATTAACTTCATGGTGATTGCAGTCTGCCTCAAGTGTGGGCTAAATATGTATCTATGGCCGGCTGGGCGCGGTGGCTCATGCCTGTAATCCCAACACTTTAGGAGGCCGAGGCGGGCGGATCACCTGAGGTTGGGAGTTGGAGACCAGCCTGACCAACATGGAGAAACGCCATCTCTACTAAAAATGCAAGATCAGCCGGCCATGATGGTGCATGCCTGTAATCCTAGCTACTTGGTAGACTGAGGCAGGAGAATCACAGGAGGCGGAAGTTGTGGTGAACTGAGATTGCGCCACTGCAATCCAGCCTGGGCAACAAGAGTAAAACTCCATCTCAAAAAAAAAAAAAAGTACCTATGGCCACAGAAAGCCACCAGGCAAAGGATTACAGGTGCTGGCAGGAAAAAGGCACGAGAGTGAGGAGTCCTATGCCAAGGGAAGGTATGCAGGGTACAATATACCTTGTTCCACTCTCATCTGCTTGTATCCCACATTAAGTCCATTATGTTACTGACTCTTCAAGGTGGGAGTCAGCGACAATATCTAAACAAAAGTCATAGAGGTGAGTTAATGGAAGTAGTCTCTGTGATGATCTTGTGACTTGCTCTGACCAGTAAAAATGGCAGAAGTGATATTGTAACAGCTTCAGAGCCTGGGCCTTGAGATGCTTTGCCACCTCCACATAAGGATAATGTGCAGATCTCCACGTAAGGAAGCAGGACTAGCCTCATAAAGGATAAAAGGCAATGGGGAGGAATACCAAAGTGGGCTGGGTGTGGTGGCTCATGCCTGTAATCCCAGCACTTTGGGAGGCCAAGGTGGGAGGATCACTTGAGTCCAGGAGTTCGAGATCAGCCTGGCCAACATGGTAAAACCCCATCTCTACTAAAATACAAAAATTAACTGGGCGTGATGGCATCTGCCTGTAATCCCAGCTACTTGGGAGGCTGAGGCAGGGGAATCATTTGAACCCTGGAGTTAGAGGTTGCTGTGAGCCAAGATTGTGCCACTGCACTCCAGCCTGGGCAACACAGTGAGACTCCGTCTAAAGAAAAAAAAAAAAGAGTCCCCGGCCAACAGCCAGCATCAACTGTAAGACATGCGAGCAATACCAGCTTGGCCCTTTCAGCCTGGCCACTCTGCAGTTGAATGCAGCAGCTCCATGAGTGACCCAGACAAGAGCAAAGGGGAACGACCCAGCCCACCCACAGAATCATGAGAAATAACAAATCGTTGTTGTCTTAAGCCACAGGATTTTAGAGTGCTTTGTTACCAGCAATAGGCAACTGAAATGCATATATTAATAATATACACCAACTCCAGTCAATCATTGTTTGGCAGTTGCTCCTGGGGACGTGAACACCCTGGCTTTTCTGGTCCGCCCTGCTCATGAGTCAAGCCTGCTCCAGCGATCAGGGAAAACTCCCAGGCAGAGAGTCCCAGACGCTTGCAGGAAGAAGCTGCCAGCATATATAGAAACAGCGAGTGCTGGGCGGATACGACAGGGGACAGCAGCATTTGCTACGTCAGAACCTCTTTTTCTCTGATTTATAAATATTATGTGGGATGGAGGTGGGGGAGATGGAGAGGAGGTTTTTGTGAGGAAGCAAGAATTTTGGAGTGGATGGTGCCTCTGAGAGACAATACCACCTAGGGGAGGAGTTTGCAGAACACAGAGGTGGGGCTATCAGAGACTCGGAAATTGGGGGCCTACCTTTTTTTTGAAACTGAGTCTCCCTTTGTCACCCAGGCTGGAGTGCAGTGGCACAATCTCGTAGTGCAGTGGCTCACTGTAACCTCTGCCTCCTGGGTTCAAGCAATTCTTGTGCCTCAGCCTCCTGAGTAGCCAGGATTACTGGTGTGCACCACCACGTGTGGCTAATTTTTGTATTTTTAGTAGACACAGGGTTTCGCCATGTTGATCAGGCTGGTTTCGAACTCCTGGCCTCAGGTGATCTACCCGCCTGGCCTCCCAAAGTGCTGGGAATTACAAGCGTGAGCCACCGTGCCCAGTGGGGACCTTCCTTATTCATTTCAACCTCTGGAACCATCTAAGCACTGCCATCAGACTCTGTGCCTAGAATTCCACACATTGCTTGCTCTCAGGTTTCTCGCCATTGCCTGTTGCCCTCTGGTTGGTGTACCCACTTATCCCTTGCTGAACTCCTCACTAGGCTCCTGCCAACCAGTTGTCATTATCGCCTCTCAGCACCTACCTGTCTCCCAGCCCCTCTTCCCCAGATCCCCAGTGATAAAACATCCTATCCTTAAGCCTTTCTCCAGGTCCCGTTCTGTTCAACTCTCGTTCATTCTGCTTTTCTGCCCCAAAAGAAGTGCTTTTCTGATATCACAACTATTAAACCTTAAGGAGGCTCAAAAAGGGATTTGTCTAAAAAGATCTCATCAGTGAGATGAAATTACAGGAAATCTCAGGTGTGATTTTTTCCATTACTGCATTGTGAGGGAGATTATATTTAAAGTTGCAATGGATGTGATATCCTAGGCTGCAGAGTTGTTCCCAGGTACCAAATGTTGTGAATTAACATTTCAAAACATCTTAGAAGTTTACCAGCAGACATCTTTATTTTGTCTGAGCACTGAAAAAGCTAAAGAGAAGCATATTTTGTGTATCTACTAAAATGAAACGAGTTCCTGTATTTGGAATACAAGGAACTAGTTCGACAAAGGACTGATCAAAGAAATTCACTTCCAAGCTGGGTGCAGTGGCTCATGCCTGTAATCCCAGCACTTTGGGAGGCTTAGGTGGGAGGATCCCTTGAGCTCGGGAATTCAAGACCAGCCTGGGCAACAAAGTAATGCCTTGTCTCTACAAAAATTATAAAAAATTAAGGCCAGGCACGGTGGCTCACGCCTGTAATCCCACCATTTTGGAAGGCTGAGGTGGGTGGATCACAAGGTCAGGAGTTTGAGACCAGTCTGGCCAATATGGTGAAACCCTGTCTCTACTAAAAATACAAAATTTAGCTGGGCGTGGTGGCAGGTGCCTGTAATCCCAGCTACTCGGGAGGCTGAGGCAGGAGAATGGCGTAAAAACCCGGGAGGTGGAGCTTGCAGTGAGCTGAGATCCGGCCACTGCACTCCACCCTGGGCGACACAGCGAGACTCCGTCTCAAAAAAAAAAAAAAAAAAAAAAAATTAGCAGGCATGGTAGTGCATGACTGTAGTCCCAACTACTCAGGAGGCTGAAGTGGGAGGATCTCTTGAGCTTAGGACTTTGAGGCTGTCATGAGTCAAGGTTACAACACTGCACTCCAGCCTGGGTGACATAGAGAGACCCTATTTCAAAAAAAAAGAAAAAAAAGATATTCACTTCCAGTTTATTAAGACCACAAGAAAAAAAATCACAGCATTTTGCATTAGGTATGTAAAAACACTCACGTTAAAAATATCCAGAAGCAGGCAAGGTGAGGTGGCTCACTCCTGCAGTCCCAGCACTTTGGGAGGCTGAAGTGGGTGGATTGCTTGAGGCCAGGAGTTCAAGACCAGCCTGGCCAACATGGCAAAAACCTGCCTCTACTAAAAATACAAAAATTAAGGCCAGGCGCAGTGGCTCACACCTGTAATCCCAGCACTTTGGGAGGCCGAGGTAGGTGGATCATGAGGTCAGGAGTTCGAGACCAGCATGACCAACATGGTGACACCCAGTCTCTACTAAAAATACAAAAATTAGCCGGGCATGGTGATGTGCGCCTGTAATCCCAGCTACTCAGGAGGCCGAGGCAGGAGAATCGCTTGAACCTGGGAGGTGGAGGTTGCAGTGAGCCGAGATCACATCACTGGACTCCAGCCTGGGAGACAGAGCAAGACTCCGTCTTCAGAAACAAACAACAACAGACGCAGTGGCTCATGCCTGTAATCCCATCAGTTTGGGAGGCCAAGGCGGGCAGATCGCAAGGTCAGGAGTTCGAGACAAGACAGGCTAACATGATGAAACCCCATCTCTACTAAAAATACAAAAATTACCCAGGCGTGGTGGCGGACACCTGTAATCCCAGCCACTCAGGAGGCTGAGGCAGGAAAATTGCTTGAACCTGGGAGGTTCAAGTAAGTGGAGGTTGCAGTGAGCTGAGATTGCGCCATTGCACTCCAGTGCTCCAGCCTGGGTAACAGAGAAAAACTCTGTCTCAAAAAAATTTTTTTTTAAATAAAATAAAATAAATAAGTAAATAAATAAATAAGCTGGGTGTGGCAGTGCGTGCCTGTGGTCCCAACTACTAGAGAGGCTGAGGCATGAGAATTGCTTGAACCTGGGAGTCGGAGGTTGCAGTGAGCCGAGATTGC
>NW_012101254.1:6118934-6125763 GCF_000951045.1 Mandrillus leucophaeus
AATATTTTCTATATCTTATGATAGTTAACATTTTTGAGCATCAACTATGAATCCAAACCTCCTGTTCATTTTACCTAATCCTCAGAACATCTACTATGCCAATTAGTTCTAGTTTAAATTCAGGACCACACAGCTCAAAAGGACTGTCAACGCTGCCAAGCAGTCCCACTACACTTCCCCAATACATTCTTTCCTCCATTCTCCAAAGCTACTTTTTCACACATTCTCTCTCTCTGCAAATCTCCCACCTCCTCCTCCACTTCCTCAGTCCTGCCTACCTCTCCCACATCTTCCCAGATCCCTCTCCACCTCACTCCATTCTACATCTTCGTCAGATTCCGTTGACATTCCAGACTCTCTCCTATGCCTTAAGGCTTTTGAAACTCCCCTTCCCTCTCCTTGGAATGCTCCACATCCTGATCCTCACAGGGCTAATTGCTTTTTGTCTTCCTTACTTCTGTCTCAGCTCAAATATCAGATTCTCAGAGAGGCTTTTCTCGTCATCTAAAGATGCCTCCACCCAGTCATTGTCTTTCACATCAGCTTGTTTTACTATCTTCCAAGCATTTATAAATATCCCATATTGTCTTTTCTATTTATTTCTCTCTCATCTCTACTTGAATAAAGCCTCATGACAGGCTGGGCACTGTGGCTCATGCCTATAATCCTAGCACTTTGGGAGGCCAAGGTGGGGAGGATCACTTGAGCCTGGGAGTTTGAGACTAGCCTGGGCAACAGGGCAATACCCTGTCTGAAAAAAAAAAGCAAGCTCCATGACAGCAGGGCCTCCCTTACCTGATTTAATTCTGTATTCTCAACACCCAAGTCTGAGTCTGTCACATAATAGGCATACAAGAATAAAGATTTATTGGCCAAGCATGGTGGCTCATGCCTGTAATCCTAGCGCTCTGGGAAGCCGAGGAGGGCAGATCACTTGAGGTCAGGAGTTGGAAACCAGCCTGGCCAACATGGTGAAACCCCCGTCTCTACTAAAAATACAAAAATTAGCCAGGCATGGTGGCATGCGCTCATAGTCCCAGCTACTCTGGAAGCTGAAGCACGAGAATTGCCTGACCCTGGGAGGCAGAGGTTGCCGAGCACAACTCCACTTAAAAAAAAAAAAAAAAAGATTTATTAAGTAAATTATTCCCAAACTGAAGATCAGAGAATCCAAATAAATTGCTTAAGTTCGCTCAGCTAGTAAATAACAAAGTCGGGATAAACCTAAGTCTATATTTGGGTCCAGGCTATATCCCCATTTATGTAAAAATGGATTTGGCCTCTGAGGAGTATGTGTGAATGTGAAGAGCATGTAAGACAACTTCGGGATGAATAGTCAAATTCCTCAGGCCAAAAACCAAGGAGATGCTGAGGACATCTGGCGGGACAAAGCCGGTGGTAACTAAGGAGCAGCACAGCCCGGCTGTTCCCAGCTTGCTCCTGGCTGGCCTCCAACTCCTCAGCCTTCCCTCCTGTTTCCTGCAGTCTCTGAACCTTTGGCCACCCGCACTAGAGTACAGTTTCAGACAGCCTCTGATTTTCCCTTCATGCCCATGAGGCGGACTGGTTCATATCTGCCAATAGTATTCAATAAGAATGCAGGGGGCCGGGCGCGGTGGCTCAAGCCTGTAATCCCAGCACTTTGGGAGGCCGAGACGGGCGGATCACGAGGTCAGGAGATCGAGACCATCCTGGCTAACACAGTGAAACCCCATCTCTACTGAAAATACAAAAACTTAGCCGGGTGAGGTGGCAGGCGCCTGTAGTCCCAGCTACTCGGGAGGCTGAGGCAGAAGAATGGCGTGAACCCGGGAGGCGGAGCTTGCAGTGAGCTGAGATCCGGCCACTGCACTCCAGCCTGGGTGACAGAGCGAGACTCCGTCTCAAAAAAAAAAAAAAGAATGCAGGAGGCCAGGCGTGGTGGCTCACGCCTGTGATCCCTGAGCTTTGTTTGGGAGGCCGAGGCAGGCCAACTGCTTGAGCCCAGGAGTTCGAGATCGGCCTGGGCAGCATAAGGAGACAAGATTTCTATAAAAATTAGAATAATTAGCCCAGGATGGTGGTACACACCTGTAGTTCCAAGCTACTTGGGAGGCTGAGGTGGAAGGGCTGCTTGAACCTGGGAGGTCAAGGCTGCAGTGAGCCAAGATTGCACCACTGCTCTGCAGCCTGGGCAACAGAGGGAGACCTCGTCTTTTTTTCCAAATTTCAGAAGTGATTTCTCTTTCTCTTTTCTTTTTTTTTTTTTTTTTTTTTTTTTTTTGAGATGGAGTCTTACTCTTGTCACCTAGACTGGAGTACAGAGGCATGATCTCAGCTCACTTGACCTCCAATTCCCGGGGACAAGCGATTCTCCAGCCTCAGCCACCCGAGTAGCTGGGATTACAGGCATGCGCCACCGTGCTTAGATAATTTTTGTATTTTTGGTAGAGAAGAGGTTTTGTCTGCTCTGTTGCCCAGGCTGGAGAGACAGATCTCAAAAAAAAAAAAAAAAAAGCAAGTATCACAAGACGCACCGCAAATACAATAATGAACGTAGCAGACACTGTCCCTGCACCTACTGCTTTGCAGTCTTTTTTTCTTTTTTTTTTTTTTAAGACGGAGTCTCACTCTGTTGCCCAGGCTGGAGTGCAGTGGCATGATCTTGGCTCACTGCAACCTGCACTTCCCAGGTTCAAGCCATTCTCCTGCCTCAGCCTCCTGAGTAGGTGGGATTATAGGTGCGTGCCACCGTGCCCGGCTAATTTTTGTATTCTTAGTAGAGACGGGGTTTCACCATGTTGGTCAGGCTGGTCTTGAACTCCTGACCTCGTGATCCACTCGCCTTGACCTCCCAAAGTGCTGGGATTACAGGTGTGAGCCACTGTATCTGGCCACCGCTTTGCAGTCTTATACTCCTTTCTGGTCTTTGGTATTTGGATCAAGGTTGAAAGATACTAAATTAATCTGTTTAATTGACTTGATTTGATTATTTCAAGGTCATCGTACTAGTTAGGAAATTGTCCCTAAAGGAAATGTTTCTTGAGAAGTTCCTCAATTTTCATGTCCTCATATAAATTGTCCAGTATATGCCAGGCATTCAGTAGTTAATTGCTTTCTTCTCTTTTCCTCCAGGCTTCTGCTGGCCAGGTCACCAAGTAAGCTAAATCTTGTTGCATTTAGTAGAAAAATGGCCAGGTTTGGTGGCACGTGCCTGTAATCTCAGGTATTCAAGAGGCTGAAGCAGGAGCGTGCTTGGGCCCAGGAGTTTCAGACCAGTCTGGGCAACATAGCAAGACTCCATCTCTAAAAAAGAAAAAAATTAATACAAAATTAAAAAGTAGAGGAATGATAACAGTTCAGTAGAGAAATGGTGACAGCCAGGTATTCAGACATTCTGCAGGAGGGAAGAAGAGAAGGTCTACTTTTGCCTTCTTTTCTGTCCATGCGTAATATATAAAATACAATAGCAGGCTGGACGCAGTAGCTCACATCTGTAATCCCAGCACTTTGGGAGGCCGAGGCAGCCAGATCACCTGAGGTCAAGAGTTCGAGACCAGCCTGGTCATTATGGCAAAACTCCATCTCTACTAAAAATACAAAAATTAGTTGGGTGCGGTGGCACTTGCCTGTAATCCCAGCTACTTGGGAGGCTGAGTCATGAGAATTGCTTGAACCCAGGAGGCAGAGGTTGCAGTGAGCTGAGACCATGCTACTGCACTCTAGTCTGGGTGACAGAACGAGACTCTGTCTCAAAAAACAAACAAACAACAACAACCACAACAAAAATACAATAGTAAACATTTACCAATGGCTTACAATATACCAGGCGCTATTCCAAGCACTTTACATGTATTACCTCATTCAGACGCCACAACAAACTTAGCAGAGGAAACTGAGATTTAAAGAAGTTAAGTAAGGCGACGTGTGGTGGCTCATGCCTGTAACCTCAGTACTTTGGGAGGCCAAAATGGGAGGATCACTTGAGCCCAGGAGTTGGAGACCACCCTGGGCAACATGATGAGACCTTGTCTCTACAAAAAATTAAAAAATTAGCTAGGAGTGGTAGCATGAACCTGTGGTCACAGCTACTTGGGAGACTGAAGTGGGAGAATTACTTGAGCCCAGGAGGTCGAGGCTGCAGTAAGCTGTGATCACACCACTGCACTCCAGCCTGGGCAACAGAGTGAGACCCTGTCTCAAATACAATAAAATAAAAGAAAGGAAGAAAGAAGTGGCTTGCCCAAGTTTTCATAAGTAGAATATACTCACGAGAAGGAATTCCAGCCCAGGCAGTCAGATTCTAGAACCTCTTTCTCCGTGTGGTCACTGCTGGTGAACCATAGGGGATCAGACACAAGGACTTTGGATGGGGCCCACCTACAGTCTGTCTCCTGGTCATGACATAACTTAAGGCAGGAGTGAGATGGTAAACTGGTCAAAGCTAAAGTCTGTGGCCAGGGCAGAGTTAATGAGGGCCTCAGCAGCCCTGTGCTCTGGCATATTCATACTATGTCGCTTAATATTGCTTATTTATTTATTTATTATTAAATAGGAGGCTGATCTCGAACTCCTGAGCTCAAGCAATTCGTCTGCCTTACCCTCCCAAAGTGCTAAGATCACTGGCGTGAGCCATCGCACCCATCCAATATTGCATTTTTGTTTTGTTTTGTTTTTTGTTTTTTGAGATGGAGTCTCGCTCTGTTGCCCAGGCTAGAGTGCAGTGACGCGATCTCGGCTCACTGCAACCTCTGCCTCCCTGGTTCAAGCGATTCTCTTGCCTTGGCTTCCCAAGTAGCTGGGATTACAGGTACCTACTACCATGCCTGGCTAATTTTTGTATTTTTAGTAGAGACAGGGTTTTGCCATGTTGGCCAGGCTGGTCTCGAACTCCCGACTTCAGGCGATCTGCCCACCTCCGCCTCCCAAAGTGCTGAGATTACTGGCATGAGCCACCGCGCCCATCCAATATCGCATTTTTAAAACAATCAATGTCCCCCTGGAATTGGTACTGGTTCTACTATCTGTGAGGGTATAAAATTTTCCTTAAAAAAGAAATTGTCTTTGCAATGCCATTAGACAGAATTGGAGAGACAAGGGGAGAAAAAACAACATATTGTCTTTTGGTCTGAGCTTATGTTCTTCTAACTTTCATTCTAGCTGGTTGCTGTTAAATGTCTTTCCTTTCCTAAAAATTATGAAGATCATAGATAGGAGTCAATTATTTAAAATGTGTTTACTGGCTAGGTGCTGTAGTTCACACCTATAATCCCAGCACTTTGGGACTTTGGGAGGTTGAGGCAGGAGATCACTTGAGGCCAGGATTTCTTTTTTATTTTATTTATTTATTTATATATTTATTTATTTTTGAGATGGAGTCTTGCACTGTTGCCCAGGCTGGAGGGCAGTGGCGCGATCTCGGAGGCCAGCATTTCGAGATCAGCCTGGGCAACACGGTGAGACCCCATCTCTACAAAAAAAAAATGGAAAATTAGCTGGGTGTGGTGGCATGCACCTGTAGTCCCAGCTACTTGGGAGGCTGAGGTGGGAGGATGACTTGAGCCCAGAAGTTCGAGGCTTCAGTGAGCTCTGATCTTGTCACTGCATTCCAGTCTGGGTGACAGAGCAAGACCCTGTCTCAAAATGAAACAAACCAAACAAAAAATGTGCTTACTTATATGAATAAAGAGTTGAACATCTTATGTCAGTCATCTGTCTATTTAAAAAAATTGCGTTTGTGCGTATTTTTTTTTTAGGCCAGAGTCTTGCTATGTTGCCCAGGCTAGCGTGCAGCGGCTATTCACAACCATGATTATAACGCACTACAGCCTCAAACTCCTAGCCCCAAGAGATCCTCCCACCTCAGCCTCCTGAGTAGCTGGGCCTCCAGGCACACATCACTATTACTGACTAAAAAAAAAAAAAAAAAAGAATGAATTTGTCCATGACATCCAAAAGTTTGTGGACCACTGTGCCAGGTATTCTTCACTGAGCTAAAAAGACAATGGTGAGTAATATAGCATCCTACTCTTGAATGTTGGCAATGGATACCAGCCTTGAATCCAAACGGGAACCAGACTACAAAATAGGTACTGTGCTTCATCTTGATTGTGAATGTGAGAAAATGGACTTCTATGGGAGCTATGTTGCCCTCACAAAATAGGCTCTAAGACTGTAGAGGTCTTAAGTAAGCATTACTAATCATTGATCGAAAAATTGCTCGTGGAGTGGAAAATAGAATGATATAAGTTACCAGGGGCTGGGGATAGGGGAAGATGGAAAGTTGTTCTTTAATGGATCAGAGTTTCAGTTTTGCAAAATGAAAAACTTCCGGAGATCTATTGTACAACAATGTGAATATACTTCACGTTATTGAACTGTATACTTTAAAATGGTTTAAAATGGTTTTTGTTGGTGGTGGTGGTTTTTTTTTTTTTTTTGTGAGATGGAGTTTCACTCTTGTTGTCTAGAGTACAATGTCATAATCTCAGCTCACCACAACCTCTGCCTCCCGGTTCAAGCGATTCTCCTACCTCAGCCTCCCAAGTAGCTGGTATTACAGGCATGTGCCACCACGCTCAGCTAATTTCTTGTATTTTTAGTAGAAATGGGGTTTCTCCATGTTGGTTAGGCTGGTCTCAAGCTCCTGACCTCAGGTGATCCGCCCACCTTGGCCTTCCAAAGTGCTGGGATTACAGGTATGAGCCACTGCACCCAGCCTTTAAAAAGTTTTTTTTTTTTTTTTTAAACTTTTAATTGTGGTAAAAAGTATATAACAAAATTGACCATCATGGTCGAGTGTGGTGGCTCACGCCTGTAATCCCAGCACTTTGGGAGGCCAAGGCAGGTG
>NW_012101254.1:6126018-6139324 GCF_000951045.1 Mandrillus leucophaeus
CACTGCAAGCTCCGCCTCCTGGGTTTACGCCATTCTCCTGCCTCAGCCTCCCGAGTAGCTGGGACTACAGGCGCCTGCCACCTCGCCCGGCTAGTTTTTTGTATTTTTTAGTAGAGACTGGGTTTCACCGTGTTAGCCAGGATGGTCTCGATCTCCTGACCTCATGATCCGCCCATCTCGGCCCCCAAAGTGCTGGGATTACAGGCTTGAGCCACCACGCCCGGCCGAAAAGTTCTTCTTTTCATAATTCCAAACTCCCCACTACCCTTAGATACTTACTTTTAATATTATTTTGTGTATCCTTCCAGAAATTTTATTTACACCCACCAGCATGGTTGCAGAGTAGGCTAGCGTGTGGGAAGTTCATTAGGGGTGCCTTCAGGATCAACACCTGTGGAGGAAGTGAAGGAAGCAGGATTGGGCAGATGGAGAAGCTGGGCTCTGCTACGCTTTCAGCAAATGTTTCAGCCAACTCTATGGGGAGCTCTGAAGCCAGGCTAGCACTGCAGGGTCATCCTAAGACAAGGTGAGGTGGCCAGGCCTTTATACTCCAACATATTGGATACAAGCTGCCCTGAGAAGTGATTTGAAGCAGAATGACTCTCTTCAGCTAAGGTAAGTCTCAGAGAAAATTCCCAACAGCTAGGGGAGTAAGTATTTCAGTCCTGAAGGGGAGGATGGGAAGTGAATTCGGGTTTTACATACAGTCCACTTGGAACTACTTATTGTGTGGGTTCTGGGAGCAGCTCTTCCTGGATTCTGGTGGGCCTCTTCCCCTGAGGGAAGTTTATAAGGAGAGGAGAGTGGGGGAAAGACAGCCTCCACCACTGCAGTTGATCTCAAGGTTGCAACTCTACTCATTGTCTCCCTCCTCTACTATCCAAATGCAGATTCCTCTTCCCCTCAGTTAGTGCCTCTGCTGGTCTAGGCGGCCTGCCTGGTGATGCAGCCCAGACTTTCATGACCAAAGGGTCTAAGCATCTGCTAACAATCATGGAGTGCAGTGGCGCAATCTTGGCTCACTGCAACGTCTGCCTCCTGGGCTCAAGCAATTCTCATGCCTCAGTCTCCCGACTAGCTGGGATTACAGGTGCCTGCCATCACACCCAGCTAATTTTTGTATTTTTAGTAGAAATGGGGTTTCACCAGGTTGGCCAGGCTGGTCTCAAACTCCTGACCTCAAGCAATCCACCCACTTCAGCCTCCCAAAGTGCTGGGATTACAGGTGTGAGCCACCGCGCCTAGTCAACAATCCTTTTTAAAGCTGTGGCTGATGTACCATTTACTAACAAAATTGGGTAAGAGAGTACTAAGGGACAGCTAAGTGGATCCTTTCAGGGGATCCCTTCAGGACAGCTAACAGGGTCCTTTCAGCTTCCGTTATGTAACAGAATCTGAACTTCCTCTTTTGTTGTTTTTTGTTTTGTTTTGTTTTGTTCTGTATTGAGACAGGGTCTTGCTCTGTTGCCCAGGCGGGAGGGCAGTGGTAAAATCTCAGCTCTCTGCAACCTCTGCCTCCTTGGCTGAAGTGATCCTCCCACCTCAGCCTCCTGAGTAGCTAGGACCACAGGCATGTATCACCACGCCTGGCTAATTTTTGTATTTTTAGTAGAGATGGGGTTTCACTATGTTGGCCATGAGGTCTTGAACTCCTGACTTGAAGTGATCTGCCCACCTTGGCCTCCCAAAGTTCTGGAATTACAGGGATGAGCCACCATGTGTGGCCCCTACTTCCTCCTGAAGATCAGGATCAATTACCCCGACAATGTGGTGACTTCTCTTTATGTTGTCTGGTCCCTTGACACAGGAGTCTGAAGTGCTCAGGCAGTAACCGTAAAGTTCAGTGGGACTCTTGCTGTGCCTCTTGGTGGAAACAGTCCCCTTGGAAATCAGAATTTCTAAACTCACAGAGCCCAGAGCTGAGGGGATGGGATGCATGAAGCTGAGCCATTTCTTTTTCCACCCCTTTGTTTCCAGACCCATGTATTCTACCTATTAGGGACAAAGCACCGTATGTTGGTCATTGATTTAGAGCAGCTATATGTGTTTTTGAGGGTGGTGTCTATCCTCACAGGATACATCACTGCCCTGGTTTCTCAGTGTGCCATGAGTGGGCCATGGCATTGCTTAATCAGGCCAAAAGTTTCTGTGTAGTTAGGATGACAGTAGACTACTGTAAATTCAATTAGTATCTTCGATAGCTGTATGACTTGAAAAATTACATGCTTTTTGAAAAATAAAGGCCCGGAGACCAGAAGATCCCAAAGTCATGTGTGTACTGCCATCTCTTCTTTGTTATAAAATGGGTTCTTTCTCGGCTGAAATGAGAGTACCTGCTTCAGTACAACAAACCCAACCGCTGAGGGGTCATCGAAGATCCTGCCTTGATTCGTTGGACCTATCCAAGATCAGCAAATGTCTATTCTAATTTCAGACCCACATCTAAAAACTCACTCTTGGGAACTCTGTGTGGATTTAGGCCCCTCTTCTTCTGGTATTATGTTTTCAAAACTGACATATAGGAAAGAAAAACTTATCCGGGAAGGAAAATTGGATGGAACATTTAACCTTTCATATTAAGTCTGGCAATGATGACTATATGAATTCCTGCCTAAATAGTCTATTAATCATGAATGAATGAATGAATGAATGAATAAATAAAATGGGCTTTTTATGGCCAGGAGCGGTGGCTCACACCTGTAATCCCAGCACTTTGAGAGGCCAAGGCAGGCAGATCACCTGAGGTCACGAGTTCGAGACCAGCCTGACCAACATAGTGAAACCCTGTCTCTACTAAAAATACAAAAGAGTAGCTGGGCGTGATGGCATGCACCTGTAATCCCAGTTATTAGGGAGGCTGAGGCAGGAGAATTGCTTGAACCTGGGAGGCAGAGGTCTAGTGAGCTGAGATCGTGCCATTGCATTCCAGCCTGGGCAACAAGAGCAAAACTCTGTCTCAAAAAAAAAAAAGGCTCTTTGTTTTGATGCACTGTTATATGAGATCCCATATCAATGGATCAGATATTTTGTAAGCTCTTGAAAGTGGTGCTGGCTGAGCACCACTTTGAGGCTCTATTAGTAGGAAAGGCAAACTCATATCTGAAATATATGCATATTCCAGTTAAAATGAATTGCTGCCTCTTGTAAGGTGAAGGGGTCTACTGTAGGCAACTTACCTCCAAGTGGCTGATTGGTGTACTTGAAGGATAGTGTCACATCAGAGGGTTGGTTTTCATCCGTCTTGCTGGCAGGTTGGACATTCAGTAGCAGTAGAAGGTAAAAGTTCAGTGGTGAGTGGGAACCCATGATGTTGGGTCCATTCGTAGTCTCCATCCCTGCCACCACGTCTACTATGTTCATAGATGAATTATGTACCACTGGAGTGGTCAATGACAGAGGCTGCCTGATGTCAACTGGCTGAGTCATTCTGCCTGTTTGTTTGCTTAGAGCTTCATGCTTCTTCTATGCTTTTTTTTTTTTTTTGAGACAGGGTCTTGCTCTGTCAGCCAGGCTGGAATGCAGTGGTGTGATCATGGCTCACTGCAGCCTCACTCTCCTGGGCTCAGGTGATCCTCCTGCCTCAGCTTCCTGAGTAGTGGGGACCACAAGCGCATGCCACCATGCCCAGCTAATTTTTAAAACTTTATTTTTGGCTGGGTACAGTGGCTCACACCTGTAATCCCAGCACTTTGGGAGGTTAAGGTGGGCGGATCACGAGGTCAGGAGTTTGAGAACAGCCTGACCAACACAGTGAAACCGCGTCTCTACAAAAAATACAAAAATTAGCCAGGCTTGGTGGCATGTGCCTATAATCCTAGCTACTCAGGAGGTTGAGGCAGGAGAATCGCTTGAACCCAGGAGGCAGAAGTTGCAGTGAGCCAAAATCACGCCATTGCACTCCAGCCTGGGTGACAGAGCAAGACTCCATTTCAAAAAAAAAAGGCAAACACACACATTAGTTTCTGCAGACATAGGGTCTTGCTATGTTGCCCAGGCTTGACTTGAACTACTGGCATCAAGCGATCCTCCCATCTCAGCCTTTCAAAGTGCTGGTATTACAGGTGTGAGCCACCATACTCAGCCAATGTTCTTCTATGCTTTCTGGTGAGTATTAATATGAGCATTAAACATGAGATCTTTATATTTTGTGTTCATAGGTTCATCCACATATCTCTATCCCAACCTCATTACCTCTGATCTTATAGTCTTTTTTGTTGCATGACCCTGACCACTTGGCTGAGCTATTCTCCACCTACCATGAATCTGTTTATATTCTGACCTTGGGCCATTTCTCTTTCCATACAAAGCAGATAATCCAGTACACTGCCTGAACCTGTGCACACTGGAAGGGTGTCCCTTCACTCCTGTCGTTCAAAGCTATTCGTGAATGGGATTGTAAGGCAGATGAAGTCCATTTTCATCTTGTACCTTGTATTAATCTGTTCTCACAGTGCTATAAAGAAATTCTGAATTCTCACAGTGCTATAAAGAAATTCATTTATAAAGAAAATTGGTTTAATTGCCTTGCAGTTCCACAGGCTATACAGAAAGTATGGCTGGGGAGGCCTCAGGAAACTTACAATCAAGGTGGAAAGTGAAGGGGAAGCATGGCTGGAGCAGGAGGAAAAGAGAGTAAAGGGGAAGGTGCTGTACACTTCAAAAAAATTAATTTTTTTATTATACTTTAAGTTCTGGGATACATGTGCAGATTGTGCAGGTTTGTTACATAGGTATACACATGCCATGGTGGTTTGCTGCACCCATCAACCTGTCATCTACATGAGGTATTTCTCCTAATGGTATCCCTCCCTTAGCCCCCCAACCCCTGGTGCTACACACTTTTTTTTTTTTTTTTTAAGACAGAGTCTCGCTCTGTCGCCCAGAGAGAGCAGTGGTGTGATCTCGGCTCACTGCAAGCTCTGCCTCCCGGGTTCACGCCATTCTCCTGCCTCAGCCTCCAGAGTAGCTGGGGCTACAGGCGCCCGCCACCACCATGCTAGGCTAATGTTTTGTATTTTTAGTAGAGACAGGGTTTCACCATGTTAGCCAGGATGGTCTCGATCTCCCGACCTCATGATCTGCCCACCTTGGCCTCCCAAAGTGCTGGGATTACAGGTGTAAGCCACTGTGCCTGGCCTTTTAAAAAAAATATTAGATGGTTTAGGCCATGTGCAGTGGCTCACACTTGTAATCCCAGCACTTTGGGAGGCCAAGGCAGGTGGATTACCTGAGGTCAGGAGTTGGACATCTGCCTGGTCAACATGGTGAAACTCCATCTTTACTAAAAATACAAAAAAACTAGCCAGGTGTGGTGGCAAGTGCCTGTAATCCCAGCTACTCAGGAGGCTGAGGAGGAGAACCACTTGGACCTGGGAGGCAGAGGTTGCAGTGAGCTGAAATCGCACGACTGCACTCTAGTCTGGGCAACAACAGCAAAATTCTGCCTGAAGAAGACAAACAAACAACAACAACAACAACAACAACAACAAACTAGATGGCTTACAGAATCTGTAGGAGATCTAGTGATCCTAGCTTGGAAATTACCACTAACAGAAATAGTGGCCAAAATACCACTGCAGAGCAGGCCTTTTGAAGACTCTGCAACTTGTATCACTGACATCACTGATCCTGAATATTACTAATGTCCGATTCAATGTCTAGGGCAGAAGTAAATGATTGGTGGAGCCTAGGGCATGTTCCTATGCCCTACCCAAAAGGGAGGGTAGGTATTTTCAATTTCTGTAGTGGGTGGGAAATTTCCAAATATGGGAAGGGGGCTTGGATACTTGTAACCAAAAAAAAAAAAAAGTCTATCTTACACCTCCATTTTTTTCATCAAAAGGAACCCTACTATGCATTTGATTCTATACCTTGCCTTTTTCACTTTAATTAATATTCCTTAGATCTCTTTCCACATCTGAGTGGCAACCCTTGTATACAAGGATTATTTATAATAGCACTGAAATGTTAACTACAGGAGACTAGATAAAATTATTGTACATAATCCAAACAATGGAATGCTATGTAACTATTTAAAATTATGCTATATGTTGGAGTTTGAGGGTGTCAACTTGCCCAAGTTTCACAAAAAATGGAAAGATATCTAGAGGAGACAAGCAGATGGAGATAAAAATATCACATTCATAATAAAACTGTTGAAGATAAAACAGCTTCTGTGTGAGGGCCAAATGGGCTTGCTAGTGCTTCCTGTCCCAAACTTTGCCAAGTCTAGACCTGATGCTATCTCATCTGAGTGAAAAGTTTGATTCTACAGAGGAGACATACTTAACGAGGGGCCATTCATGCTCAACCAAGTTGTGAGGCTGAGGGTAGGGTAGGCTTTTCTTAGCTTCTTCCTTTCTCTTTTCTCTTTTTCTTTTCTTTTTTCTTTTTTTTTGACAGAGTCTCACTCTATTGCCCAGGCTGGAGTGCGATGGCACGATCTCGGCTCACTGCAACCTCTACCTCCCAGGTTCAAGTGATTCTCCCACCTCAGCCTCCTAAGTATCTGGGACTACTGCTGTGAGCCACCACGCCCGGCTAATTTTTGTATTTTTTGGTAGAGACCGTGTTTCACGGTGTTGGCCAGGCTGGTATCGAACTCCTGACCTCAAGTGATCTGCCCACCTTGACCTCCCAAAGTGCTGAGATTACAGGCATGAGACACTGTGCCTGGCCAGCTTCTTCCCTTCTTTATGATGCTTCCCTCACAACATTACAGGTTTCTTCTGAGAGCACTCCAATATATAACTTGCACAAGAAGTCAAAGGTCAGTCTCTGCTTCCACAGACAAAACAAATATCTGTAAAAGTTTTACAATGAGCAGTTTGGTAAAGATGAAAAAAGGTGAATTTTATTGTGAAAATAAAAATCTCATGTGGATTCCAACATAAAGCATTCGAAGGGGTTGGGGCTGAATATCTGTAGCCTAAAAATTCTTGATTTCATTTTCTGCAGTACACTAAGCTAAAGTTGTCAAAGCAGGTCATTCACTTTACCACAAAAGAGTCAGACCTTTATTCGTAGATGCAAAGCATTGTTACACTTAGTAGGGCAGAGGAGTGGGTAGAAGCTGTGAAAGCAGAGATGGTGAGTGTTGGCCACACGTTCAAGATATTTATGGGCAAGAAAGACAGGAAAAATAATTTGGTACGGTAGGGTGGTAGGGTAAAGAGACTTCTTTAAGCTGGAAGTGTCTTGAATATGCTTGTAGAAGGAGGTGGAGGGGTATCAGAACTAGAAAATAATGAAAAAAATGGAAAAACATTCCAAGAAAGATGAGAAGGGATAGTGTCCTGTATACAGTACATTAAAGGAGGGATTAGGCTATGGTAAGGAGGAGGCGGCGGTTAGAATGCGCGAACTTATGGGTAAATTTAGGGATTGAAGGCAAGGTGAGAATGCAACTGGTGGCCAATAATTTTTACATGATATATGAAGCAATGTTATTAGTTAAATGAAGAGGCAAAAGTAGAGGTAGGGGTATTCAGGGGAGTGGCAAATGCTGATGGAAGTAACCAGAGATAAATCAAAGGATAACTAAGTTGATTATAGAAACTATATCTGTAAAGCTAAGAAACTGTGACTCAATCAAGAACTAGGGAGGATATCTTAGTAGGGTAGTGGGTGGAGTTTTAAGAAGATAGATTTGGCATTCCCTGTAGGATGGGCTTGAGTAGGGTGAGAATAGAAACAGAATATCTAAGGAAATCCAGAAGGAGGGTGGGGATGATGAGAGAGATGCAAATACACATAACAAATTCAATCAATAGACATGGGGACAAAATACTTTCTGGGGAATTATACTTGTATAATAATAATAAACTATCTGTATCTGTGGAAGATTAAGAAGTAGGAACCACAACATTACAATCCTTACCTTTGAAATTAAAACCTGGGGATAGAGCTCCTGAAATCCAAAGTAAGGACAGTTGGATTATCTGGCCTAGGAGGGTCTGAAAACCAGTTGGGGCTCCAGGACCAAACAACAGGACTGGGTGGTAAGCTGTACTCAACTCAACAGTCAGGGATGGAGAAGACCTTCTTTTCTCTTTCTCTCTTTCTCTCTTTCTTTCTTTCTTTTTGCGACTGAGCCTTGCTCTATTGCCCAGGCTGCAGTGTAATGGCACGATCACTGCAACCTCTGTCCCCCAGGTTCAAGTGATTCTCCTGCCTCAGCTTCCCGAGTAGCTGGGATTATAGGCGCATGCCACTGTGCCCAGCTAATTTTTGTATTTTTAGTAGAGATGAGGTTTCTCCATGTTGGCCAGGCTGGTCTTGAACTCCTGGCCTCAAGTGATCTGACCGCCTCGGCCTCCCAAAATGCTGGGATTACAGGCGTGAGCCACTACACCTGGTGAGAAGGCCTTCTTAGACTACAGAGATAAGCTTTGGAGGGAGGTGGTACATGCTACCTGTGTAATGGATAGGGCTATGAATTATCAAAGACATTTCAGAAAATATATCCATATCAATTGCTGACATTGGCTGTTTGATCCATGACTGAAGGGAAATATAAGGAAGCATCTAGATACTTCTAGATGGCCTCTCAAACTCCCTATCTTTTTCTTTTTTTTTTTTGGCACAACAGATCCTTTTTGAAAAATAGAGGAAAAGTTATGAATCCTCTTCTCAAAAAATTCACATATAACACACAAAATATAGTTCATAGTTTTAGGGAGTCCATGAACTTCTGAAATGCATCCATAAACTTTAAGCAGTGCTCTCATCTGTCTTTCCTCCCAAGAGGCAATCCAATCCTCAGTCCTATTTCACACTATAGTAAATTTACTAGATTGTTTGGAAGCAGCTTCTGGAAGCAGGTGGATTGGTGAGATCAGCAGGTGTTACCACATGCTTCTTACTTTGCAAAGTATCAAGGCGTAGATGATGTAAGAGAAGATGCCACATTCTGGATCTTTCAGAAGGCTGTTATGGATACTACAAATAATGGTCTCTGACCACAGAAATGTCTGAATCATTCAGCAAATATTTACTGGGCGCCTGATAGGTACAGGCACTATGCTAGGGACTGAGGTCATCGAAATAAAGACAACACCATTTCTGTCACTGATGGGTAGCTTCACATGTAAAAGCGTGGATGCAGTTACCAGGGGCCTTAAAAACAGTCACCTAAGTTTGAGGCTTTCTGGGGAGATGGAAAGGGCTCTGAGCTGGCAATTTGATATTTGGTGTCTCTACATCCCAGACTTGTGAGTTTGGCAAGTCACTCAATCTCAGTTGCTTCGCCTATCGAATGGGGTTAATAGGTAGATAAGAATTGTTGCCTATCTTCAAAAAGATAACCTTTGTAAAAATGCAAATAAATGAGAAAACACAAACGCAGAGCTTATCTAAAGTGATAGTTGACAGAGTCACCCACTGAGGTAAGAGGTCAGTTCCCCAGGTCTACACAGCCCATGCAGCGCCTCGCACGAGGCGGGATCAGCTCAATAAGCTTTCCCGGATGGAACAAGTTCCGCTTCCGCAGGCAGATACTCGCTGTAGGTGTGAGCGTCGGCCGTCAGACGCCAGCTACTGCCGGGGCCTCCCTCGCGCGCATGCTCCTGCGGAGAGGCGGAGACCGGAAGGGTGGGGGCGTGGCGAGGTACCGCAGACTGCCGGCTGGCTCGCTCGCTCAGCGGCCCGGCTTGGGAGGCGGGGGCGCGCCCGCGCTCGTTCGCGCGGCCGGCTGCGTACAGTAGTGACGGCCGCGCGGGAGCGGTCACATGACCGTAGCGGCAGCCTGTACAGTAAGAACCCAATATGGCAGCGGCGGTAGCAGTGGCAACGGCAGCAGGAGGACCGGCCGCCCTATAGACCCCCCCGCGCACCACCCCCGCCGCTTCCTCTGCTTGGGTGCCCCCCCGGCCTGACTTCCCTTTTCTCCCACCTTTCCCGGCACCGCGGGAAAAGCAGCGCAGGGCAGAGCAGGCAGGGAGGGCGGCCGGAGCCCGGACACGGGAACCTCCCAGTCAGTTCAAGACCCGACATGAGGGAAAAGGGACGTAGGAAGAAGGGCAGGACCTGGGCGGAGGCCGCCAAGACGGTAAGGGGGAGGGAGCGAAGGGGAAGGCCGGGAGGATTTCGTTCCCTTGTCGTCCGCCAGTCGCAGGGGAAGGGAGGTCACTGGCCCAGCGACCCGGCTGAGGGGGCACAAAACCGCGCGGAGAGGGCGGCGGTTAGTGTCGGGGTTGCGATCCCTGTGGGAATGGAGGCCCGGCGGAACGCGATAGCTGCGGGGCCGTGGCTTCTCTCGGCGTCTGCGGCGAGTCCTCAGTGTTTTGAGGCTGTCTCTTGGGGTCACGTCGCTATCACCTCTGCTCTGTGGTAGCCCCCGCCCCGTCACGGGGAAGTCTGTGGTGCTTGCACGGTAACCGGTTCTTCTCCCTTGTGCGGCTGGAGAGCCCCCATTGGATGCAGATAGAAGGCTTGTGCGTGCATCCAGCCCCGGAAAGGAGAGGGGAGCGCTGGAGCTGGATAGAATTTACCCGTTACAGCGGACATGCCTATGACCCCGGGCCCCCTGCTTGTCTGGCTCCCGGAGCAGACGTGAGATCACGAGGCTTTTGTTTTTGTTTGGTGTTGGAGCCGAAAGTGCAGGAGGTGTTTAGAAACGAAGTAACAGGTGGGACTTGTAGAATTTTTTTTTTTTCCTGTTTCCGTAGAGACCTACTCCGAACAAGGCAGCAATGCATGGTGGGACGTGTAGTTTACCCGGCCTTCACTTTTCCCTAGCCAAAGTGATGGTGGCCTAATGAAGTTGTAATTAGTGGGCAAAACAATTTTTCCCCCTAATTCTGTTATGACGAAATGTAGAGGTAGGTTTTAAAAAGTGGACTATTGAGGATTAGTGAGAACTTTTACCATATTTTAAGAAGAAAAATTTAAAAGCATGTTGTATGCAGAAATGAAATGGTAGGAGATAGTGAAGTTCATTCCATCGTTGAGGATGCAGCAGAAAAGTAATAGGGCATTAAACAGCATTTTAATAGTGGAAAGTGAGAGGTGTTCACCCCTTTAATGGTGAATCATGCCAGTAATACTTCGACAACATAGCCCTTCTTAGTGAACCCTTATGTCATATGGTTTATTTTTTAATGAGGTTTTTTAAATAAGAAAGTAATGTTACTGTGGGGAAATTTGGAAAATTATAAAAAAGAAAATTTTAAAAAAATCACATTTATTTCACCCCTCGTCTGTATCTGCTAACATTTGGTATATTACCATCTCGTCTCTTTTATTTATTTCCTCAAATCTAGGTCATAGTGTTTATTCAGTCTTGTGCATTTGTTTGTAAACTTTGCGCATTTGTTTTGTAAACTTTATGCATTAGGAGGTTGATGAGTCTTCAATTTTTATTTCTCTTAGTTGGAAATGTAAAAAAGTTAAGAAATAATAGCACATTTTACTTTTCTGGGTGTTTTCACTTACAATATATCTTGGTATATCTTCCTGTGCTAGAAGTTTCTCTCTAAAAGATAAGACTCCTATACTTTTTTTTGATGGTGTAGAGGTTGCTTCCCCACAGAGGACTATTTTACTCTCTATTTGGTGGATACCTGAGGACCTCTTTCTGTTAATAAAAGAAGCATGATGAATTTTAATTATAGGTAAGCAGACCTGGACCCTAATTTATGCTAATTAATTTTAAGTTCCTAGGATCTTAAAAATTTTTTTTTTTTTTAAAATATTTTGTAGAGACAGGGTCTTGCTATTTTGCCCAGGCTAGGCTAGTCTTGAACTCCTGGGCTCAAGCAGTCCTCCTGCCTTGGCCTCTCAGAGCACTAATATTAGAGAAGTTTCTAGACTCTTTAGAGTGTTTTTTGCATTATGATTCCTTTGATAAAATAGTCATTGGGAGATTGTGACAAATAAGAAAAATTAGTCTGCAACTACTTAGCTTTTCCTATGTTAGTATATTTGCTTATTTCATGCCCTAGCTAGCTATGTGAAAAATAGTATTTAAAAGATGGAAAGACTACTTTGATTAGTAGAGTTCCTGAGGAGACCAATATATTAGTAGCTTGGTATTTTTCTTTGATTCTGGCAAATACATAAAGCCCCAGTCTCAGTGAAAATGTGTTTTAGAAAGAGAATGATGACACTAAAGTTTTTCTTTTTCTAATAGCCAAAATCTAGAAAACGTTCTTAGTTTTAGAGGGTTATTTTATTACCTATAAGTGAGGGAATTAAACCAAATCTCGGTGTTCAAAATATTTATGTTTTTAGGATAAATAGATGAAAATAAAAGAAGGACTAGGCAAAGGTACATTTGTAATATTTCAGACTGCAGAATAATAAAATCAGAAAATTAGTGAGTTGACAAATGAAAGTAACTTTGACCTAAATAAGAATGCTAGTATTTAGATACAAAGGAATAGGAAAAGAGGTTTTAAGGCTTAAACTTATTTCTTACGCATTAGGATGTCAAGTGTTTGAGGAACAGTTTCATCAAGGAAGCAAGGGTCTGTTTCTTATTTCATGTGTTTTTGGTACCTCCATTGTAGAGCTATCATGTTTTAGAGAGTACTATTAAAATAGGGTTGTTTTCCTGACCAATAATATAGCAATAGATATATTCAAAACATTAAATGTCAGTATGTGATACTGGGATGATATGGGGTGTGTGTATATATGTGGAAGTGCTACATGGTTTGATGTAAGGTTAGTATAAACTAAACAAAATAGTAAGATTCATAATAATAATTATTATTATAATTTTATTTATTTATTTAGAATGGGTTTTGCTGTGTTGCCCAGGCTGGAGTGCAATGGCTTCACAGGTGTGATTGTGGTGCGCTAAAGCCTTGAACTTCTGGGCTCAAGTGATCATCCTGCCCTAGCTTCCCAAGTAGCTGGGACTATAGGCCTGTGCCACTGTGCCTGGCTTCATAATTATTATATAATAGTAGATTATGCCAAAAGGCTGATAAAATAAACTTGAATGTATACACTGGCTCCAGTAACTAAGGATACCAGGGAAAGGTGATGGAGCTGCGATTCAGCTGATCTTGAATGCGTGTTCACTACACTGGACTGCCTCCCTGTTGATCTTAAATTTGTCTTATTTAAATATGCTAGTTATAAAAAGCATTCTAGTATTTAGTTAGCAGTTTCACATGTTTTACTTTTTTTTTTTTTTTTTTTTGAGACAGGATCTTGCTCTGTCGCCCAAGCTGGAGTGCACTGCCACGATGGCGGCTCATGACAACCTCAGCCAACCCCTCAAGCGATCCTCCTGCCTCAGCCTCCTTAGTAGCTGGGACTGCAGGCATGTGCCACCACTCCCAGCTAATTAAATTTT
>NW_012101254.1:6139374-6147796 GCF_000951045.1 Mandrillus leucophaeus
CTCTTGCCTCAGCCTCCCAAGTAGCTGGGACCACAGGCATGTGCCACCACACTTTTTTTTTTTTTTTTTTTTTTTTTTGTAGAGACAGAGTCTCCCTATGTTGCTCAGGCTGATGTCAAACTCCTGGGCTCAAGTGATCCTCCTGCCTCAGCCTGCCAAAGTGCTGATATTATAGGTGTGGTCCCCCATACTCAGCTGCATGTTTTAAATTTTAAGGGCAGTAGTGATGGTGGTAATGAATTATTTAAGTGAGAGAGAAATAGTGTAGTGTTTAGTACAATTTAAATTGAAAAACTTGTAGCTAACCAGGGATATTGAGAACCATTACATTGACTTTATTTTATTTTTTGAGCCAGAGTCTCACTTTGTCACCAAGGCTAAAGTGCAGTCTTGTGATCAGGGCTCACTGCAACTTCCATGTCCTGGGCTCAAGGGCTCCTCCCTCCTTAGCCTATGGAGTAGCTAAGTACCACACACGTGTGCCACCATGCCCAGCTAGTTTTTTGTGTGTGTGTGAGATGGGGTCTCACTTGGTTGCCTAGGCTGGAATGCAGTGGCGTGATCTTGGCTCCCTGCAACTTCTGACTGCTGGACTCAAGCAGTCCTCCTGGCTCAGCTTCCCAAGTAGCTGGGACTACAGGCATGCGCTGCCATGCCTGGCTGATTTTACTTTTTGTAGAGATAGGGTTTCGCCGTGTTGCCCAGGCTGGTCTCAAGCATCTGTACTCAAGTGATCTGCTCACCTCGGCCTCCCAGTGTGATGGGGTTACAGGTGTGAGCCACTGCGCCGGGACCACAGCTAAGTTTAAAAATTTTTTTTGTGGAGACGGGGTCTCGCCAAGTTTCCCAGGCTGGTCTTGAACTCCTGGACTCAAGTGATCTGCCTGCCTCGGCCTCCCAAAGTGTTAGGATTACAGATGTGGGCCACTGCACCCTGCCTGCATTGACTTTAGAACTATGTTCAAAATTAGGCTCATTAAAAAGAAAGATGAATCATCTAAATATTTGATGACATCCTGAGGGTTTTAGCAGTTTTTGCAAAGCAGAACTTTGAAAATAGCAGTCTTATTGATCTTGTTTGCTTTTTGACTTTTCCCTCGTTACTCGTGGGTAGAGAAGCATTAAAAGGCAAAAGAGTCCCAAAAGGACAAATGTGTGTGTGATTGTAGGTGGAAGGGATAGAGAGGCAGACTTTAGGGATTATACACTTAAGGGACATTGGGTGGTTTTTTTGGGGAGGAAAATGATAAAAAAATATGAGAACCAAGGTGTGGGTGTTAAGAGATGAGGAACATAACCTGTAGTGTAGATCTTTGGGATGTAATTTGTAGACTGAAGAAAAAGTTTTTTTTTTTTTTTTTTCTTTTATTTTTTTTTTTATACTTTTAAGTTCTAGGGTACATGTGCACAACATGCAGGTTTGTTACATATGTATACATGTGCCATGTTGGTATGCTGCACCCATTAACTTGTCATTTACATTAGGTATATCTCCTAATGCTATCCCTACCCCCCTACTCCCCACAATAGGACCCGGTGTGTGATGATCCCCTTCCTGTGTCCAAGTGATCTCGTTCAGTTCCCACCTATGAGTGAGAACATGGTGGTATTTGGTTTTCTGTTCTTGCGATAGTTTGCTGAGAATGATGGTTTCCAACTGCATCCATGTCCTTACAAAGGACAGGAACTCATCCCTTTTTATGGCTGCATAGTATTTTTTGTTTTAAATATATAGACTTCATTCATTGGTTAATTATTATTTTGAATGTACACAAGATTTTGGTTTTTGTCACTTACAACTTTTGTCACTGCTAAAATCCTCAGGGTGTCATCAGATATTTAGATGATTCATCTTTATTTAACTTTAGAAAATAAGGTGGAAGATAGAAAATTTCTGTTAAATATAGGCTAATTACTTTGATGTAGGAAGTGTAGAAAATGGAAATATTATTTTTTGAGACAGAGTCTCACTCTGTTGCCAGTCTGGAGCGCAGTGATGCAATCTCGGCTGACTGCAAGCTCCCCCTCCTGGGTTCAAGCGATTCTCCCGCCTCAGCCTTCCTAGTAGTTGAGATTACTGTGCCTGGCCAATTTTTATAATACGAATTATAGAACATAAAACCGGGCAGAATCTTAGCTCATTGATTACATAAACATTAGTGAGAAAGCATTGGCATGGGCTAAAAATAGAGAAACTGCGACAGTTAAGCTATAAGGATGCAAAGGAATAAGAATAATGGAATGGACTTTGGGGACTCTGGGTGGGGAAAGGGTGGGAGGGTGATGAGGGATAAAAGACTACACATTGGGTACAGTGTACACCTCTCGGGTGATAGGTGCACCGAGATCTCAGAAATCACCACTAAAGAACTTATCCATGTAGCCAAACACTACCTGTTCCCCAAAAACCATTGGGGAAAAAAACAAAAAAAGAACTTACAACCCTCCAAGAGTCAATAAAGAGACTTCTGGGAAAAAAAAAAATTCTCCTGAGAAACTGTCTGGGCTCAGTGCTTTTTGGTGAGCTAATTCCTTAATAATTTTGTCTGTTTATTCTGTGGAACTTAGTTTGCTTAAGCATCCTCTCTACTAGGGTCAATTTTAGTAAACTGTATTTTCATTAACAGTTATCCATATAATAGAGATTCTCAAATTTAATTGCCTAAAGATGTGGAAAATAATCTCTTATAATTTAAAATTTTTGTTTATAGTTATTTCTCCCTTATCAATGCTTACTTTGTATATTTGTATTACTGTCTTTTCTTCTTTATTAATTTTGCTAGTGATTTATCTATTTTGTGGGTGCTTTTGTTTTCCCCCAAATAAATGGATTTTGTTTATGAATTGTTTTTCTGTTCTCTGACCTTATTAGTTTTCCCTTATACCTTTACAATTTTACTCTTAGGCTTTGTTTTGGTGTCCTTTGTTATCTTTCTTGCTGTTTGGGAATTTAAGTTTTAATTTTTTTTTTTTCCCCTTGAGACAGGGTCTTGCTCTGTTGCCCAGACTGGAGTGCAGTGGTGTGATCTCAGCTCACTGCAGCTTCTGCCTCCCAGGCTCAAGGGATCCTCTTGCCTCAGCCTCCCAAGTAGCTGGGACCACAAGCACGTGCTACCATGCCTGGCTAATTTTTGTGTTTTTTGTAGAGATGGGGTTTTGCCATGCTGCCCAGCCTGGTCTCCAATTCTTGGGCTCTCACAATGGACCCAAAGTGTTGGGATTACAGGCGTGAGCCACTGTGCCCTGCTAATTTTTAATTTATGTAGCTCATTGATCTTGTGAATTTTCCTCTAATCTCTGCTTTACATTTATCCCATAGATTTGTTATGCAAAATTTTCACTCATTGTTTTTCTGAAATTCTGGAATTTATTTCAGAATGCGTAATTTTCAAAACAACTGTGTGTTTACATTCATGAAATTACTTTCTGCAAGTCTATTATTAGTAGTAGGTGACTTGATGTAACACTTTTTGCTTGATTGATCTTTCTTCTTGCCATATTATTTAAAGTTCTCCTGCATAATTTTGTGTTAATTTCAAATTAGCTGGGTGTGGGTGGCGCATGCCTGTAATCTCAGCTACTCAGGAGGCTGAGGCAGGAGAATCACTTGAACCCGGGAGGTGGAGGTTGCTGTGAGCTGAGATCGTGCCATTGCACTCCAGGCTGGGCAACAAGAACGAAACTCCATCTCAAAAACCAAAATAAATAAAATTTTGTGTTAACTTCATAATTTCTTCTGTCCTGTTTTTATTCCTCTATCCTGAAAGCCCACAAGCCTCCTAGTTTGTTGAAGGGGAGGGAAAAACAGAGTCTTTTTTGAAGACTTAAATTAAAAATTTCTGTGAAAGGTGGTGCTGCTGCTGCTACTCCTGCATCTCTTGTAGAATTCTGAAAGGCGTTGAGAAAATAACCTCAGGTTTGCAAAAGTCCTTTGTGCTTCCCCATCCACAGATTCTATCTGCTCTTGAGAGGCTGGACAATTTTGCTGTGGGACTTTTTTCCCCCCCTCTACAAAAGCTGTCTGGAAGGAGGCCAGTGTGTGAAGATATAACTAAACTTGCTATCTTTGTCCTGTTTACAAAAAAACTCTGAATACCCCTCTACTTCTGTATTCTTTCTTTTTACATCTCATAGAGGCCATCCTCATAGTTTATGGTATTTTATAATTTAGTATTTTTAGTACAGTGTGGATTATTATGTTTTTACCGTTGTTAAAAGGTTGTTGAATGAACTAAATTTTAGAACTCTCAATATGATTTAAAAACTGTTATTTGCTGGCCGGGCGTGGTGGCTCAAGCCTGTAATCCCAGCACTTTGGGAGGCCGAGACAGGTGGATCACGAGTTCAGGAGATTGAGACCATCCTGTCTAACACGG
The DNA here is from genome assembly GCF_000951045.1 of Mandrillus leucophaeus. Taxonomy (NCBI): domain Eukaryota; kingdom Metazoa; phylum Chordata; class Mammalia; order Primates; family Cercopithecidae; genus Mandrillus; species Mandrillus leucophaeus. The sequence continues at coordinate 6,143,751 of NW_012101254.1, forward strand.
TGAAACCCAGTCTCTACTAAAAAATACAAAAAAAAACTAGCCGGGCGAGGTGGCGGGCGCCTGTAGTCCCAGCTACTCAGGAGGCTGAGGCAGGAGAATGGCGTAAACCCGGGAGGTGGAGCTTGCAGTGAGCTGAGATCCGGCCACTGCACTCCAGCCTGGGAGACAGAGCGAGACTTCGTATCAAAAAAAACAAAAAAAAAAAAACAAAAAAAAAATTGTTATTTGCTTTAAATTTATTTCCTATTCAAGTTATATAGGCTCATTATTTTTTAAAAAAACAAGTATGTAAAGAGTTAATTCTAGATGAGTCAGTATACTGAAAACGGGAATTAAGTGAAAGTCTGCATACTGAAATATTGAAAATATTTACTTACCATACTGAAATTAACTCTGGTTGATAGTTAAATATGGCTTTCTGGATTTTTTTTTTTTAACCTCATGTATACAAACAGGTATACCTTTATTTTACGTGAAATTCTATAACTTTATTTTATGAATGTCATGGATATCTTTTCATGTCATTACTTGTATATTTAATATCTGCCTTATTCTTTTTGTTTTTTTCTTTTTTGAGGTGGAGTCTTGCTTTGTCACCCAGGCTGGAGTGCAGTGGCATTCAGTCACAGCTCACTGAAGCCTTGACCTCCTGGGCTCAAACGGTCCTCCCACCTCAGCTTCCTGAGTAGCCAGGACAACAGGGGTGTGCCACTAGACCAGGGTAATTTTTTTTTCTTTTTTTTTTGAGACGGAGTCTCGCTCTGTTGCTCAGGCTGGAGTGCAGTGGTGCAATCTCAGCTCACTGCAAGCTCCGCCTCCCGGGTTCACGCCATTCTCCTGCCTCAACCTCCAGAGTAGCTGGGACTACAGGCGCCCACCACCACGCCTGGTTAATTTTTTTGTACTTTTTAGTAGAGACGGGGTTTCATGGTGTTAGCCAGGATGGTCTCAATCTCCTGACCTTGTGATCCGCCCGCCTTGGCCTCCCAAAGTGCCGGGATTACAGGTGTGAGCCGCCGCGCCCGGCAATTTTTTTTTTTTTTTTTAAACGGAGCCTGGCAACAGAGCAAGACTGCAGTGGCGCAGTCTTGGCTCACTACAACATCTGCCTCCTGGGTTCAAGCGATTCTCCTGCCTCAGCCTCCCGAGTAACTGGGACTACAGGCGTGCACCACCATGCCCAGCTGATTTTTGTATTTTTAGTAGAACGGGGTTTCATCATGTTGGCCAGGATGTTTTCAATCTCTTCACCTCGTGGTCTGCCCCCCTTGGGCTCCCAAAGTGGTGAGATTACAGGCGTGAGCCACTGTGCCCGGCTGTGAAATACTTTTTTTATTGTGGATAAGAAGGAGGAAATTCTGTCTATGCCAGTAAGACTTTGTGCTCCTTTAAGACAGACTTTCTTTTAAAGTGTTTTTACTTGCAGACCTTAACTGAGTTTCTTAACATAGGAATGCTAAATCTTTTTTTTTTTTTTTTTGGAGACAGCTTTTTACTCTTGTTGCCCAGGCTGGAGTACAGTGGTGGAGCTCAGCTTACTGCAGCCTTGACCTCCCAAGGTCAGGTGATACTCTCACCTCAGCTTCTCGAGAAGCTGGGACTACAGGCACTGCCACCATGCCTGGCTAATTTTTTTTTTTTTTTCGAGACGAAGTCTCATTCTTGTCCCCCAGGCTAGAGTGCAATGGCGCGATCTCGGCTCTCTGCAACCTCCACCTCCCAGGTTCAAGCGATTCTCCTGCCTCAGCCTCCCAAGTAGTTGGGATTACAGGCGTCTGCCACCATGCTCAGCTAATTTTTGTATTTTTAGTAGAGACGGGGTTTCACCATGTTGGCCAGGCTGGTCTTGAACCCCTGACCTCAGGTGATCTGCCCTCCTCGCCCTCCTAAAGTGCTGTGATTACAGGCATGAGCCACTGCACCTGGCCAATGTTTTGTATTTTTTGTAGAGATAGGGTTTCAACATGTTGCTCATGCTGGTCTTGAATTCCTGGGCTGAAGCAGTCTTCTCGCCTTGGCCTCCTAAAATGTGGGGATTGCAGGTGTGAGCCATTGCTACCAGCCTGTTCTTACTTTTAAGAGAGGATAATTTGAATAAAGCTAGTCAAATATATTAAGTATTGTTTGCCATGAAAGCTGGTTGAGTATCTCCCTTTGTGAAAAAAAATTATGCTAAGACACACCAAGATATTTGCATCCAGAGACTCTTTTGAGTTACATTTGGACATTGGGAAATGTCTGTAACAATTCTTACGTCTGACCTTGCTTGACAGAACTAAAATCAGTTAACGGTAAATACGCATGTAGTTAGTTCATCTTGGACATCAGAGTGCATTGTAAAACTTGCTAATTATAGTATCCTCTGAGTAAGTTGATCCATCTTTTGGCAAAAATTATGTTGTGAGAGACTTTTCATTTGAAAATTTCTTGGCTACTGATGTTAATTAGCAATTGATACTAGAATGGCCTTTCATTGGAGTTCACAGCCTGGGATGGCCCATGTCATCTTTAGTCTTTAACTCACTGATGTTTGAATTATTCAGTAGTTGGCTTAGCCATATTCAATTTCGAATAAGTGTTCAGTGGTGTTAGTTACTTATTTCTAAATGGTATACAACGTTTTAAATGTTTTGCTATTGATTTATAGTGACTAGTTTCCTGTCTGATTTGAGAGATTCTGACAAATATTGTAAGAAACAGATGTAACCATGAAATACATTAGTGTTATGAAAGGTTTTCTTTTTTTGTGTGTATTTTGTGCTTGTGTAAAAATGTAAAAAGGAATGGATTACAAGACAAAGATAATAGAAAAATAGTTTTTATACTAAAAGGTGTGAAGGACATAATGGAAAAAGGACTGTTTTTAATAGCAACTTGTGAAGTGTTTTTTTCTTTTAATGAGGCAGTGTCTTGCTCTGTTGCCCAGGCTGGAGTGCAGTGGCATGATCATGGCTCACTGTGGGTTCAAGAGATCCTCCTGCCTAAGCCTCCAGAGTAACTGAGACCTCAGGCTCGTGCCACCAAGCCTGACTAATTTTAAAATTAAAAAATTGTTTGTTGTTGAGATAGGGTATCACTGTGTTGCCCTATCACTAAGTTGCCCAGGCTGTCTAGAACTCCTGGGCTCAAGTGACCTTCCTGCCTTGGCCTCCGAAAATGCTGGGATTACAGGCATGAGCCACCATGCCTGGCTGGGAATAGTCTTTAAATATGTGGACCCTATTTGAGAAAATGAATTATTAGCTGGTGATTAAGGACGTGGACTTTGAATCACACAGATCTGGATTTGATCTTGGCTTTACTGTTTATTGTGTTAGCTTGGGCTAGTTATTTAAACCAGGCTCAGACATTAATGTGCATAAGAGTCATCTGGGGATCTTGTTGTAATACAGATTTTGATTCAGTAGGTCTGTGGTGTGGCCAGAGAGTCTTCATGTTTTTTTTTTTTTTTGAGACAGAGTCTCGCTCTGTTGCCCAGGCTGGAGTGCAGTGGCCGGATCTCAGCTCACTGCAAGCTCCGCCTCCCGGGTTCACGCCATTCTCCTGCCTCAGCTTCCCGAGTAGCTGGGACTACAGGTGCCCGCCACCTCGCCCGGCTAGTTTTTTGTATTTTTTTAGTAGAGACGGGGTTTCACCAGGTTAGCCAGGATGGTCTTGATCTCCTGACCTTGTGATCCGCCCGTCTCGGCCTCCCAAAGTGCTGGGATTACAGGCTTGAGCCACCACGCCCGGCCGAGTCTTAATTTTTAACAGATTCCCAGGTGATGCTGGTGCTGTGGTCCAAGGAACATATTTGGAGTTGTAAGACTACATTTTCTAAGCTGTCTCAATTTCCCTAACTTTAAAATGGGACAGTAATAAAACCTTCCATTTGAGGTGTTAAGTGATGAGGTGAAAATGTATAAAAAGTTCTTTGTACAATGCCTGGCATATTGTAAGCTGTTTTTTAATATTACTGAAAAATTAATAAATGAGGGCTGGACACGGTGGCTCACGCCTGTAATCCCAGCACTTTGGGAGGCTGAGGCGGGCAGATCACAGGTCAA
>NW_012101254.1:6147846-6162528 GCF_000951045.1 Mandrillus leucophaeus
TGATTTCCAGAAGAGGTGATGATTTATACAAGTTTTATGTTTTTAGTTACTAAAAATACTGTTTTCCATTATACTTTTTTTTGGGGGGGATGGGGTTTCGCTCTTGTTGCCCAGGCTGGAGTGCAGTGGCATGATCTTGGCTCACTGCAACCTCCGCCTCCCGGGTTCAAGCAATTCTCCTGCCTCAGCCTCCCGGGTAGCTGGGACTACAGGCGCATGCCACCACGCCCGGCTCATTTTTTGTATTTTTAGTAGAGACAGGGTTTCACCATGTTAACCAGGATGGTCTTGATCTCCTGACCTTGTGATCCACCTGCCTTGACCTCCCAAAGTGCTGGGATTACAGACATGAGCTGCTGAGCCTGGCGACACTGTCTGTATTTTAAAAAAAATGAGAGAGGGAGAGCACTGTTATTTCTTAGCAGCAAATAAGTGCAGAGGTTTGAGACAGTTCTGATGAAAACCTGTTATATTTCAAGAAAGCCTCGTTTGCTGCTTGTTACTAAGAGTCAATGTGGAATCACATAGAGACTTAACCCAGCTGCCTTTAGGAGATTCTGTACACAATCCCACTCTCCTGCCTTACATCTCAATTGCAGACATCTCTACCCTAGATCTTCCCCTTATTTGCACAAGTATCTTCAGCTCCTCTTTTCTTCTCTACCTCCTGCCACCATTTTAGCAGTGATGTTTGAGTGTGAATCTAACTGCATTTTCTTTTTTCTTTTTATTTATTTTTTTTGAGATGGAGTTTTGCTCTTGTTGCCCAGGCTGGAGTGCAATGGCGTGATCTTGGTTCATGGCAACCTCCACCTCCCGGGTTCAAGTGATTCTCCTGCCTCAGCCTCCTGAGTAGCTGGGATTACAGGCAGCCGCCACCATGCCCAGCTAATTTTGTATTTTTGGTAGAGACGGGTTTTCTCCACATAAGGCTGGTCTCGAACTCCCGACCTCACGTGATCCGCCTGCCTCAGCCTCTCAAAGTGCTGAGATTAGAGGCGTGAGCCACTGCACCCGGCTGAATCTAACTGCATTTTCTTATTTGTTTAAAATTATTTTATTTTGGTCATGAGTAAGTAATAAAATACTGTTTTCATCTTCTACTTTTGAACTTAAAAGAGTGTCTTCTGTTGGGTCAGCTGCACTTCATTTTATTCCCATCCATTTATGTTGATTGAATACTTCACTAATTCTGTGCTATATGTCGGTGCTTATGGGAGACATGAAGAACACTGTCTTTGCCATCTTGGAGTTCACAATGTAATAGAAGGCAGAATAATGATTTCCAGAAGAGGTGATGATTTATACAAGTTTTATGTTTTTAGTTACTAAAAATACTGTTTTCCATTATACTTTTTTTTGGGGGGGATGGGGAGGGAGTCTGTCTGTGTTGCCCAGGCTGGAGTGCAGTGGTGTGATCTCGCCTCACTGCAACCCCCACCTCCTGGGTTCAAGCAGTTCTCCTTCCTCAGCCTCTTGAGTAGTTGGGATTATAGACGCGCACCAACACGCCCAGCTAATTTTTTTTTTTTTTGTATTTTTAGTAGAGAAGGGGTTTTTCCATATTGGTCAAGCTGGTCTTGAACTCCTGACCTCGTGATCCGCCTGCCTCGGCCACCCAAAGTACTGGGTTTATAGGTGTGAGCCACTGTGCCCAGCCTCCATTATACTTTTAATGGGTTATTACTGATATTTATGAAAATGTATTTTTAAAAAAATATTGCTGAGTGCAGTGGTGCCCTCCTGTAATCTCAGCTACTTGGGAGACTGAGGGAAGAGGATCTCTTGAGCTCAGGAGTTTAAGACCAGCCTGGGCAATGTAGCGAGACTCTTGTCTTTAAAAAATGTATAGGCTGGCAACAGTGGCTCACACCTGTAATCCCAGCACTTTGGGAGGCCAAGGCAGCAGAATCACTTGAGCCCAGGAGTTTGAGACCAGCCTGGGCAATGTAGTGAAACCTCATCTCTACAAATAATAAAAAAATTAGCTTGGCATGGTGGCACATGCCTGTGGTCCCAGATAGTCAGGAGGCTGAGGTGGGAGGATAGCTTGAGCGCAAGTGGTTGAGGCTGCAGTGAGCTGAGATTGTGCCACTGCACTCCAGCCTGGGCTACAGAGCGAGAACCTGTCTCAATTAAACACACACACACACACACACACGCGCGCGCACACACACACGCGTATATATGTAAATCTCATGGGAATTTACTTTTAGTAGGTAGTATTCTAAGATGGCCAGAATATTCTCATTTGTATAATACCCATCCTTCGAGCATGAGCAGGACCTATGAATACGGTGGGATATGACAGCTCCTGTGATTTGGTTGTTTTACAGCAAAGATGAAGGTGTTTGCAGAGATAATTACAGTTGATCCTTGAGAAACACTGGTTTGAACTGCATGGGTCCACTTATGGGTGGATTTCTTTTCATTAAATATGGACAGCCCTCCATATCAGTGGATTCCGCATCTGCAACCAAATGCGTATTGAAAATACAGTATTCCAGGGATGTGAAAACTGTTTATATGGAGGGCTGCCTTTTGGTACTTGTCGTATTTACAAGTTACATAGGGCCAACTTTGGGACTTGAGTTTTTTGATACCTGCAGATGGTCCTGGAACACATCCTCCATGGGCATCGAGGAGTGACTATACTCTGACTTTAATCAAAAGGGTGAACCTGACCTAATCAGGCAAGCCCATTAAAACACAATTTAGAGGTCAGAAGAGAAATGTGAAGCAAAAGAGATTTTCCTTCTGGTCTTGAAGCAAACAAGCCGTGTTGTGAATTGTCTGTGGAGAAGACCATGTGGCAAGGAATGGCAGGCAGCCTCTAGGAGCTGAGTGACTCCCGTCTAAGAGCTAGAAGAAAATAGAGCCTCAGTCCTGCATCCAAAAGGGACTGAAAGCTGCCAACAACTAACAACTGGTGAGCTTGGAAGAGCATCCCAAGACTCAGGTGAATTCACAGCCTTAGTTGATGCTGCAATTTCAGACTAGTGAGATCCTAAGTAGAGGACCCAGCTAACCTGTAGCTAGAATCCTGAAACACTTGAGATTGTGAGATAAATTTGTGTTGTTTTATTCTGTTTGATAATAAAACGTATAAATAAAATGAATCTGTGTTGTTGAAGCTGCATAATAGCAATCTAATAGTAATACTAAAATTTGGGAGTATGTTGGAGCAGGGTTGTCTCAAAGAAGGTTTGACTTGGGTATTCTAGGATGATGGATAAAGTATTTACAAGTGAATGATAGGCAAGGGCATTCCAGGCAGAGGGAAGAGCTGAAAAGAGAAAAGACTGAAAAATGCAGGTTGTTCAATGCATGGCTAATTAACCTGTGAGTGTTATGTAGCATAATGGAAGACAAAATCAGAAAAGGCCAGTTGGGGCCAAAATGTGAAGGGTTGTAGAAGTTGGGCTGACAAGTATTTTCTAGGAGTAATAGAGAATTTTTAGGCAGGAGATAATAATGTATATGCTTTAAGCAGATTGGGACATTTGTGGGAATTATTGTAGAGGGCAGGAAAGACTGGTGGGAGGAGAGATAACTTTCTTTTGTTGTCTTTCACATTTTTCTGATTTCATATCTTTTTTTTTACCTATACTTATGCCACTTGCAGCTTTTCAACACCCAAGATTTTTTGGTTTTGTTTTTTTGTAAAGTCAGGGTCTCACTATGTTGCCCAGGCTGGTCTCAAACTCCAGACCTCATTCTATTCCCAAAACACTGAGATTACAAGTGTGAGCCACTGTGCCTGGCCTTGTACTTTTCTGCCAGCCTCCTGAAGTTTCCACACGTGAAAGAGGTCTTGGAATAGTCCACATCACAATACAATTCTCATTCTTTTTTGTTTGTTTGTTTTGAGATAGACACTGTCTCAACTAAAAGTACAAAAATAAGGGCCAGGCTTGGTGGCTCACGCCTGTAATCGCAGCACTTTGAGAGGCCGAGGCAGGTGGATCACCTGAGATTGGGAGTTCGAGACCAGCCTGACCAACATGGAGAAACCCCGTCTCTACTAAAAATACAAAATTAGCCAGGCATGGTGGTGCATACCTGTAATCCCAGCTATTTGGGAGGCTGAGGCAGGAGAATCACTTGAACCTGGGAGGCGGAGGTTGTGGTGAGCTGAGATTGCGCCATTGCACTCTAGTCTGGGCAACAAAAGCGAAACTCTGTCTCAAAAATAAATAAATAAATAAATTAGCTGGATGTGGGGGCGCGTGCCTGTAATCCCAGCTACTCAGGAGGCTGAGGCAGGAGAATCACTTGAACCTGGGAGGCGGAGGTTGTGGTGAGCTGAGATTGCGCCATTGCACTCTAGTCTGGGCAACAAAAGCGAAACTCTGTCTCAAAAATAAATAAATAAATAAATTAGCTGGATGTGGGGGCGCGTGCCTGTAATCCCAGCTACTCAGGAGGCTGAGGCAGGAGAATCACTTGAACCCAGGAGGTGGAGGCTGCAGTGAGCCGAGATCACGCCTGTACACTCCAGCCTGGGCAACAGAGCAAGACTGTGTCTCAAATTTTTTTTAAAAAGTAAATATTGATATATTTATTTCTGACAAAAATTAAGGATACTTTTGCCAGGTGAAAAGCTGTTACTGGTTTGAAATATAAAAGTCTTACTTTGAGAATAGATGTGGGGGGCAAAAGGGGCAACCGTTTCCCAGTCTTAGTATTGGATTGCTTTGTATGTGTTTTTCAGCTCTGTTTTCTAGCAGATAAAAGGTAGTAAATGACAAAGTTTTAATGAAAATGATTTTTCAAACTAGATTTCTTATTAGACCTCCCGTAGGGAATTTGCTGATTCTGAAAGTTGTCTATGAAAATGGAAGTTTTGTCAGGCGCAGTAGCTCACGCCTGTAATCCCAGCACTTTGGGATGCCAAGGCGGGCGGATCACGAGGTCAAGAGATTGAGACCATCCTAGGCAACATGGTGAAACCCCATCTCTACTAAAAATACAAAACTTAGCCAGGCGTGGTGGCACGCACATGTAGTCCCAGCTACTTGGGAGGCTGAGGCAGGAGAATTGCTTGAACCCGGGAGACAGAGGTTGCAGTGAGCCAAGATGGTGCCACTGCACTCCAGCCTTGCGACAGAGTGAGACTCTGCCTCAAAAAAAAAAAAAAAAAAAGACAAGAAATTGAAGTCTTAAGCTTTAATGACAGTCTTAAAAATTGTATGTTTTTAACTTGCTGTGTGATTTTGGTATCCATATTTGATGGAGTAGGCAGACAATAGGGAAATGATGCATTTATACCAAGGAAAGATCACAGCTGTCATCATGGTGCATTAATGGAATGAAGGTTTCACCATAGTTTGAATAAGAAAATGTGGTTACATGTGTTCACAGAGCATGTCCTGTGAGCACAGCCACCATGCCTGGCCTATATTGGATTTAAATTGTAAATTTTAGCCCAGTGCGGTGACTCACGCCTGTAATCTCAGCACTTTGGGAGGCTGAGGTGGGTGGATCACCTGAGGTCAGGAGTTCAAGACCAACCTGACCAACATGGCAAAACCCCTTCTCTAATCAAAATACGAAAAATTAGCTGGGCGCGGTGGCAGGCGCCTGTTATCCCAGCTACTCGGTAGGCTGAGACAGGAGAATTGCTCGAATCCAGGAGGTGGATGTTGCAGTGAACTGAGATTGTGCTGTCGTACTCCAGCCTGGGCAATGAAAGCGAAACTCCTTCTCAAAAAAAAAAAAAATTGTAAATTGTAAATATGTTTTATTTTTGTAATTGTGTGAGAGCAATACGCCTAAGAGATTTATACCTAGTATAATTTAGTATCATTTGTGTGTATGTTCATATAAAATGTTGTAACTTAACCTGGTATGGTGTGAGCCCTGAAATTTTTTTTCTTTTAAATACTACTAAAGTTTGAGATATACTACTTTAACTTGATGTTTTCTGTGATTAAGTAAAAGATTACCCTGTGCCCAAAACTAAATCTAACTTTTCAAAACATGTTCTTCCTTTTATATATCATTTTCCTTTCTTTTATCAAGATTTTAAAAACCTAGAATCATCATCTGTGTTTTTAAGGTCACCTGCCACTAAAAGTCTTACGGATTTTTGAAATCTCTTTTCTCATTTCCATTTCCAATTCCAGTGCCTCAGTTGCTGTAGTTTGCGAAACTGGATTTCATTACCTGTCTGTTAAAGCTCTCTGCAATCCATCTGACCTCCCTATTTTTGTTAGAATAATTTTAAAATGTGAGTCTTATTGTAATGTTTCTTTCTTAGTTTTTTGCTAACTCACTTGCCAGTAAGGTAAATTGAAGGCTCATTACCTGGCATTAAGAGTGTTTTATTATGATCTTACCCTTGCCTCTCTGTTCAGTTCTCTTTTACTGTTGCTGCTTTTGTGCCCAGTGCTCCACCATTAACGAGTGGTTCATGAAACATGCCATTTCTTCTGGACATACCTGTTTTGTTGTTTACTTTTTCTGAAATTCTCACACCTTTCTTCACTTGATTGAGTTTACTTCTGTTTTATTTTATTTTATTTTAATTTTAATTTTAATTTTTATTTTTATTTTTTTGAGATGGGGTCTTGCTCTGTCACCCAGGCTGGAATACAGTGGCGTGACCTCGGCTCACTGCAACCCCCACCTCCCAGGTTCAAGCAATTATCCTGCTTCAGCCTTCCGAGTAGCTGGGATTACAGTGGCCCGCCGCCATACCCACCTAATTTTTGTACGTTTAGTGGAGATGGAGTTTCACCATGTTGGCCAGGCTAGTCTCGAACTCCCGACCTCAAGTGATCTGCTCGCTTCGGCCTCTCAAAGTGTTGAGATTATAGTGTGAGCCACCGCACCTGACCTGTTTTTGTTTCTTTTTTTTTTTTTTTTTAAGATGGAGTCTCACTCTGTCCCCCAGGCTGGAGTGTGCAATGACATGATCTCGGCTCACTGCAAGCTCCGCCTTCTGGATTCAGGCCATTCTCCTGACTCAGCCTCCTGAGTAGCTGGGACTACAGGCGCCTACCACCATGCCCGGCTAATTTTTTGTATATTTTAGTAGAGATGGGGTTTCACCGTGTTAACCAGGATGGTCTCGATCTTCTGACCTCGTGATCCACCCGCCTTGGCCTCCCAAAGTGCTGGAATTATAGGCGTGAGCCACTGCGCCTGGTCCCTGTTTTTATTTTAAGTTCCAGAGAACTCATGTCCAGATAAGTTAATTGTTAATTGCTTCCTGCTGTGAGGTTTTTTTTTTTTTTTTTAAGATAGAGTCTCGCTCTGTCGCCAGGCTGGAGTGCAGTGGCACGATCTTGGCTCACTACAACCTCTGCCTCGTGGGTTCAAGCGATTCTCCTGCCTCAGCCACCTGAGTAGATGGGACTACAGGGGCGTACCACCACGCCTGGCTAATTTTTTGTATTTTTTAGTAGAGATGGGGTTTCACCGTGTTAGCCAGGATGGTCTCAATCTCCTGACCTTGTGATCTGTGTGTTTCGGCCTTCCAAAGTGCTGGGATTAAAGGCATGAGCCACCATGCCCAGCCGTGAGCTTCTTTAGTTTGCATTTTAAAATTTGGTTGTATTTAAAAATATTGTATTGTAATGAATTTGTCCATCTGTCTTTCCTACCAAAATAAGAGCTTTTTTGAGGGCAAGAATTAATGTCTTCTAAAAATCTTATGTTTTGGCTGGGTGTGATGGCTCGCACTTGTAATCCCAGCACTTTGGGAGGCTGAGGCAGGCGGATCACCTGAGGCCAGGCGTTCGAGACAAGCCTGGCCAACATGGTAAAACCCCATCTCTACTAAAAGTACAAAAAAAATTAGCCGGGCATGGTGGTGTGTACCTGTAATCCCAGCTACTTGGGAGGCTGAGGCAGGAGAATCACTTGAACCTGGGAGGCAGAGGTTGCTGTGAGCTGAGATCATGCTACTACACTCCAGCCTGGCTGACGGAGTGGGATTCTGTCTCAAAAAACAAACAAACAAAAAACCCCACAAATTATTCTTTATCCTTAACACTTGTTGTGTAGTATGCACATAATAGGCATTTAATAAATACTTGTCAAATTAATTTGAAATGTATTTTTTGACTAATTTTTCCCCTTCTTGTGGAACTGGATATTTAGATCTTGGAGGTCTAATGTATTGAAGATTGATTAAGTGGTTGGAGAATGGAATCAGTAATCATATGTACCATCATACTTTTGTAATTGTTTATATCCTGATACATGCCATTGTAATATAAGTGAAGCTCCTTAGTTTTTCAGTGCCTTAAAACACTGTAATTTCTAAATTTCTTTGTTTTGTTTTGTATCAGTTTTAGGTATTTTCTTAATTATATCCAATCAAACATTTTGTTAGCCCTCCTTATTAATGTCCTAGACATACATAGATTTACTTCACTTCAGTGTTTGTGAAACTTGGTTCTAAGTTAGGATTAATGCATTTTTTTTTCACTCTATTAATACTGATATTTAAAATCTAGTTAGGAGAATGTGTAACATAGGTTTCCTCCATTTCACAAAAGTTAAATGAATTTTTTAAATATAGGAATAATATGACTTTAACTGGAAAATAGAGGAAAAAAATCCCTCATCATTCTACCATCTGACACAGTACAGTACTTTGGAGTCTGATCTTCCCCAGTCTGCCTGCTATCATTTACTTTGTTCAGTTTGATTTGTTGGGTTTTGTTGAGGATTTTTGCGTCTATGTTCATGAGAGATGTGGGTCTGTAGTTTTTACTCTTTTAATACTGGCCTGATAGAATGAGTTAGTAAGTACAGATGCTTCTTGATTTATAATAGGGTTATGTCCCAAGAGGCCTATTGTAAATCGAAGATATCCTAAGTTGAAAATACATGGCTGACTGGGAGTTTGGGTTCGCTGCTGCTGTCCAGCATCACAAGTATGGTTTCTACTGAATGTGTATGGCTTTTGCAGCAACATAAACTTGAAAAATTAAATCACTGTAATTGGGTACTTTTTGTATTCCTTTTGCTTCCGTTTTCTGGAAGATATTGTAGAGAACTGGTATAGTTCCTTTAAGTGTTTTGTAGAGTTCACTAATAAACCTATCTGGGCCTGAGACTTTCTGTTTTGAAAGGTTAGTAATGATTAATTCAGTTTCTTTAATATATGATAGGCCTATTCAGATTATCTGTTTTTTCTTATGTGAGTTTTGTCAGATTGTGTTTTTCAAGGAATGGACCTTTTCTTCTATGTTATCAAGTAGGTGGGCATAGAATTGTTCAAAATTTATTATCTTTTCAGTGTTCATGGGAACTGTAGTGATGTTCCTCCTTTCATTTGTGATACCAGTAATTTGTGTCTTCTCTCTTTTTTACTTAGCCTGGCTAGAGGCTTATTGAATTTATTGGTCTTTCTAGGAAGCAGCATTTGGTTTTGTTTGTTTTTTCATATTGATTTCTTGTTTTCAATTTCATTGTTTTCTGTTATAATTTTTATTCTATTCTTCTGTTACTTTGGATTTAATTTGCTTTTCTAGTTTTTAAAAATGGAAGCTTAAGTTTTGATTTTAATTCTTTTTGTGTTTTGTTTTTGTTGAAGGAAGGGTCTATCTCTCTGTCACCCAGGCTGGAGTGCAGTGGTGTGATCTCAGCTCACTGCAACCTTTGCCTCCTGGGCTCAGGCAATCCTCCCACCTCAGCCTCCCAAGTAACTGGGACTACAGGCATGCACCACCATGCCCGGGTAATTTTTGTATTTTTTGTAGGGACGGAGTTTTACCATGTTGCCCAGGGTGGTCTTGAACTCCTGAGCTCAAGTGATCACCAGCCTTGGCCTCCCAAAGTGCTGGGATTACAGGCATGAGCCACCACACTCAGTATAGATCTTTTTTTTCCCTCTGAGATGGAGTCTCTCTCTGTCGCCCAGGCTGGAGTGCAGTGGCATGATCTCGGTTCACTACAACCTCCGCCACCCGGGTTCAAGCAATTCTCTTGCCTCAGCCTCTTGAGTAGCTATGATCACAGGCGTGTGCCACCACACCTGGCATTTTTGTATTTTTAGTAGGAACAGGGTTTCACCATGTTGGCCAGGCTGGTCTGGAACTCCTGACCTCATGATCCGCCTGCCTCGGCTTCCCAAAGTGCTGGGATTACAGCTGTGAGCCACCGCACCCATCCAGATCCCTTTTTCTAATACATGCATTCAGTCTTTAAATTTCCCTCTAAGCACTGCTTTTGCTGTATCCCACAAGCTTTGATGTTATATATATTTTTATTTATTTCAATTTTTTTTCTTTTTTTTTCTTGAGGTGGAGTTTTGCTCTTGTTGCCCAGGCTGGAGTGCAATGGCGTGACCTCGGTCCACTGCAACCTCTGCCTCCCGGGTTCAAGTTCTCCTGCCTCAGCCTCCGGAGTAGCTGGGATTACAGGCATGCACCACCATGCCTGACTAATTTTGTATTTTTAGTAGAGATGGGGTTTCTCCATGTTGGTCAGTACTCCCAACCTCAGGTGATCCGGCAGCCTCGGCCTCCCAAAGTGCTGGGATTACAGGTGTGAGCCACTGTGCCCAGCATTTTGTTTTGTTTTGTTTTGTTTTAAGAGACAGTGTTTTGCTATGTTGCTCAGGCTGGTCTCGAACTCCTGAGCTCAAGCGATCTGCACACCTTGGCCTTCCATAGTGCTAGGATTACAGGTGAGCCACCATGCCCGGCAAAATATTTTAAAGTTATTTTGAGATTTCTTATTTGACCAATGTGTTATTTAGAAGTGTGCTGTTTAGTTTCCAAATATTTAAGGATTTTCCAACTATCTTAATGATTTCTAGTTGAATTTCACTGTGCTCTGAGAACAGACGTTGTATGATTTTTTTTTTTAAATTTGTTAAGGTGTATTTTATGGCTCAGGATGTAGTCTATCTTGTTGGATATTCCACGTGAGCTTAAGAAAAGTCTGTTTACTTTGCAGAGTCTTCAGCTCCTCTCTGTGTTTTGTCCAGGTTGTATAGCTACATTCAGTGGGAGTGACAGAGTGGAATATGCTTAGTCCATCTTAAGAATTGGAACTCATCCCTGTATTTTGTGGTATTTCTTTTGGAGAGATAAGAAATATGGTTACTTGTAATTTGCTTCTTTGTTATGTTGCTTTATTTAAGGTATATACCTATTTGTAATGCCACCAGCAATGTATGAAATCACTAGTTTTGCCACATAAGGGATATATTTTAAGGGTAACACTTTCTGCTTAAAAGTTATAAGACAGCTTGGAAGTTCAGCTATAATTAAATAATATTTCCTTAAATGGTTAGAAAAGTATAAAATGTAAGTAATTAAATATATATTTCAGTCTGAAGTTTTTCACATAAAATTCAGGTTTCTTAGCTGGGTATGGTGGTGTGTGCCTGCAGTCCTAGCTACTTGGAAGGCTGGGGTGGGAGAATCACTTGAGCCTAGCAATTCAAGACCAGTCTGGGCAACACAGCAAAACCCTATCTCAAAAAGAAGAGGCCAGGTGTGGTGGCTCACGTCTGTAATCCCACCACTTCAGGAGGCCGAGGCAGGCAGATCACCTGAGGTCACGAGTTCGAGACCAGCCTGGCCAACATGGCGAAACCCCGTCTCTACTAAAAGTACAAAAATTAGCCGAGTGTGGTGGCGGGCGCCTGTAATCCCAGCTACTCAGGAGGCTGAGACAGGAGAATCACTTGAACCCAGGAGACGGAGGTTCTAGTGAGCCGAGATCACACCATTGCACTCCAGCCTGGGCAACAAAGAGTGAAAAAAAACAAAAAAAAAAATTAGGTATCTACTTATGTTTACTTTGTTTGTCACCATTTCTTCCCTTTATCAATTTCCCTCTGTATATTAGGCTTTAATTTTTTTTTTTTTTTTTTGAGGCGGCATCTCGCTCTGTCGCCAGGCTGGAGTGCAGTGGTATGATCTCGGCTCACTGCAACCTCTGCCTCCGGGGTTCAAGCGATTCTTCTGCCTCAGTCTCCTGAGTAGCTGGGGAGTACAGGCGTGCGCTACCACACCCGGCTAATTTTTGTATTTTTAGTAGAGATGCTATTTCACCATGTTGGCCAGTGTAGTCTCCATCTCTTGACCTCGTGATCCGCCTGCCTCAGCCTCCCAAAGTGCTGGGATTACACTCCTAACCTCATGATCCGCCTGCCTTAGCCTCCCAAAGTGCTGGGATTACAGGCATGAGCCATCGCGCCTGGCCAAAAAATTTTTTTTTTTTTTGGAATGTAGACACAATGGAGATGAGGAGGACGTGGCTGCTATGGAGTAAAGGAAGACACCGAACTAATATACCCTGGGTTGTGTTGGAGAGGCCATTTTGTCATTTTGTTTTGAAACCTTTTCTGGCTTTCACTATATAGAATAAGAGATTTAGGCAGAGACCAGGGGAAATGTTATAAATATTGTCAATTTAAAAGAATCAATTGTTTACATCTGTAAGCTAATGGAGGGAGCAGTTCTTTAGTAATTGTCTTAGGTTGGCTTAGAGTAGGATCAATTTGCAAACGCTAAATCTCAGTGTCATAGATGTGGAGATTCATTGTATTCAACATTGAATGTAGTTAAATATTTATTGAGCACTTACTATATGCCAGGCACTGCTGTAGGATCTGTGGATATAGCAGTGAACAAATGAGGAAAAATAAAATCCCTGCCTGCAGAATTGTTTGAACCCAGGAGGTAGAGATTACAGTGAGTTGAGACCGCGCCATTGCCCTCCAGCCTGGGTGACAGAGACCTTGTCTCAAAAAAAAAAAAAAAATAATAATAATAATAAATAAAATAAAATAAATTCCTGCCTGCATGGAATTTAACAGATTTGTAGGTAGGGATGAAAGATGGACAACATGGTAAATAAATAAATTACAGTATATAGTATGTTAGTGGTAAATGCTGTGTGGAAAAGGAAAGCTGGATGACTGGGGAATGCTGGGCTGGTTTTGAAGTAGTTCGTAATTTAAATAGGATATTCAGGGAAGACTTCACTGAGAAGTTGACATTTGACCAAACATATGAAGGCAGTGAAGCTTTGCATACATCCAGTAAAAGAGCA
This sequence comes from Mandrillus leucophaeus, assembly GCF_000951045.1. Taxonomy (NCBI): domain Eukaryota; kingdom Metazoa; phylum Chordata; class Mammalia; order Primates; family Cercopithecidae; genus Mandrillus; species Mandrillus leucophaeus. Next base: position 6,160,876 of record NW_012101254.1, read on the forward strand.
TTCTACATGGATGGAGTAGACAGTGCAAAGATTCTGAAGCAGGAGAGTGCCTGCCTTAGTCTAGGATGATGAGGTGGCCAATGTAGCTCCATGATTAATTGGAAGTTCATTCCACGAATGCAAAGCTACTTTGTTATTAGAAAATTATTGATTCATTAAATTACTAGGTCAATGATGAAAACTGTATGTAGAGATGGGAACATATAGGTACAATCCTTGTCCCAGCTACCCAGACAAGGATTTTATTTCCTAGACTCTCTTGTGTCTAGATAGTGCCAAGTGACTATTTTTGCGGTAGAATGTGAGCAGAAGTAATACGTGTCACTTCCTAGCCAAGGTACTCAAGAATAGGGTGTGCTTTTTCTATGTGTTCTCTTTTCGGGTTGGATACAGAAGAACTCCATGGCTCACCACATGGCTCACCACATGGCTTACCACATTGGAAAGAGCCTTGTTTTTTGAATTGCTTTATTGAGAAAAGCTGCCCATCTCCCTCCTGCCAAAAAAAAAAAAAAAAAAAAAAAAAAAATCAAACTAACAGCCAATAACACAATGATGGCAAATTGCTAGAAACAAGTATTTGAAAAAATTAGACATGTGATGAAGAAATTTCTATCATTACTACTATTTGGCATTATTCTAGAACTTGTAGCCTATGTAGTATTAAAAATGAGGTATAGGACACTGTCCCAGCTGCCACCTAGACTTGTCTCCATCGAGGACCCCTTTAACCAGATTGACTGGCCACTTGGACCTCGTTCCTCTCAGGGGTGGACATCCAGATTGTGGGGGATGACCTGACAGTCACCAACCCCAAGAGGATTGCCCAGTCCTTTGAGAAGAAGGCCTGCAGCTGTCTGCTGCTGAAGGTCAACTAGATTGGCTCGGTGACCGAATCGATCCAGGTGTGCAAACTGGCTCACTCTAACGGCTGAGGGGTGATGGTAAGCCACTGCTCTGGGGAGACTGAGAACATTTTCATTGCTGACCTTGTGGTGGGGCTCTGCACAGGACAGATCAAGACTGGCGCCCCCTACCCCTTGGCGCGCCTGGCCAAATACAACCAATTCATTGAGGATCGAGGAGGCTCTTGGGGACAAGGCTGTTTTTGCTGGATACAAGTTCCATAACCCAAAGGCCAAGTGAGAAGCTGGAGGCTCCAGGACTCCACAGGACAGACCCAGGTCTGGAAGTCCTGCTTCCTGAAATGAAACACTGGTGTCAACCAAAAAAAAAAAAAAAGCCAAAAAACAAAAAGAGGTATAGGCCAGGTGCGCAGTGGCTCACACCTGTAATCCCAGCACTTTGGGAGGCTGAGGTGGGCAGATCACCTGAGGTTAGGAGTTTGAGACTAACCTGGCCACCATGGTGAAACCCCATCTGTAATAAAAATACAAAAATTAGATGGGCATGGTCCATCTCAAAAAACAAAAAAACAAAAATTAGATGTGGTGGCGTGTGCCTGTAATCCCAGCTACTCGGGAGGCTGAGGTGGGAGAATTGCTTGAATCTGGACGATGGAGGCTGCAGTGAGCTGAGATCACGCCACTGCACTCCAGCCTGGCCGATAGAGCAAGACTCTGTCTCTCAATAAATAAATACATGCATTATCAAGATTGTGTTTCTCTGTCTCTCTCCCTTTTTTTTTTTTTT
>NW_012101254.1:6162869-6172476 GCF_000951045.1 Mandrillus leucophaeus
TTTGTGTGTGTGTGTGTGTGTGTGTGTGTGTGTGTGAGACAGAGTCTTGCTCGTCGCCCAGTCTGGAATGCAGTGGCGCTATCTTGGCTCACTGCAACCTCTTCCTCCCAGGTTCACACCGTTCTCCTGCCTCAGCCTTGCGAGTAGCTGGGACTGCAGGTGCCCGCCCACCATGCCCAGCTAATTTTTTGTATTTTTAGTAGAGATGGGGTGTCACCGTGTTAGCCAGGATGGTCTCGATTTCCTGACCTCGGGATCCGCCCACCTCGGGCTACCAAAATGTTGGGTTTACAGGCGTGAGCCTCTGCACCCGGCTGTGTTTCTGTCTCTTTGTGTTTGGGGTGTTAATTTGATCCTCAAACTCTGTGGAGCAAGAAAGCTGTTAGCTTTAGCCTCACATCATGCAGATTTAACTCCAGTGGTTGCTGGAGTTAACAAAGTTTTAATTTTTCTCTTACTCTGCCCTTTACCCTTGGCTTGAGACTTCTTCCCGTTAGTAAACCATTCACTGTGGTCAAGAGGATGGGAAGTGCTAATTGGGTTTCATGTGTTACTGCTAGTGTTGGTTCCCACTGTGTGGATTTAGAGTGGAGTAGGGGATGGATCTCCAAAAGAAAATCAGGGCCTTTTTAGCAGAAGAATGTTGAATGGTAGGTAAACTCCTAGAAACAAATCTACCTTAAGCTTTGTGGAGTTCATGGACGCACAGCAACTAACAGTAAAAATTATGCCTTTCTCTTATAACAGTCTTTATAGCTGTCATTCTGGACCCTTAAAAAAGATTATGCATTGATAATGGGTTTGGGGAGAAAACGGCATTTTATTTTTTAAATTTTTATTATATTTTAAAAATACAAAATGCTTCATGAATTTGCATGTCATTCTTGTGCAGGGGCCATGCTGATCTTCTCTGCATGTTCTTAGTATGTGTGCTGCAGAAGGGAGCACAAAAATGGCATCTTAACAGAGGATAGCTTCATTACCAAAGGCATATGTGAGACTTATTTTTGAGGGACCTTGGAATTGGACTAACTTAATCTTGTGGAGCTAATATATTGAGGATAGTAGAGTATAAGTTTGAGTAGTCATAGTATAGCTGTATTTTGGATGACTTGTTAGGAAATGCAGCTGTATGCTGACGAGTTGATGGGTGCAGCACACCAACATGGCACAAGTGTACATATGTAACGAACCTGCACGTTATGCACATGTACCCTAGAACTTAAAGTATAATAATAATAAAAAATAAAAAGTTAAAAAAAAAAAGGAAATGCAGCTGTAGTAGGTGCTTAGATATTTGTTCAAATCAACAATAGTAAAAAGATCAATTATTTTAAGAGTATCAGAAAGACATCTACAAATAATAAATTGTTTCCTTTTCCATAATTATACCTTTCTTTTACTTCTTCTCTTACGTAGATATCATAATCGTGATTTTTTTCTTGTTCCAAGACTTTCTGGGGGTAGAGATGAAAAATGATTGTAAGGATTTTTTTTTTTTTTTGCTAACTTATGGTTTTCTTGCCTTTTGTTTGTTTGTTTTGTTTTTGGAGACAGAGTCTCCCACTGTCACCCAGGCTGGGGTGCAGTGGCGCAATTTTAGCTCACCGCAACCTCCTTCTCCCAGGTTCAAGTGATTCTTGTGCCTCAGCCTCCCGAGTAGCTGGACTACAAGCGCGTGCCACCACGCCTGGGTAATTTTTGTGCTTTTAGTAGAGACTATGTTTCACCATGTTGGCCAAGCTGGTCTCTTAACTCCTGACCTCAGATGATCCGCCCACCTCTCTCTCCCAAAGTACTGGGATTACAGCAGTGAGCCACTACACCCCGCCGGTTTTCTTGCATTTTAATCAGAAAGTAAGTTGGAGCACTTTGTTTTTTGAGGTTTTCTTTTTTTTTTTTGAGACGAAGTTTCACTCTTGTTGCCCAGGCTGGAGTGGAATGGCGGGATCTTGGTTCACTGCAACCTCCGCCTCCTGGGTTCAAGCGATTCTCCTGCCTCAGCCTCCCAAGTAGCTGGGACTACAGGCGCCCACTGTCCCTTTGGAACTTGATGAAAGCTATGGATCTACTCCCCAGAAAAAGATATAAACACTAAATACTATATCTGATTCCAAAGGGATTCATGGAATCCTGAAGCCTGTTTATACTGTGGTCCTGAATTATAAATTAACACTCTGATCTAATGTCATATTATTAATATTTGTATATTTATTCCTAATCCTGTCTGTTTTTAAAATTTAATCGAAATCTTATTGTGTATTCAATTTTACATTCATAAGCATTTCCTTATCTTTGGAAACTCAAAAGCATTTTTAATAACAATATATTTTCAATTTAGGAATAATTTATTGGATTTCTCTTACGTTTTGGGTATTGTCTAATTTGAGGAGCACAAAGATAAAGAGGCCTGTGCTCTCTCTTTGCTCATGTACTAAGGATCGATCTCTTTGGAAGGGGAGTTAAATTACTTGATTATCTTAGTATTGGGTGTTTATTTAGATTATTTATTTTTATAACTTTGTTACAAATAATACTGCAGTAACACTTTTGTGCCTAGGCCTCATGTATTTCTGTTACTTTGCTTTGACAGACTTGCTAGAAGAAGGGTTACTGGGTAAGAGGGTGTCACTCTTTGAAAGGCTGTAGAAGTTAATACCAATTTTTTTTTTTTTTTTTTTTTTATTTTGCGACAGGGTCTCACTCTGTCACCCAGGCTAGCGTGTAGTGACACGATCTCGGCTCACTGCAACCTCTGCCTCCTGGGACCAAGCAGTCCACCCACTCAGCCTCTTGAGTAGCTGGGACCACAGGTGTGTGCCACCATGCCCAGATAATTTTTATATTTTTATTTATTTATTTGAGACAGAGTCTTACTCTGTCGCCCAGGCTGGAGTGCAATGGCATGATCTCAGCTCACTGCAACCTCCACCTCCTGGGTTCAAGCGATTCTCCTGCCTCAGCTTCCCGAGTTGGGATTATAGGCATACACCACCACGCCCGGCTAATTTTTGTGTTTTTAGTAGAGACGGGGTTTTGCCATGTTGGCCAGGCTAGTCTCAATCTCCTGACCTCAGGGAATCCGCCCACCTTGGCCTTCCAAAGTGCTGAGATTACAGTTGTGAGCTTAATTTTTATATTTTTAGTAAAGATAGGATTTCACCATGTTTCCCAGGCTGGTCTCTAACTCCTGGGCTCAAAGCAATCCACCCACCTCGGCCTCCTACAAATGTGAGCCACCGCGCCTGGCCTGTTACCAAATTACTGTCTATGAAGGTGTACCATTTTACCCTCTCCACTGTTTTAGTGTGTATGTGCCTGTCTTATTCAACTCTTGAAGAATTTAATATTACCAGTTTAAAAATCTTTGCTATTTTGTTAAGTGATAGATAAACTTTGAGGTATCTGTCAAAAGGAGTAGGGAAGGTATGTCAGATACAGAGCAGCATGAGCGAAGGTGGCATGCTGACAGTGTGTGAGAGGCGCTGTCTGCCAGAGCTGAGGAAGTTCTTGAGGGACGTATGTGTTGCAGTACACTGAAAGGTTCTATTTGGATGTGTTTCTTAATGGCTTGTGCTCCACAGTAAGCCTGTTCTTGACACTAGCTCCTTAAGACAGACGCTGTCAGCGGTCTCTTAAAATGGCTTACTATAGAGGATTAGTGGAATAGGTCATAGTCTCTGCTGCAGCAGCTGGTTCCGAGGCCATATTGATATTCATCATCTCCCTCTGCCACTGCCTAGTCTAGATTTCCCTCACTCATGGCCAGACTGCAGCTGATCAAGGTTGCTTGCCTGAGGCCATCATTCCTGAGGAGTCTAAGCCCCTATTTCTCTTTTCCTTATCGTGCCTTTGTCATATGCTGTACTTGCGTTTTATCATTAGATGTGGAAGCACCGAGGAGCACCTACTAGGTCTACAAATTGTTGTCACCTTCAGAGCCACTGAAATGGTTGGCTCTTGTTTTTGAGGAATTGTAACACAGGGTGCTGAGAGTTGGATTCTGCTGATGACAAGTTGGGCAACTCAGCAGCAACAGTGGCTCTTTTCATTAATTAGCTGATGAAACCTTAGACAGGTTATTTAATTTCTCTGCACCTCAGTTTTCACATCTGAAAAAAATGGGCTGATAGTATCTACCGCATAGCTTTATTGTAAAGGTTAAATAAGCTAACATATCTAAATCACTTAGAATAGTGCTTGGCAATTAAATGCTAGATAAGTATTAACTGTTAGTGTTATTAATTCTTCAGAGTTTGAAGAGAGTTTGATTGAGAGCTTTTTTTCTTGAACTAGGGAGTGTGTATAACCTCCAGACTTTTTGGATAATTAAAAGAATCCAAGCTGGGAAAGACTAAACCAAAGTGACTTGATAGAGCTGTTCAGAATTGAGGGACCCCTAGGTAAACTATGCCCATGAGCTTACAAAGTCAGCTTCTGTAATCTTCTCTGTATATCTGTAGGTGCCTCTCTCTATAGATCTCAGCTCACTGCAACCTCCGCCTCCTGGGTTCAAGTGATTCTCCTGCCTCAGCCTCCTGAGTAGCTGGGATTACAGGCATATGCCACCATGCCTGGCTAATTTTGTATTTTTAGTAGAGACGGGGTTTCTCCATGTTGGTCAGGCTGGTCTTGAACTCCCGACCTCAGGTGATCCACCCACCTCGGCCTCCCAAAGTGCTGGGATTACAGGCGTGAGCCACTGCGCCCGGCCTTCCCTCACCTTTTATGCTTTTTTTAAAAGAGGCATTTTTACTAGTGTCTAAAGCTAGTCTTGCCACCCATGTTCCTAATTCCATCAGCCAACGATTAAGTGTTTTAGATCTGTCATATAATAGGCACTAGTAATACTAGATGAATAAGGCTGGGCATGGTGGCTCACACTTGTAGTCCTAGCTACTTGGGAGGTTGAGGCAGGAGGATTGCTTGAGCACAGGAGTTTGAGGCTGCAGTGAGCTATGATCATGTACTCCAGGTATGGAACTGCAGGCCACCTTGGGCGACAGAGTGAGTCCCTGTCTCAAAAACAAAAAACTGGTGCACTGTGATAAGCAGTACTGGGGATGTATTAGGTTGCTGCTATAGGAGCATAGCTATTTTTGAAGCCATGGGAGGATGAAAATGTCCAAGAGAGTAAAACACTGAGGAGAAAAGAATCCTGAAGGAGACCAACATTAAAAGACTGTGGGCAATGAGGAAGTTACTAGTAGAGAGGTAGAGTAGAGTGAACCACGAGAGTCTAGTGTGACAGAAGCTGAACAGAAAAGTGCATCTCAGGACACAGGTAGTGATCAACAGATACTGCTAAACAGCCAGGTAAGGACCTTTTCCCTCTTTCCTCCGAAGGCTCTTTTAGATAACATTTCTGTCGAAATACCATGTGTTCCTTGTTACTCTCATCAGTGTTGAGCTCCTGAACTCAGGTGAGTGAGTGTATCATGAGTTTGGTAACTGAGGGAAACCAGATCCTCTGAATTCATTTTGTTCTTGAGTGTCAAATTGGAACTAGTACCTCAAGCTCAGATAATGAGGGATTTGTCAAAAAATGTATCTGAAATTACTTGCCTCTCATGGTGGAAAGGGGGAATATGGGATATCTAGGGATGTTTGGGTCTCCCTTTATCCTGGTTCAGTGAAACTTCATTTGACGAAACAATTATTCCTCAATTCCACATTTTGTTTTCTTTATTGTCCTAGAAAGAGTTGTTTTAATTCCCTGTTACTACTCCCAGTCAGTGCTAAATCCCCTCACATCTGATTTCTTCCCTCCACATTAAGTGGAATCTGAATTTACAAAGCTAATTAAAGATCCCTTTGTTGCCAAATACAGGGGATAAATTTCTGTTGTTATCTCAGATTCTAGGCAGCATTTGACATTGTTGACCACCTAAACCTTAGAATACTTTTGTCTTTTCTGAAACACTAGTGTTTTCTGATTTTCTTCTTATCCCTCTGGTCACTTAGTTTATTTCCTAGTTGTTCTTCTCTGGCTCTTAAATGTTGATATATTGTTCTATAACATAAGCTCTTGTCTCTTCTCACTCTTTATTGTTGGCTGATTTGATTTACTGGTATGGCACAAGTTACCCTAATTAAAGCTTTTGGGCAGTAAATGAGCCTTCTAACACTGATAGAACTCTATATAAAGATCACTGTATTACTTATTTGGACATTTAAATTGTAACAGTCATATAGATTGTACAGAATTCAGACTCTGCACATCTGTATACCTGGAATGAACTCATAATGCAACAATAATTGAAATATTCCTGTTATTTAGGCTAGAATCAAACTTGAATCTTGGAGGTAACTCAATTATTCTTGAGTGTTCAGAAAATAAAATTTTTAAATCGTTTTTATTAACTGAATGGGAATCTACAAGCTAAGAAGTGAATATATTAAGCACCCTTTAAAAATCTAGCTTTAAATCTATGTAGTGTTGATTTAAATTATTCTGAGTCATAAAGTAGTTTCTAAAAATTGTACTTTGAAGTTCCATGAGCAGCAGTGGAATGAGGTTTTGTTTGATAAACACTGCCCTCCTGTGGTTAATGTAAGCTAACAGTTTTGCAAAACTACTATAGTCTTTTCCACTTGTGGTAAGATAATGTAATGGTTCATACAGCATGTTTGCTCAGTAATATATGTGGCCAAGACAGGGTTTTTTCCCCCTCATTCTCTCCCTCTTGGTTTTTTTCTAGTGTGTCTGCACATTTTTCTCATTTCTGTCTATGCACATTTTCTTTCTTTTTTTGGTGGGGGAGACAGAGTCTCACTCTGTCGCCGAGGTTGGAGTCCAGTGGCACTATCTCGGCTCATGGCAACCCCCGCCTCCCAGGGATTGGCTTTCAGGATTCTCATGCCTCAGATTCTTGTCCCTCAGCCCCCCGAATAGCTGGGGTAACAGGCATATGCCACCACACCCAGCTAATTTTTGTATTTTTAGTAGAACCAGGGTTTGGTCATGTTGGCCAGGCTGGTCTCTTACTCCTGGCCTCAAGTAATCTGCCTGCCTTGGCCTCCCACAGTGCTGGGATTACAGACATGAGCCACTGAGCCCGGCCCATGCACTTTTTCTTATATGAATTATAAGAGTTAAATGTAAATGAATACAGAAAAAGTATTAAGTTATCAAAGGGAGGGAAACTACATTTAAGTGTAAACATGCTTAAAGAAATAGAAAAGACCAGTCAGTTACAATACGTGAAATTAATAAAAACTTTCATGGAAAATCAATAGTGATAAAAAGATGAAGAATAAACTGGAAGAAAGGGTTTGTAGTAAATGTGACAGTAAATGTTTCAGTATATTTAATGTAAATTAGAGAGCTCTCACAAATGGTATATAAGTGGACAATAGCCAATTCACAAGTGAGGAAATACAGTAATTAAAGCACAAAAATATATTTAAATGCATAATGGTACTTTATAAAATGATACTCATAATAGTGGTATTTCAAACAAAAACCAACATCACCTTTGCAGCATGCCAGAAAACCAGCTAATTATTCTGAAAACAGTAAATACAAAAATAAGTTGCTTATCCTGCGTTTTTTTTTTTTTTTGGAGAAGGAGTTTTGCTCTTGTCGCCTAGTTTGGAGTGCAGTGGCGCAGTCTCGCTCACTGCAAATTTCGCCTCCCGGGTTCAGGCGATTCTCTTGCCTCAGCCTCCTGAGTAGCTGGGATTACAGGCATGTGCCGCCACACCCGGCTAATTTTTGTGTTTTTAGTAGAGACGGAGTTTCACCATGTTGGCCAGGCTGGTCTTGAACTCCTGACCTCAGGTGATCTACCTGCCTTGGCCTGCTGTGATTACAAGCGTGAGCCACTGCGTGCAGTGGCTTATCCTGCTTTTTCAATATGAATTGTACCTGGGGTAACCAAATAGATAGTGGAAAGCATTTCTTTTTAGAAGGGCTCTCGCTTATAAATGAAAAAGGAACGATGGACCATCAGCACTTTCCAACCCCTAAATAAAGTGATGGAGATAGTGATCATCGGTGGCTGCTAAAACAATTAGATTGAAATGCTGATAGGAAGCTTTATAATAAGTGGATCAGGTAGACCACATCTATCCCACTGATATATCTTAGCATCTCAAAAAGGAGATCATAGATATTTTGTGTGTTCTGATGTGGCGTGGTAGGAAGTATACCGTAAGCCTATGAAGTTTTCTTGCTAAAATAAAATCTGAATCTGAGCAAGCCTTTAGGTTTCGATTCTAATTTTCAGGAAATGCAAGGGACAGAGGACCATACGATTAGCACGATACAGGATATGTGTAACTACAGTACAGCTTACTAGTTTTTTTCTATAAGTAAATTGGAAGAAAAAAGAATGAGAGAAATCCGTAGATTAAAAGATACTTCAAGACATGTGTTAGCCAAATCCAGTATATGTAAGTCTATAGATTTGAACAAATCAGGTATTTAAAAGCAGTGGTTTTTTCCTGTAAATTTGGGACATTGACTAAATAATTTTATATTAAGGAATTATAGTCATTTTCTGAGGTGTAAAATATTTTTTTAAATCCTTGTTGTCAGAGATATATATCACAATAATAATGAATGAAATGTCAGTGGCTTGCTTCAGAATAACCCAGTTTGTGGACGGAGGGTGGCTGAAGGTATGGATGAAACAAGATAGGCCATGTGTTGATAATTGTTGAAAATGGGTGATGGGTATGTGGTGGTTCATTGTAATGCTCTCTGTAATTTGGTGAATGTTTTTAGATTTCCATAATAAAAAGTTTTAAAAGTGTAGTATTTAAATCTTTAATTGAAAAACATTTTTCTTTCTCCCCCAAACTATAGCTTTAAGCAGTCTGAGAAAATTTAGTATAATACTTTTCTATATTAAAACTAATTCTAGGCCAGTTATCGTAGCTCACACCTGTAATCCTAGCACGCTGGGAGGCCGAGGCAGGTGGAACATTGAGCCCAGGAATTTGAGACCAGCCTGGACAACATGGCTAAACCCCCTCTCTACAAAAAGTACAAAAACCCAGGAGTTCAAGACCAGCCTGGGCAACATGGCAAAACCCTGTCTGTACAAAAAAATACAAAAATTAGCCAGGTGTGGTGGCACATGCCTGTAGTCCTAGCTACTCTGGAGACTGAGGTGGGAGCATTGCTTGAGCCTGGGAGGCGGAGGTTGCAGTGAGCTGTGATTGCACCACTGCACTCCAGCCTGGGCAATACAGTGAGACCCTGTCTCACAAAAGACAACAATAAAAAACTTTTTGTTTTTTTTCTGGAGACGGAGTCTCGCTCTTTCACCCAGGCTGGAGTACAGTGGCGCTGTCTCAGCTCACTGCAGCCTCTGCTTCCTGGGTTCAAGTGATTCTTGAATTCTTGAACCAGCCTCCTGAGTAACTGGGATTATAGGCGCCCACCACTACACCTGGCTAATTTTTTGCGTGTGTTTTTAGCAGAGAGAGGGTTTCTCCATGTTGGCCAGGCTGGTCTTGAACTTCTGGCCTCAAGTGATCTGCCCTCGGCCTCCCAAAGTGCTGGGATTACAGGTGTGAGCCACTGTACCTGGCCTTAAAAAAACTAATTCTAAATGCCTAGCATTTAAAGGAACCTGTGATAAACTTTTTTTTTTTT
>NW_012101254.1:6172753-6178147 GCF_000951045.1 Mandrillus leucophaeus
GCCCAATGGCGCGATCTTGGCTCACTGCAACCTCCGCCTCCCGGTCCAGGCAATTTTCCTGCCTCAGCCTCCCTAGTAGCTGGGACTACAGTAGGCACCCGCCACCACGCCCAGTTAATTTTTGTATTTTTAGTAGAGATGGAGTTTCACCACGTTGGCCAGGCTGGTCTTGAACTCTTGACTTCAGGTGATCCACCTGCCTTGGCCTCCCAAAGTACTGGGATTACATGCCTGAGTCACCGTGTCTGGCCTCCTTCAGTAGTTTTAACCAACTGGTTTACTCTGTTTGATTAAAGTACAGAACATCTTGGAAATCAGTGAAATCCTTACTAAAAAGACACAGTTTTCGGTCTCCACTTCTATTTATTTATTTATTTGTTTATTTTTGAGATGGAATCTCACTCTGTCGCCCAGGCTGAAGTGTGGTGGCACAATCTCCGCTCACTGCAAGCTCCGCCTTCAGGGCTTACGCCGTTCCCCTGCCTCAGCCTCTTGAGTAGCTGGGACTACAGGCGCCCACCACCATGCCCGGCTAATTTTTCTGTATTTTTAGTAGAGATGGGGTTTCACCGTGTTAACCAGGATGGTCTTGATCTCCTGACCTTGTGATCTGCCCATCTCAGCCTCCCAAAGTGCTGGGATTACAAGTGTGAGCCACCGCACCCAACCGGTCTCCACTTCTAATAGCTTAATGTCTTAGGATGTTTCAAACACATTAGAATATTAAAATAACTTAATTCCTTGTTCTGCAGAATATATTAGAAAATATTATTTTTTACCATTGCCATGAATAATACAAATATTTTCAGTTCTGAGTGTGGCTCATTCTGATAATGATTTAATAGTCACCTTTCAATTAAGATTTGATGTGCCAGAGAAATGACACTCTAGAAATACTTATTTCAGTTTTCTAGCTCCTTGGACAGATGTATACGTGCAAACGTAGCCATTTTTGCCATTTAAATTGGCAGGAAAAAACCCACATTGAAATGTATTATATTTGATTGCTAGTAAAGTCAAATATTGTATTTCGTTTGCTTCATAAATTTTTATAGGATATTGAATTTGTATGTAAAAGTGGACAATAATATAGTGAATATCTTTGTGTTCATCATTTAGCTTCTATAATTATCAATTTATGGCCAATCTTGCTATATTTAAACCCATAACTTCTTGTGTATTTTTTGAAGTCCCAGACATCATATTTCATCCATAAATACTTCAGTGTGCAAATTCTTTTTCATATGGTTATTATCCAGTTATATTAACCCTTTTGTGAACTATTATTTGTCCAGGTCCATGGTGTATTTTTGTTTATTTTCAGTACTTTAATACATTTTTAGTATATAGACAATAAATAAATAAAGGTTCAGTTTTCTGTATTGGCCTTAACTTGGATGAAAGCAGTAAGTTTAACTTTGGACATCTGAAGTTTGAAATGCTTATGGGATATCCAACTTTTACAGGTTTTTAATAGTTTTTAACAGACTGCTGCTTCATTCATCAAAATGTGAGTGATTGGTGAAAGCTTGGTGTGGTTAATGTTATTCAGGGAAATTTTGGTGGAGTGAAAATGAAAAGTAAAAGGGGTAAATGGATGTTTATAAAATATTTGAGGGATGGTCACAGAAAAAGACATCTACAAAGAAAACTGAGAAAAATATTTTGGGGAAAAAGAAGTCTGGGAGGGTGAAGTCTGTGAAGGGAACAGTTAATGTCAGATGTAGCAGAGAGATCAAGGAACATGATACACAGAAATATGTGTTGGATTTTATGACTGACCAAATGAGAAAATAGTTACAAACACAGGACACAGTGTGCTATAGTGGTGCAAGACTTGGATTTGAATTTTGGCTGCCATTTATCTTGCTGTATTATGTTTGGACATATTACTGGTTATTGTATTTTTGTTTCATATATAAATGTAAGTATAAACAAAAAAATAAAACTTTTACGAAATATACATATATATCTGTTGAGACTCTTAGCTATTTGTTTCAAGAATATTCACCAGACATCTTGAAGCATAGTTGTAATAGCTACTTTTGTCTGATAATTCCAACATCTCTGTTACTTTAGGTTTATTATATATAGCTTATCTTTTCTCTTGTGAGTTGCTGATTTCCTTACTATTCCTATGTTGAGTAAGTTTGAATTGTTTATTAGACATTATTTCTTTTTTTGAGACAGGCTCTGTTGCCCAGGCTGTAGTGCAGGGGCACAATCTCGGATTATTGCAACCTCTGCCTCCCAGGTTCACCACCATGCCCCGCTAATTTTTTTTTTTTTTTTTTTTTTGAGATGGAGTGTCGCTCTGTTGCCTAGGCTGGAGTGCAGTGGCATAATCTCAGCTCACTGCAACCTCTGTCTCCCAGGTTCGAGTGATTCTCCTGCCTCAGCCTCCTGAGTAGCTGGGATTACAGGCACTCACCACCATGCCTGACTAATTTTTGTATTTTTAGTAGAGATGGGGTTTCACCATGTTGACCAGGCTGGTTTTGAACTCCTGACCTCAAGTCATCTGCCCGCTTCAGCTTCCCAAAGTGCCGAGATTACAGGCACGAAACACTGTGCCTGGCCGAGATAAATCATGGGAATTCTTCCCATGCTTGTAGGACCACTTGCAAGGTTCTGCTTTCTTGGAGTTTTAGGTCCCTGTCTAGCTACTGTTAGTATTACCACAGCTGCTCCCATGCGATTGCCTGGGGCAACGGCAGAGAAAAAGAAAAGAGGGGGAAAACCCAGAGAATTTTTTCTCCCTCTATCCAACATTTAGAAATGCCCTCTTTACTGTGCCTCAGACCAAAGAAGATTTTTCTCTTGGAGCACTTTCTGCCTGCACTTAGCCTGCAGTTCCGGGTTTTGGGCTGCCTTTAAGTCCAGGCTCAGGGGAACCAGAGGGAAACAAAATCAGGAAACTCACTGCTGGACTAGTGTGGTACTCCTAGTTATGCTTTTCTCCGTAGGCCACCTGCCACCATTTTTGGAGTCCTCAAATAGCTGCTTCATGCATTCTGTCCAGGTTTTTAGTTGCATTCAGTGGTAGAGACAGAATGGACTATGCCTACTCTGTCTTTACCAGAACCAGAACACAGATATTACTTTAATTTTATTATAATCATATTGTTTACTTGTTTTGGTTAAGAATTTATTGTGCTCCTGTGATTTACTAGGCTTTGCTATACATTTACCAGGAAATGGATAATCTTAATGTGCTTGCAGTAGGTCACAGGTAGTGAAGGGATGTGGGGATGGAGGTAGAAAGTAAACAGTTGCATATTATTAGTAGTGAATAATTGGGTTGTTAATTTTAGCTTTTTTGGTCAATTTCTGCTTCAGGAGTTGACTTACTATTTATGACTGAGGGAAAGAAGATCTGATATATATTGTTAATTTTTCATTTATTCTGAAATATAAGGGATGAAAAGTCTCTGGATATGTATGCTCTGGATATAATTATTAAGACATAAGAAATATAATTATATATAGAATTATAAGAACTTGAGATAAGAAATAATTTATTATTATATGCTTGTTTTTCAGGTCTTAGAAAAATACCCCAATACACCCATGAGTCATAAAGAAATTCTTCAAGTTATCCAGAGAGAAGGACTAAAAGAAATCAGGTGAGTTATTTAAATATTATTAGTAATAATTATAATACTCGATCAGAGTATTTGGTAGTATATAATAGTGTACTTTAGTCCTGAAGATTAATTATTTAATAATAAATGCTTTGTTCTGATTTATTCAACTGTCAGATCTTTGGAATTTTTTAAGTTATTACATAGTTTTAAAACCAAAAGTAAGTTAAATTCTTAGAGGGTAGCTATCTTTAAGCCCATGCACTTTAATTTTTAGGAAGACCTGGAGCCATCTTCAAGACTTCATCTGTCACTTCAGACTTTTTGATTTAATAAACTTGGTCATTAGTGATAAAAATTACTCTCATATAGGGAGAATCCTAGAGGTAGACAGATCCCAGAAGAAATAATGCTGGCTCAAAAGGATAAAATGAAAAAGAACTGTAAATCAGTATATATGTTAAATAATAGTCTTATCATATTCAAATATAATAGACTTGGGTCATTAATACAGGATCAAAGATAACACAGACTTTAATTTCCAAGAATCTTATTATATTACAATAGCAGGCCAGGCATGGTGACTCATGCTTGTGATTGCAACTCTTTGGGAGGCTGAGGTGGGAGGATTGCTCGAGGCCAGGAGTTTGAGACCAGCCTGGCCAACATAGTGAAACATCTCTACAAAAAATTGTATGAACTAGATGTGGTGGTATGCTCCTATAGTCCTAGTTATTTGGGAGGCTGAGGTGGGAGGATTGCTTGAGTCCAGGAGTTCGAGGCTGCAGAGTGCTAAGAAGGTGCTACTGTACGCCAGCCTTGGTGACAGAGCAAGATGCTGTCTTGTAAAAAAAAAAAAAAAAATTACAGTAATACTTAATAGTCTTTTTTTTTTTTTGAGACAGAGTCTGATTCTGTCACCCAGGCTAGAGTGCAGTGGCATGATCTTGGCTTACTGCAACGCTGCCTCCCGGGTTCAAGCAATTTTCCTGCCTCAGCCTCCTGAGTAGCTGGGATTACAGGCACGCACCACCATGCCTGACTAATTTTTGTACTTTTAGTAGAGACAGGGTTTCACCATTTTGCCCAGGCTCTTCTCGGACTCCTGAGCTCAGACAGTCCGCCTGCTTCGTCCTCCCAAAGTGCTAGGATCACAGGTGTGAGCCACCATGCCTGGCCAATAGTCAGTGTTCTTAAGACTCTCTATCATCAAGAAATGTTAAAATTATATTAGGTATGTTCTGTATATTAAGACAGAAATTTGGGAGTCTATGTTAGATTTTCATTAAGATAGGAAAAGTTTGCAGTGCTTTCAAACTACTGCTGGTTTTCAACTATGGGTGGCATTGTGTAACACTCTTAGAGAAGGAGTTTAGAATTTTGGGGGGCTGTTTTTGATTGTCACAGTGATTGGGGTAGGGGAACACAATGGCATTTAGCGGGCAGGTAACAGGAATGCTAAATGTCTTGCATTGTGCTGGACATTGCTTCACGTTGAATAGTTTTTCATCTCAGGTGCCAATTGTGTTCCCATTGAGAAACAGTAAACTATGCCCAAATATTTGTAAATGGACGTTGTATTTCTTGATGAGTAGCCATTACATGTTCTAAATTTTATTTCTCATTTTTTCTTTCTTTCTTTTTTTTTTTTAAGAGATGGAGTCTCATTATGTTGCCCAGCCTCGAGTACAGTGGCTGTCACAGCCATGATCATGGCGTACTGCAGCCTTCAACTTCCGGCCTTAAGTGATTCTCCCATCTCTGCCTCCTGAAGCTGGGACTATGGGCACTCGTTTTCTTTTCTTTGACA
>NW_012101254.1:6179307-6180943 GCF_000951045.1 Mandrillus leucophaeus
ACACACACACACATTAATGCACGTATATACACATATATGCACATACACATATATACATATATATACAGTCTTGTGTGTGTGTGTGTGTATATATACACATTTGAAGAATTAACTTTTAAAAGTATCTTTTGTGGGCGGGTGCAGTGGCTCATGCCTGTAATCCCAGCACTTTGGGAGGCTGAGGCAGGCAGATCACTTGAGGCCAGGAGGTCTTAATGTCAGTATCATCCAGCTCTAACATAGTAAGGCTCTGGGACTTTAAACTTACCATGATCGTTTCCAGGGAGCAAACAGGAATAGTAAAGATTAGTAAAAGCAAACAAAAAAACAGCAGGAAAAAATGGAAGAGTTTTTTTAAAAAGGTGGTAAAGTATGTGAATCATCGGATAGCTTCTGGTTCACATAGTGACAGTTGAAAGTAGCTTTTCCTGGTTAAACTATGTTGTGGTAATGCAGTTACAGGACAACAAAGCAGTGCATGCTGACCACCCTTAGCAGGGAATGTGCTTTCACTCAGCTATTGGACAGTTAAGTCTTTTAGGTCTCCATTTGTATACCTCTTTTTCAGAGATAATTTTGGCTGACTTTCTGGTCTTGATCATATCTTCCTATTTGAGTTGGTTGTAGTGTTCTGTGTTCTTTTCTTTTCTTTTTTTCTTTTCTTTTCTTTTTTTTCTTTTCTTTTTTTTTTTGAGACAGTTTCACTCTTGTTTCCCAGGCTGGAGTGCAGTGGCGTGATCTCAGCTCATTGCAACCTCTTTCTCCCAGGTTCAAGTGATTCTCCTCCCTCAGCCTCCCAAGTAACTGGGACTACAGGCCTGTGCCACCATGCCTGGCTAATTTTATATTTTTAGTAGAGACAGGGTTTCACCATGTTGACCAGGCTGGTCTCAAACTCCTGAACTCAAATGATCTGCCTTCCTCGGCCTTCCAAAGTGGAAGGATTATAGGCATGAACCACCGTGCCTGTCAAGTTCTGTGTTCTTCATAGCATTAAGGTTTGAAATTATATATGTTTGTGGTTATAAAAAAATCATACAATTTCTCTGTACCTTACATTTTTAAGGTAGCTCCAGAGGCAGTGACATTATCTTTCCCCACCCCTCAGCATATGGTGCATAACAAGTATTTAAAACCTACTTGTTAATGAATATATGAGGTATTACTGGTTGGAAGATCATATTCATATATAGTTATAGATTATTCTCTTGCTGCAGTGATGTGTCAAATGGTAGTCTTTTTTTCTGAGACAGGGTCTCGCTCTGTTACCCAGACCTGAGTGCAGTGGTGCAATCTCATCTCACTGCAGCCTCGTCCTTTTGGGATCAAGAAGTCCCACAACCGTAGCCTCCTGAGTAGCTGGGACGAGAGGTGCATGTGCCACCATGCCCAGCTAATTTTTGTATTTTTTGTAGAGGCAAGGGTTTTGCCATGTTGCCCAGGCCCGTCTCGAACTCTTGGACTCAGGTGATCCTCCTGCCTTGGCCTCCCAAAGTGCTGGGATTACAGGCGTGAGTTACCATGCCCGGCCGGTAGTCTTATACTCTTTTTTTTTTTTTTGAGATGGAGTCTCGCTCTGTCACCCAGGCTGGAGTGCAGTGGCCGGATCTCAGCTCACTGCAAGCTCCGTCTCCTG
>NW_012101254.1:6182173-6210698 GCF_000951045.1 Mandrillus leucophaeus
GGTTGGCTCCTAGCTGCGAAAGATTCAAGTTCTAGCCCCTTTAAGAAGTTGGGTGGTTAGTAAGATTGGAAATCATTTATCCAAAGTTTGGAATTCTGGAAATTAATTAGAAACATGAATTCCTTTTTTTTTTTTTTTACAAAAGCAGTACGATGTTTAAATTAAATGCCTGTTTATAACTATAAAGCATGGCAGCATTTTAGAAAATATAGGAAGAGAAAGGTCCTTAAATTTTTCCCCTCACCATGATCTGTGACTTTTTATATTCTATTATGTTGTTTTTATGCATTAAAGCACTAATTTTAAAGATAGTTTAGGCTGGGCATGGTGGCTCATGCCTGTAGCTGCAACACTTTGGGAAGCTGAGACGGGAGGATCAGTTGAGGCCTGGGGTTTGAGACCAGCCTGAACAAATATCGAGACCTTGTCTTTATTTAAAAAAAAAAAAGAAAACATGGCAGTGCAGGCCTATAGTCCCATGAATATATGTCCTATGAATATATGAGGTATTATTAGTATCTCGTATATTAATAATAATCACTTCAGGAAGTGTCAGACGTGATTCAAACTTTAGCCTCCCAAATATGCTGGGAGGCTGAGGCAGGAGGATCACTTGAGCCCAGGAGGTCAAGGCTGCAGTGAACCATGGTTGGGCCACTGCACTCCAACCCTGGGCAACAAAACAAGACCCTACCTCTTAAAAAAAAAGAAAAAAAAGATAGAATTTCCCATAGGATAGGAGTAATAGGGAAGAAAAAGTTTTAATGTTTCAGGTGAAATGGGAGGACATGACTTAGGCCAGGAGAGGTCAAGAACTGTTTCTGTTATGCTTAATAGTCAGAGTTGATAGCAAAGGCATTGTGGAGTTCTTTAAATTAGCTTAGTTCTTTTTGTAACAGTTAAAACAAGAAGACATGAAAAGTTACTGATACTATAGATAAATGCTGTAGCTGTGATATCTGATCATTTGTAAATAGAGAAAAGTTAATTCCCATACTGTTTACCAAAAAACAGTTATTTCATAAAATCAAAAATAGTAAAAAGAATTTTGTTGAGATGTCTAACCTCCTTGTTCAATTTTCTGTGGCTAAAATATAACCTAATTTGTTTGTTACATAAATACCAATGATAATGTGGCAGTTGTTTCCTAGGGTTGAGCTCTTCAACACAGAATTGCTTGTTCCAAATTTGAAGTACTGTTAGAACCTTTAAAACAATTTTGTAAGCTTTTACTCATTGGTTTTCTGTGGACAGTTTGCTTTTTAAAAATCTATATTATTCATTGGGTAGAGATTTTGTTTACTGGGTCTGTTTGTTTAAAGAGCCCCTATTCTCATTATTATAGCTCATGTTGATTCTGGATTATACTGTGCGTTTGTATGAATCTAAATATTGAAGGAATGGTTAGGTATTTTGTTTCCTTCCTGAGACACTAGAAAGAAAACCAAAGATTCAGAGAGTTGTGTCCATTTTTGTGTACATTTTGACGATATACTTCAGTTACTAAGGGAAAGAATTCAGAATTTTATTTTACCTTGAATGAAAGTAAAATGGTTGTCATTAGCCATCAGTATATAAAATAGCCTTTTTAAAAAAGCGCTTTCCATTTTGTCTGATGATGCTGATTTTACAGTTTGCAGAGAAACAAAGAGCACCTGGTGCTCCAGTTTGTTTTTAAGTTTCTCCTGACTTGAGCCTATATTTCTTCTTGTCATTACAAACTATGCCATTTTTCAGGAAGTGTCAGAGGTGATTCCAACTCCAGCCTCCCAAATATACTCACATGGCTACTCCCACACAGCTTCATGGAACTGTTTCTGGGATTTTGGGCATTGATAAGAGTTTATTTAAATGTTCTGTGTAAGTCTCTGAGCTATACAGTTCTATAGTTCTTAGGGTCTGATCAGAAGACCAGAAAGTACACAATAATTTGAACAGGAAAGTTATTAACTGGAAGTTATTAATAGATTAACCAGGGATTAACTATTCAAAGGTAAAGAGAAAGCAGGGCTCTAGTTCAGCGGATGACAAAGTTCATTGGTGCTGTAGCCTGAGGTGGCCGCAGGAAACTGCCTACTAGGTACTAGAAGAGCTTTGCTGAAAAGCTGCCTGCTGGGGAACCTGTCCCACCTTTTGGGGAATAAATATTAGCTACTACGTATTTATGTAATATGTAAAAATATACAGGTACAGCTAAACACATGAGTGAATGTAACTTCTTTCGTTTTCTTTCTTTCTTTTTGAGACAGTCTCACTGTCACCCAGACTGGAGTGCAGTAGCACGATCATGGCTCACCGCAGCCTTGACTTCCTAAGTAGTTGGGACCACAGGCGTGCGCCACCATGCTTGGCTAATTTTTTTTTTTTTTTGTAGAGATGGGGTTTTGCCGCGTTGCCCAGGCTGGTCTTGAACTCCTGGACTCAAGTGGTCCCCCTGCTTCGGCCTCCCAAAGTGCTGGGTTTACAGGCATGAGCCACTGCACCTGGCCGCCTCTTGGTTTTGTTTTGTTTTGTTTTTTAATCACAGCTCACTGCAGCCTCAACCTCCCAGCCTCAAGTGATTCTCCCATCTCAGGCTTCCGAGTAGCTGGGACCGTGGGCACACACCACCATGCCTGGCTAATTTTTAAATTTTTTTATAGAGACAAGGTCTCTATGTTGCCCAGGCTAGTCTCAAACTCCTGGGCTTAAGGGGTCCTCCCACCTTGGCCTCCCAAACTGCTGGGATTACAGATGTGAGCCACAGTACCTGGCCTGAAGACACTTTTTTGAAACATAAATTTTTACTTTTGGAAAATTCTAAAAACAAAAGTGTACGTCCTCCATCATAAACTGTAAATAGTATTTACACCCTGGGCTGTTCTGAAATAAATTGCAGTAATTTTATTGCATAAATATGTCAGTATATATCAAACAGATAAGAACTTGAGACTGGTTGTGTGCAATTTGGGTATTCTGGCTTACAAAAAATAGAACAATTAAATCTACACAGTAAGCCTACACACTGTTGACAGAATACACACCCTGAATATTCTTTGAAACCATGCCTGTTAATTCTTTACTGTTATTACTCATTACTACTTCTACGCTTAGGCTAGATATGCAATAGGTTTTCCCCCTCCATCAGCTGTGGCTGCCATTACTGTTTACAGATGTGCTTTTATAGCATTAAGTGTCGGACTTAATGCTTTCCTTCTGAAGTAGCTATTGCCTTTAGTGCTTCCCACCCCCCTCTTTGGAGTTTCCTTAACCTGCTTTGCTCATCTTATTAACTGTATTATCTTGACTCTTACATCAGCTAATAGAGAAACAGAGTTTTTAGGAAAGAAGAGAAAAATAGTAAGGTATTCAGTTCTTGAGACCCTATTCTCTGACTAGTTTTTCTTGTCTTTCCATTCATGAATAGAAGAGGGGAAATAGGAAGATTATTTGTTCATGAATTTATCGTCCGCAAATTGGGCATTTTCTGAATTAGACCATTCATGAGTGATCCCAAGGGTTCATGATATATAATTAGTAATTTTGGCGAATTTGAATCTTTCACACTGTAACATTAATATAGCTGAGTAAGTTATATAGCTAATGAATGGATGTGGCCAACTGCCTAGATTGTAAAGAACTCTGGGAACCACCCAGCAAAGATTATGCTCAATAAACATTTTAGAGATTGAGATTTTACCTCTTTGTCTGGGGGAGTCCTAATAACATCTGATTAGTACCAATTTGTTTATGAAGAAAATAATCTCTTTCATACTGTATTGAAGGTTATATGTTTTAGCTTACATTATACTAAAAACCAATCAGAGCACCTATGTTTTCCCGTATCTCTCCCATGCAAAAGTATATAGCAAGGGAAATAAAGTCAATATTCTCTACTACTTTTCAGCAGAAATCCTTACCCCTGCAGAGTAGATCATCTGATTATTTGCTAAGCTGAATTGCCTTGAAGTGATTTCATTAGAAATAGCTTAGTTTTAGAATGAAGAACATTATTTATTGTATTGATGGTATATCTAAGGTTGGGTGATACCTTTGTGGTTAAGCCAGCATCTTCCTCCTCTTCTTCTTTTTAAACATTTAAAAAATAGTTTTTGTAGAGATGAGGACTCACTATGTTGCTCAGGCTCATCTTGAACTCTTGGGCTCAAGCAATCCTCCTGCTTTGGCCTTGGCATGAGCTACTGTGCCCAGCCATCTTCCCTATCTGTTAGTTGCAATCTGCTTTCAAGCCCACAAACCTGGTAGGGATGTCAAGAAGGATTAGTAATGAAAAAAATGACAACAAAATGTTTGGGTATTGACAGAAAAGAGTATTCTTATCCATTGTAATTCAGATCCGTAAGAGCTCCATTATGGATCACAGGGAAGCTAGTAAACTTTAAGTTGATGGCTTTATGATGGCTCCTTGAAATTGAAATGCATGGGAAGAATATTAAAGAATAGGTAGTATTCATTGTATCCACATTTAACTCGAAACTGCCCTAAGTTTTACTCTGTTACACAATCAAATTACTGCAACTGTTTTCTGAAGTAGTTTAGACTGTTTAGCTAAATTTGTATATCTTTAGACATATTTTGATAATATTTTTGGCTAACTTGTAAATTTTAATGAAGAAGTTAATGAGGGGGTTGCTAATTTGGGGAATTGTGGATATTGCTGGGAAGGGAAGGGACAGTTTAATTTTTGGTTTTATCGTTGCTTTGTAAGAAAAATTAAAAGCTTTTTTTTTTCTTCTTTCATTTTCCTGCGCTGCATTCCAACTCCAGAAGGTAAGAAGTAATTACTTTATTCTAAAGAAGTATTATGCAATTATAAAGCACACTCTTATAAATTTAACTTACCTTTGAATGCTTGAGTTGTACTTTATAAAATTAAATAATTAGTCCAGAAACTAAGTAATATTGATATTATTATGTTAATGTTTAGTAAGTGTGCTTTTTTTGGTTCTTGCAGTTTGTATTTATTGTTTGATCATAAGTTTAGAAATCCAATCTACATTAAGGTTTATTAAAATCAACATTTGACTTATAAAAGCGTTGGGATGCCAAGTATTCGGCAGATTAATAATGAAAATATTTAGTAGACTGGAAACATGTATATTAACATTTGCTTTATGGCTGTAAGATTGAAAATGTATGTTTATGTTCTTAATTTAGATAAAATATTGGTAAATCGGCTGGCCTCGGTGGCTCACGTCTGTAATCCCAGCACTTTGGGAGGCTGAGGTGGGTGGATCACTTGAGGTCAGGAGTTTGAGACTAGCCTGACTAGTATGGTGAAACCCCATCTCTACTAAAAATACAAAAATTAGCCGGGTGTGGTGGCGGGCACCTGTAATCCCAGCTTCTCGGGAGGCTGAGACAGGAGAATTGCTTGAACCTGCGAGGTGGAGGTTGCAGTGAGCCAAGATCATGCCACTGCACTCCAGCCTGGGCAACACAGCAAGACTCCATCTAAAAAAATTTGGTAAATCCTTTAGGGGCATGATACTTAAAAACAGGGCAGAATGGGTTAAAAATCTTAGTCTGGATCCTTTACTGAATTGGCTTTTTGTGTGTGGGCATGGCCTTTTAGATTCACCTCCACTATAGCAGTTACTGTGTTACATGCCTGTGAGACCTGAGGGCAACAGTCATGTCCATGTATTTTCATGTTACTTGGACATGGCATGCTTGGGTTATAATTAGAGCTTAATTCGTCTTTTTAACTCTAGTTATATTTGTAGTCCATTAAGTTCATTTGTAAGAACCTATTTATTGTAAGCGAGAGTTTGTTGATGAAAGCTTAATTAAGGTTTTACAAAGTTAAAATTGTAATTAAAAAATAAAAACACTAGGTAAATTTTGTTTTGTGTTATGTTTGTTTGAAGGGAGCATATATTTGATTGGTTCTTATTTATTTATTTATCTGGAGGCAGAGTCTCATTCTGTCACCCAAGCTGGAGTGGAGCGGCATGGTCTCGGCTCACTGCAACCTCTGCCTTGCAGGTTCAAGTGATTCTTCTGCCTCAGCCTCCCCTGTAACTGGAATTACAGGCACCTGCCACCACCCCCGGCTTATTTTTGTATTTTTAGTAGAGATGGGGTTTTACCATGTTGGCCAGGCTGGTCTTGACCTCCTGACCTCAAGTGATCTGCCCGCCTCGGCCTCCCAAAGTGCTGGGATAACAAGCGTGAGCCATCGCGCTTGGTCATTGATTGGGTTCTTTAAGTGCAAATGATAGGAACCAAATGTGAATAACTTAAGCAAAATGAGATTTATTTGAAGAATATGGGGGCAGAGGCAAGACTCAGACTCAAAAGCAAGAAACAGGCTCTGAAATTAGGAGAAGGAAGGCAACTTCTTCTAATGCATAGTCTCATCAAGACACTCCAGTTGGGCTAAATTAGTCATTGTCTACTCTGTTCAAGGTTAAACTTCAAGGAGGAGTGAACTTGGTTGGCCTAGTGCCCAGGGATGGTGAGATATCTTAATGGACAGTCTTACCGAGACTGTTTCCAGTAGGGTAGAGCATAGTTCCCCAAAGCAAAATTAAGCATTCTTTTTTTTTTTTGAGACAGAGTCTTGCTCTGTTGCCCAGGCTGGAGTGCGGTGGTGCAATCTCGGCTCACTGCAACCTCTGCCACCTGAGTTCAAGCAATTTTCCTGCCTCAGCCACCCGAGTAACTGAGATTACAGGCGCACACCACCACGCCCAGCTACTTTCTTGTATTTGTAGTAGAGATGGGGTTTCACTATGTTGGTCAGGCCAGTCTCAAACTCCTGGCCTCAAGTGATCCGCCCACCTCAACCTTCCAAAGTGCTGGGATTACAGATGTGAGCTATCATGCCCAGCCAAAGTTGAGCATTCTTTACAGAAGAAGAGGGAATGGATATTGGCCAGTAAGAAACAACAGCTGTCCATTGCTCCCTATAGAAAATTAAAGTACAACAGAAAAATGTAAGCCATAAGCAGTTGTAGGAAGTAACCTTTTATGCAGATTCTCCTAATGGTAACATTGTGCAAAACCATAGTGCAGTGTCACAGCCAGAATACTGTGTCTGATATAATCCACCTGGTTTTATTGGTACCCAGGTGTGTGTATGTGTATGGGGTGCTATGTGGTTTTATCATGTGTATAGATTCATGTACCTACCACCACAATCAAGATACAGAATGCTTTCAGCGAATATCCCTTGTGTTCCTCTTTTAAAACCACATGTACTTCCCTAGTACCTCCTCTTGCCCCCCTTATTCTAGTTTGTCCTACATTTCTATAATTTTGTCATTTCAAGTGTTTAATGGAATCATAGAGTGTGTAACCATCTGGGATTGGCTCCCCTGCAACCCCCATTCATTGTATGTCTCTGGGGAGTCCTCCAAGTTACTGTGTTCATAGTTCATTCTTTTTTATTGCCGAGTAGTATTCTTTGACATGGATGTATGACAGTTTCTAACTATCCACTGCATATCTGAATTGTTTCCAGGCTTTGGCTATTAAAAATAAAACTTCTATGAACATCTGTGTAAATGTTTTTATATGGGCATACATTTTCCATTCTCTGGGTTAAATGTACAGAAAGTGCTATTGCTGGGTTGTGTGGTAAGTGCATGTTTAATTTTAAAGACACCTTGAAACTAAATGAATTTCTTGTAAACTGCTTTAGATTTTTTTTTTTTTTTGGTCCATGTTGCCAATCCTTGCCTTTTAATTTGTGTGTTTACACCATTTATATTTAAAGTAATTATTGATAGGTGAGTTTGTCTGCCATTTTTTTTTGTTTTGTTTTCTGTTTGTTTCCTCTATTTCTCATTCCTCTGTTTCCCTTTTCTTGACTTCCTCATGGATCATATTTTAGGATTCTGTCTTGATTTATATTTATAGTATTGTATTTCTTTATCTTTACATAGTTTTCTAAACTGTTTCAACTGGGTATTACAATATATACATGTGATTTATCACAGTCTGCTGATACCATTTTACCACTGTAAGTGAAGTGTGGAAACCGTACTTCCATTTAGATTCTTGAGTATGAGATGGTATTAAAATTTGTGTTCCAGTCATCAAATGTGATTTATAAAATTTATGAGAAGCGTAGTCTGTAGTATATACCTATTCCTGCTCTTTCTGTTTTTTCTTCCTGGTGCTACAGGATTGCTTCTTTTATCATTTCCATTCCATTGAATGACTTCCTTTAGTCATTCTTTAAGAATAGTTCTACTCCTTTTAGTCAACTACTTCTTTTAATTTTACTTAGTCTGAAGCTGGTTCATCAGATATAGAATTCACAATTGACGGTTCTTTTCATTCAGCACTAGTGAAATGTCATGCCATTTCCTTCTGGCCTATGTGGTTTTAGGTGACAAATCTATTGTCATTTGAATTGGTGTTTCCCTATAGTAATGTATTGTTTCTCTCTGATTGCTTTCAGGACTTTTTCTTTGGATTTAGTTTTCAGGAGTTTAATTATGATGTATCTTGGTGGACTTACTTAGATTTATCCTATTTAGATTCACTGAGTTTCTTGAATCTGTTCGTTTATTTCTTCATTTTTCTTTATTACTTTTTCTGTTTCTTTTTAAATCCTGTTACATCTTCAGGTTTTTTGTTTTTTGAGACAGGGTCTCATTCTGTTGCCCAGGCTGGAGTGCAGTGGTGTGATCTCAGCTCACTGCAGCCCTAGCCTCCTGGGCTCAAGCGATCCTCCCACCTTAGCCTCCTGAGTAGCTGGGGCTACAGGTGTGCACCACCATGCCTGTCTGATTTTTGCATTTTTCGTAGAGGCAGGGTTTCACCATGTTGCCCAGTGCAATGCCTAAGCTCAAGCAGTTTGCCTGCCTTGCCCTCCCAAAGTGCTGGGATTACAGTCCCATGTCATTGTGTCCGTCCTGTGTTTATTTCTTTAACCAAATAAGAGAAGTTCTCAGCTGTTAATTCTTTGAATACTCTTTTTTTTCTTTTTTTTTTGGAGACAGAGTCTCACTCTGTCACCCAGGCTGGAGTGCGGTGGTGTGATCTCTGCTCACTGCAACCTCTGCCTCCCAGGATCCGGCAATTCTCCTGCCTCAGCCTCCCGAGTAGCTGGGATTACAGGTGTGCGCCACCAAGCCAGCTAATTTAGTAGAGACAGGGTTTCACTACATTGGCCAGGCTGGTCTCAAACTCCTGACCTCAAGTGATTCACCTACCTTGGCCTTCCAAAGTGCTGGGATTACAAACGTGAGCTACTGTGCCTGGTCAGTTCTTTGAATACTCTTTCCACCCTACTCTTTTTCTCTTTTCTTTCTGGAATGCTGATGATATGAATGTTGAATCTTCTGTTATTATCCCACAGTGCCTTGAGATTCTGTTGATTTTTTTTTGGTGTTATTTTTTCTGTCTGTTCACATTGAGTAAATTGTATTGACCTGTTATTAAGCTCACTGATTCTATCCTCTGTCATCTCCACTCTCTTACTGATGAGTTTTTAAATTTCTTAATGTATTTTTTGTTTTTATAATTTCTATTTGATTTCTTTTTATAAGTTCTGTCTTTGCTGATATTTTCTATATGTTTGTTTCAGGAGAATTTTAAGTAGTTCTTAAAGCATTTTTATGAGAGCTATTCCAATTTTTATTTGTTTATTTATTACTTTTTTTGGAGGCAGAGTCTTGCTCCGTCGCCCAGGCTGGAGAGCAGAGACGCGATCTCAACTCACTGCATCTTCCACCTTCTGGTTCAAGCAATTATCCTGCCTCAGCCTCCCAAGTATCTGAAACTACAGGCATGCGCCACCATGCCCAGCTAATTTTTGTACTTTTAGTAGAGACAGGGTTTCACCATACTGGTCAGGCTGGCCTTGAACTCCTGACCTCAGGTGATACACCCGCCTTGGCCTCCGAAAGTGCTGGGATTACAGGCGTGAGCCACTGCATTCGGCCTACTCCAAAATTTTTCTTACAATTTTAACATCTGTCTCAGTGTTGGCGTCCTTTAATTGTCTTCTTTGATTCAGATAGTGATTTTCCATTGAACCCTGGATATTTTGGCTATCATGTTAGGGGATGTCAAGTCTTATTTAAGCTGGCATTCACTGTGTTTACTTAGGTTTACCATGCAGGTCCTGTACTGTTTTAGTGGATTGTGGTTCCAATAACAAGTTTAATTTTCAGATCCTTCGCAATGGTATTTGGGTCTGCTTGTTTTATTTGGTGCCACAGAGGCTCCCATTGACCTCTGCTGCTTCTTATTGATCTCTGTTGCTTCTGTCTGAGGGGGTGGAAATTTTCACAGGCTGGGCTGCCTGATGCCTGTAGATGTGGACAAAAGGGAGTCTTCAGCCTGTGGAGACAGACAGGCTTCCTGGCAGGTTCCCGTTTGCTTGAGCTACTTGACTGCTCAACATCTTGTGAGAGGGGGAGGTGTTGTAGTCTCAGGCCCACAAGGACAAAGAGGCTTCCTGGGCTGGACTGTTTTTTGTGATCTTCTCCCACTTGCTGGTGCCATTTGGCCTCTCCTATTCTAGTCTTTATTTTTGAGACTTGAGGGAACGTAAACTTGCAACGTAAGTCGTTTAATAATCTCCTAAGATCTACCATAACTAAGTTACTTCTCTTAGTTGGGAAATGCCAGGAATTGGTCAAATTAATGGGTCAACCAACTACTTCAAAACTCTTGAATCTCAATATAAATGGCTACATCTGGACTGATAGCTCTGGTTCAAAGCAGAAAATAATTGTAATAAGTAGTGTTAGCTGTTTAGATATCCAAGCTCTGCTTGCTAAATCAACAAGAATACCAAGTAGGACAAAGGTATAAAATTGCAAAATTTCTGTCTTTTGGTTTACTTAATTGAATCTGTTGATTTTTATTCTCTCTCTCCAGCTGAGTTCTTTCGGAACCGTGCCCTTAGTTTATATTCATTCAGAAGTATTTTGTTTTCCTCACTAATACTCCTTTTACCTCAGATAATATACCCTCCTCTCTCTCTCTCTCTCTCTCTCTCTCTCTCTCTCTCTGTGTGTATGGGGGGGGGGTGTGTGTGTATGTGTCTCCCTTTCTGTGTTTCTGTGTCTGTCTCTCCATTTGTCTCAGGCAGGAGTGCAGTGGTGTGATCATAGCTCACTGCAGCCTCGACCTTCTGGGCTTAGGTGATTCTCCCACCGTAGCTTCTGTAGTAGGTGGTACTACAGGTGTACACTGCCACATGTGGCCTACTTTTTATTACCTATTCCTCATAAGATTGAAAAGCCTGATGCTGTAGTGAAATGGCCTTGACTAAGATGGGAGTCCATTCACATGGTCTATTTAATCTTAAATAAGCCTTGTGAAATCATTATCTCATAGATAAACACGTCAAATCAGTGAAAAATTACATATCCAATTAGTGATAGAACTGGAATCCCCATCTGTGAGTCTAAAATATAAGTACTATTTCTGCTGCCTCACTTTTGAGTAGGACTCAGGAGATCGGACAAGGATTTTTTTTCTTTTTCTTTTTTGAGACACAGTCTAACACTTTCGCCGGGCTGGAGTGCAATGGCGCGATCTCAGCTCACTGCAACCTCCGCCTCCAGGGTTCAAGCAATTCTCCTGCCTCAGCCTCCCCTGTCGCTGGGATTACAGGTGCCCGCCACCACTCCCGGCTAATTTTGTATTTTTGGTAGAGGTGGGGTTTCACCTGTGTTAGCCAGGCTGGTCTCGAACTCCTGACCTTGTGATCTCCCCACCTTTGCCTCCCAAAGTGCTAGGATTACAGGCGTCAGCTGCTGTGCCCGGCCTGGACAAGGATTTTTTTTTTTTTTTTTTGTGACAGAGTTTCGCTCTTTGTTGCCCAGGCTGGAGTGCAATGGTGCGATCTCAGCTCACCACAACCTCCAGAGGGTTCAAATGATTCTCTTGCCTCAGCCTCCCGAGTAACTGGGATTACAGGCATGCGCCACCATGCCTGGCTAATTTTTTGTATTTTTAGTGGAGACAGGGTTTCTCCATGTTGGTCAGGCTGGTCTTGAATTCCTGACTCAGGTGATTTGCCTGCCTCAGCCTCCCAAAGTGCTGGGATTTCAGGCATGAGCCATCGCGCCCTGCTGGCCTGGACAAGGATCTTAATGAACTGTTTTGTATTTCTCTTTAGGTAAAAAGTTAGATTGTTCTCTAAGCCCTTCTATACCAAGAGTTTGTAGTTATCTAATCTAAATAATATTTATAATATTGAACCTTGTTACTGCTAATGGACAAAGCCATGCTTTTTAGAAGATGTTAGTGGAAGACAACAATGGGATGATAGAGTGAAGGTTTATAGTTAGATGTTAAGTGTAAGATAAAGCAAACAACAACAAAAAATTTCCAAGGAATCTTTTATTGCTGTGACCTCCCTTTCTAGGCAATTCCTCTACCACTCTCCTTATTTGTTCTATGCCCATCTGCTGCTCTGTTGACCTAGAACCTCTCATTTTGGGGCCCCAACTAGATCTACTTACCCCAAAATGCTTGTTTAAAAGTTTTCCTACACACCCTTTCCCTTATGTCTTCAGTGCTTTTATTCCCATTTGTTTGATGGTGTGTTTGGGGGAGGAAAACAGTATGAAGAAACAAATTCATTAAAGTATGGATGAGTCAAATGTTACTTTTTAAATCAAAGTTAAAAGCTACATTTATATTATTTCTTTTTAAAAAGCAGATTAGTTGTTAATCTGAATGAATCAATCATTGGTGGAATTGTAGGTAATATGATCAAGGGAAGGAAAAATGTTTTACTGAAAGTGTATAGGAATACAAAAATTTAAATTTAAATCTAAAATCTACCAAGACTATTTATTAATTCGGTAATTTCTAAATTACCGAGTGCACACATGTGGTGATGCAGACATGTGGTTCAGCTACTCAAGAGGCTGAGGTGGGAGGATCATTTGAGCTTAGGAGTTTAAGGCTACAGTGTGATTGAGCCAGCCTGGGTTACAGAGCGAGACCCTGTCTCTAAATGAATGAATAAATAAAATCGACTTGAAGTGAGGGCATTTAAGCGTCTAGTCTAGATTACTACTTCTTCTTCTTTTTTTTTTAACCTTGAAAGTGTGAGTGTATTATTTAATCCTATTGAAGTTCAAGGGATTGAGCTTTGAAGGATAAATATAGATTGTGTATAGTTCAGCCAGGAATAGGGAAGATGATTAATCATTGTGGCCTTACCAAGTTTTGACAATTGTATTTTATAGGAAGGAGTACGGAAAAAATGGACAAGAGATTGGGGATGAAAGTAGGAATTAGGCAGTAACTTGTTATTGCAAGGGAGATTATCTCTATCAGATAACTTGGATTAATGATGTCCCTTAAACCTGTTTATCAAAGGTTTGAAATGGGGATAACAAATATTGGCAGACACTGATGAATTTTGAGGATGGATGGTACAAGCTTATTGTATTAAAGATTCTTTGGATTGGGTGCAACAGGGAATGCCAGTGAGGAGACCAAAAATAATCTGGAAAGGAGTAGATTTCAGGATTTCATGAAGTCTTAAAATACTTGAATGACTGTCATTGGAATGGTAAGAAATAATGTCAAACTTCCCCCCCCCCCACACACACACACACACTTTCAAAGATAATTTGTTGCAAAATCAGTTTCAAAATTCAAACATTGCAGAGGAAACAAAGAGCCCCCCAGATTTTCCCAGCATTATACTACTGATTTCCATCATAAAGGCAGATTTGTAAATAGACTTGTAGGAAGAGTATTTAGCTTAGCTTAAGAAGGAATTTGTGAATAATTGGAAATGCTTGAGGACGTAGTGCCCATTCACCACATTGTATGATTACATAAGACATTGGATGATTACCTGTTTAGATACTTTAGAGGGGGTACAAGTACCTGTAGGTAAATGGACTAGGTCACCTATGGAGCTCCCTTGTCAACCTGTATCTTATCTGATTCTTCTTAGTAGGTGTTGAAAACAGAAAGTTGTGTAAACTGAGGATTAAGTAAAGAATGATAAAAAGTTGTAGGATTTTATTTTACCCAGCAATTCCTCTTCCGCCTATATACACAAAAGAATTGAAAGCAGAGACTTAACAGATAGTTCTAACACTAGTGTTCATAGCAGCATGATTCACAGTAGCCAAAGGGAAGAAACAACCCAAATATTCATTGATGGGTGGATGGATGGATGAACAAAATGTAGCATATATATTCAATGGAATATTCAGCTTTAAAAAGAAAGGAAATCAACACCTGCTGCAGCATGAGTGAATCTTGAAGACATTGTACTAAGTGAAATAAGCCAGACAAAAAATAACAAATACTGTACGATTCCACTTATATAAGATACCTAGAGTAGTCAAATTCATGGAGACAAAAAGAATGGTGGTTGCCAGGAGCTGGTGGGCAGGGGAAGATGGTTGTTGTTTAGTGGGTATAGTTTCCGTTTTGTAAGATGAAAAGGTTGCTCAACAGGGTGACTGTACTTAACACTACTGAACCTGTATACTTACAAAGGTAAGATGGTAAATTTTATGTATATTTTACCACAATAAAAGTGTTGTAGGATTTTGCATTTATTTGAATGGGGCACAATTTAATCTAATGTAGGAGAAACAGCCGTCATGTTATATTAGTAGGAAATAGAGAGCATTTGCCTAAGGTAAGGAGAATGAGCAGAGGTATGCCTTTAACTTTTTCAAGAAGGTTGATGTTCATTTTACCTTGTTAAATTTAAAATCGACAGTGATGGGTGGTTAAGAAAGCGAAGGATAAGAATGTGATTTTTTATTAGCTTCTGCTCACAATGTGATGATTCAGAATTGGTAAAACAAGTAAGTTTTAGAGTTTTGGCAAGAGCCTTTAGAATGAGGAGGGTTATAGACAAGACAAAGCAAGTTAAAGCTGAGACTTTTAACTTTGAAAGTTGATGGGCCATGAATACTTGAACTTTATTCTGGACTTCATTTACATGTGTCTTTGAGCCCCAGAAAGAAACTAAGAATGAAAGAAAGAATAGTGAAAATGTCGTGATTTTCAGTGGGGAAATTAGACATCATTAGTTATGGGAAAAGTTATCAGTTAATTTTGGGAAGAGATCTCTTTTTTAAAAAGTACATAATTAGGAAACATTAAGAATCATAATTTTGCTGCAAGTGCTGCTACATTTACAGTTGAATATGCTCTTACTTGTAAACCAGGGGGGTGGAGACTGACACATTAAAAAACATAAGCTCTAAACCTGAGTTTCTGATTTTGTTCGATTCTTGAATTGATAGCAAAATTGCAAATATGGCTAACAGTTTTTAGATAGTATACATTTTAAACTTCTATCTATGTGCTGTATTTTTCTGGGGGCAAGTGTGTGTGTGTGTGTGTGTGTATGTACGTGCACACTAGCAAAGAGACTGTGTCATTTGGCTCAGCTCAGCTCTAGTTCAGTTATTTTTACATTAAAATTTAAGAATGAGTACTTCTTTCTTATAGAAACTTCCACTTCCTCTTTTATATCACCTGCGCATACCACTGCGTTGCTATATGATAGGTCCTTGTAAATATTAAATGAATGAGAAACCAAGACAGCTTCTTTTCCATATTTTTTTTCCTGAGTCAACATTGTGGAGTTTTAATATTATTTGATTTTATATTTGTATCTTTTTTCTTTTACATTGAAACCCTTGGTTCAAAACAGCATTATAAATGTTTCAGTACATAATCATAGTTTCAAATTAATAATTTCAGCATCATAACTACTAATTATTGCTATATTATATATATATTTTAGAGGAGGACAACACATTTAATTTTATTTCAATCAAATCACAACACTTTCTTTTCCAATTGCTGCAAAGTGCATCTACAATATTCTATTACAGATCCACTTTAAAAAGGTTTCCTGTGACATTACAGCAAGCCTCTTTTTTCAAACAGAGGAATAATCTCAAATTTTTCCTCAATTAAAAATCAAAATTCCATTTCAGGAAGTGGTAAATACATAAAAATTACAGTAAGCCAGACACTTAAAAGGACAGCCAAGAAGTCTTCCAGCAGTTTATTAGAAAGAATGTGGACATTAAAAAAAATCCCCACTGTCATGAACGTAATTGAGGTTGTAAGCCCTGGTATAAGCTTAATCAAAAAAAGAAATAAAAAATCCAATACTGTATTAAACATTTTTCACTCTTTTGCCATACTGACAGTGCAAATACAAATCTGGTCTAAATGTACAGACTCTCAAACAACAATGTACAACTTTCTTCATCTTCCATGCTGAGAGATGTAAAAACACTTAAGGGTCAAACAATACCAAATATATAGGCTTCAAAAACCATCTAAGTTAGGGCATTCTCTAGTTTTAGCTAAGATACATGTGGATCACTGGCAAGTAATCACTTATATGAATAATGTGAAGTAAGTTTTTTGAAAAATAAACTTGGAACAATCCCGAAGTATAACACCAGAGGAATAGCAGGTTACCAGTAAGGTGTCAGCCAATTTGTTCCAGCCACTTTTGAATCTATGTTCTATAATCTAAAATTTAGTTCTCTTTCCCTAAGCTGAGAGCTTCCTATCATGTCAATGTCTGTGTTATGAAGAAAAGGAGACTTAGATGAGATGTTTTTATTTATCACAACTGCTGCATCAGTTGCCTAGGACCTCACTCAACAGCTTCATTAAAGTCTAGGAAATGTTCATGCATAAGGTTTATTGTCTTAGCTGACTTAAAATTGCCCCATACAGTGGTACATATCAACCCTTAGTGAAGCCTTTTAAAAAAACAAACAGGTTGGAAAATGGGTGAAAGTAGGCAAATACAGCATCTGCCTTTAGAGCTGTCAACTCAGGAATTCTCTCAATTGTGAAATCTTGCAGAGAAGTTATTTTTCTTTCTCAAAATCCAGGTGATGACAATATTCCTTACTCCAGATCTGGCATTTTTTCATCATCACTGTCTTGTGAATCATCACCTGCTCCATCTACTTCTGGTGAATCTACAGCCTCATCACCACCCATGTTGTTCATCATCTCAGAGAAACGATCAAAATTAGACCTGTCTTAATCTGAACTATCTTCCCAGTCTTTCCAATTATTGAAGTCCACACTAAGCCAATTGAGCTTTGCGCTTCCTTTTGTTAACCTTGGCCATGACTGACCAGATTCTCCTTTTCGTAGGCAACACACAATTGATCTGTCCGTTTTTTATGCTTGGAATCATTTGGATCAATACTGTGAAAAAGATCAACTTTATTTAAATACTTAAAAGTATCACTTCCTCTGAGAAAACAATGTAGGTTTGGATTTTTCAAAATTTAGATTAACATCCTTACTCTCTTCAACACAAAATTCAATGAAGACATAGTCCCTTTGTACCACTTTGCAGAAGCAGGCTGCATTGTGAACAGGGCAGGGGGACAGGCGAACAGGTGGGCGGGCCTCTGGCGTCGGCTGCTGCTAGGGAGTGACTTCTCTCCGGTGATGACTGCGTCTTCTTCCCAGTCGCGCCCTCTTCTTGCTCCCCTCAGGCGATGGCGGCAGCGGCGGGCTCGACCTCGGTCCCCAGAATGCACTGCGCAGAAAGAGCGGCCCTTCCAGTCGGGGAGGAGAGGAAAGTGTAGGAAAAGGGGCCTGAGGACTTATTGTTGTATTTTTATGTAGAGAAAACCTTGCAGAGTAAAGAGTTAACTACAAGTTTCTTTTACCTTTTATAATCATTTTTGGGCTTTCAAAATTTCTGTGTGAAGGCGGAAGATGAATTCTCCCCAACTCCGTTTTTAGTATTAATGTTGATAGGCTTCTTGCCAGTGAGATTCAGTCCGTCAAATCTTTGGTTCGCCAGATAACCTGAATTACTTGCAACTCATTGCATGATAAGCAGGAGATGTTCTAGGAGTGGCAGTGGCATTATTGTACTCTTTAGATGGTAGATCAGTTTGTGCCATATTGAATCCATTCATTAGTGTCCGTCCATCTTAGTGCAGGTCCAGAAACAGCAGGAAGATGAATACTCTAAATAAAGCAGAAAGACTTAAGTTGTTCCAGTGTTTTCATTTTCTTGCTGCTGCTTATTTGATAAGTGGATATTTATGGTACTTGTTTTGCAATGGTTTTCTTTTCCTTTGGTTGGTTAGGTGATCAAGTGCTTTGTTTTCTGGATACATTTTGTTTCATTTGACCCTGGGAGAATATATACGTGTCCATAGAAAATATGGGAACAGGCGGGCGCAGTGGCTCACATTTCAACAGGATTTCACCATGTTGGTCAGGCTGGTCTCGAACCCCTGACCTCAAGTGACCTGCTCACCTTGGCCTCCGAAAGTGCTAGGATTACAGGTGTGAGCCACCGCGCCTGGCCCCTCTATTTCTTTTTAAAACAACTTTATTGAGATATAGTTTACATGCCATAAACTCCAAACTCCACCTCATTTTCTTTTTTTTTCCTTCCTTTCCTTTCCCTTTCCCTTTTTCTTTCCTTCCTGAAAGGGTCTTGCTCTGTCACCCAGGCTGTAGTGCAGTGGTACAATCATAGCTCACTGTACCCTTGAACTCCTGGCACAAGCGATCCTCTCACCTCAGTTTCTGGAGTAGTTGGGAGTATGGGCACACACCACCACACCTAGCTAATTTTCTATTTATTTTTAAAATTTTTTCTTTTTGAGACGGAGTCTTGATC
This sequence comes from Mandrillus leucophaeus, assembly GCF_000951045.1. Taxonomy (NCBI): domain Eukaryota; kingdom Metazoa; phylum Chordata; class Mammalia; order Primates; family Cercopithecidae; genus Mandrillus; species Mandrillus leucophaeus. Next base: position 6,200,778 of record NW_012101254.1, read on the forward strand.
TTATTGCCCAGGCTGGAGTGCAATGCCACGATCTTGGCTCTTTGCAACCTCTGCCTCCCAAGTTCAAGCTATTCTCCTGCCTCAGCCTCCCGAGTAGCTGGGATTACAGGCATGCGCCTCCATGCCTGGCTAATTTTGTACTTTTAGTAGAGACGGAGTTTCTCCACGGGGTTTCTCCATGTTGGTCAGGCTGGTCTTGAACTCCCGACCTCAGATGATCCGCCCACCCAGGCCTCCCAATGTGCTAGGATTAGAGGTGTGAGTCACCGTGCCCGGCCTGATTTCTTAATTTTTACATTTTTTGTAGAGACGGGTTCTCCATATGTTTCCCAGGCTGGTCTCAAATTCCTGGGCTCAAGTGATCCTCCCACCTCAGCCTCCCAAAATGTTAGGATTTTGGGCATGAGTTACCACACCAGGCCAGAAATTCCACCCATTTTCAGTGCACAGTTCAATGGTTTTTAGTAAATTTACTGAGTTGTGCTACTATCATCATAATCCAGTTTTAGAATATTTTTGTCACCCCAGTGAGATCTCTCATACTGGATACAGGTAATGCTGGTTCCTCCTGACAGCCTGTAGTCTACTTTCTGTCTCTATAGTTTGGCCATTTCTGGAAGTTCATATAACTGGAATCATATAATATGTGGTATTTTAAGGTTCATGTTTGTAGCATTGATCAGTACTTCTTTCTTTTCATTGGTCCCTATTGTTGTATAGACTTTTCTCATATATATACTTTTTAAAAAATCATATGCATTTATTTAACTTTTAATTTTATTTATATGATATATTGCAGACTTTTAGAAAAGTTGCAAAAGTAGTCCAAAGAATTTTTGTATAAACTTTACCTAGATTCTCCAAATGTTAACATCTATCTAATTTGTGTTTCTGAGATGTCTGATAATAAATTGTAGACATAATGCCCCATTCACTTTTAAATATTTCAGAGTAGGCTGGATGCAGTGGTTCACACCTGTAATCTCAGCACTTCGGAAGCTGAGGTGGGAGGATTGCTTGAGTGCAGGAGTTCAAGACCAGCCTGGGCAACAAAGCGAGCCCATCTCTATAAATAATAAAATAAAATAATTAGCCAGGTGTGGTGGCGCACACTTGTAATCCCACTTGCTCTGGAGGCAGAGGCAGGAGAATTAAATTTGAGCCCAGGAGTTCAAGCCTGCAGTGAGCTATGATTGCACCACTGTACTCCGGCCTGGGGGACAGAGCAAGATCCTGTCTCTAAATAAATAAATTAATTAATTAATTAATAAGTCAAGCAAGCAAACTTCAGAATATATTTTCTAAAGGCAAGTACATTCTTTTATGTAACTACAGGGTAAAATAGTTAACAGGAAATCTGCATTGTCAAAATATTATTATTTAATCAGACTTTATCCAAATTTGGTTATTCTCCCACTGATGTCCTAATCCAGGATCACATGTTGTATTTGCATTTAGTTTTCATGTATCTTTACTCTTCTTTAATCTGGAATTGTACTTCAGTCTTTATCTTTCATGACTAGACTTTTTTTTAGTGCAGGCCAGCTATTTTGCAGATTGTTTCTCAATTTTTATTTCTGGTGTTTAATCATGATTAGATTTAAGTTGTGCAGTTTTGGCAGGAATGTCACAGGATTGAAAGGACATTTTTACCACAATATATCTGGAGGCCCATGATTTCAGTGTACCACAGTATTGGTGATGGTAACTGTGATTACTTGGTTTATGCAATGTCTACCAAGTTTCTTCACTGTAAAGATACCATTTTTGCCCTTTGTAATTAGTAAGTATTTTGGGGGTAAAGATACTCTGAGACTCTGTAAACATCTTGTTTCTTATTGTACCTTTGCCAATTAATTTTAGCATGTTGTTATTAATCTATTGCTGCTTAACAATATTATTACAGATTTAGCAGCTTAAAACAATGCATTTATTATCTCAGTTTCTATGTGTCAGGAGTCTGAGCATGGCTTTACCTGATCCTCGGCAATGCAACAGAGTGTTGGTCAGGGCTGAGTTTTTACCTGAAGTCTTCATTGGGGAATGATCAGCTTCCAAGCTCATGTGGTTGTTGGAAAGATTCAGTCCTTGTGGGTTATCAGATTGAGGGTCTAGATTTCTAGCTGGCAGTTGGCTAGAGACTGTCCTGAGTTCTGTGGCCTTTCCCAGCATGGCCACGTGCTTCCTCAAAGCTAGCAAGGAAGAGTCACCAAGTGAGAACACCGCAGTGATACGTGAAATAGTCACTTATGTGAGACCCTATCACCTTTGTTCTTTTTTGATTATTAGAAGCAGATTACAGGCCCTACCCACACTACAGGAGAAGGGATTATGTAGGGCCATGAGTACCAGGAAGCAGGGATTACTGGAAGCCGTTTTAGGTCTGTCTACCACAGCATCCACTAATCTTACCTGAAACTTACTGTCGCTGTTGCCGCATATGGTGATTTTCTAATTCTATCATTCTTGGTATGTATTTTTTTTTGTTGAAATTTTACTGCAAGTAATTCTCCCCCACTCATTGGTTTGTTCATTTAATCTTATCAGCATGAACTCATGGATTCTTATTCTTTGGGTTATTTCTACTATAGTCATTTATTGCTTTAGGATAAGTAACAGTTTAATCCTTCTAAGAACAGCATTTAGAGAAGTCTTTAGCATGGGTTTCTCTTTTTTTGAGATGAGCTCTCTGTCTCCCAGGCTGGAGTGCAGTGGCATGATCTCGGCTCACTGCAACCTCTGCCTCCCAGGTTCAAGCAATTCTCCTGCCTCAGACTCCGGAGTAGCTGGAATTACAGGTGCCCGCCACCATGCCCAACTAAGTTTTTTGTGTTTTTAGTAGAGACGGGGTTTTGCCATGTTGGTCAGGCTGATCTCGAACTCCTGACGTCAAGTGATCCGCCTATCTCGGCCTCCCAAAGTGCTGGGATTACAGGCGTGAGCCACCATGTGGCCCAGCATGGACTTCCAAAACAGAATTTGAGGTATAATAAGTCATTTGTCAAATATACTCTAGATGAAAGATACATTTTAACAGGTGAGCCATTCTATCACAGGTTTGCAAAGCCTTTGAAATTCTATTTGAAAATATACTTTGATATAGCAAACTTTCAGGTTACCATCAAAATGCTAAAAATGCTTTTATATTAATGTTTTTTAAGTGAAGAGCTAATTTTTCCCCTAAAAATCATTACCATGTAATTTAAATGATTAAAAGTTGTGGTGATATGATCTAAAAACACTCTTTCTAAAACCACTGGTTTTCTCAGCTTCATCTTTGGCTTGTCTCTTGATCTTTGAATGTTATGTATTTCATCCCCTTTGTATTTGTGGGCATCTGGGGTTCTCATTCTTCGTCAGTATATCATCTTGTACTTGGTGAACAAGTACCTTGCTATTCAGTGTGTCTTTTTAAGTGAAAGTCTTTCATTTCCATCTGTATGCAGTTTCCCCTCTTACCTGCTATTCTAGTTTTTGTTTTGTTTTTAATAGCATGCCCTGTGACAAAGTGATTTTGAAAAAGAGCTCTATTGTCTTTCAGAAGTTTCCTTGTTTTAATAGTTTATTTGTATATTTCTGGACTATTTATTTCAATATTTCCTGTAGAAATGATGCCTGATAACCCCCTACCCAAATTAAATTAATCAGTGAAAAAAATGTACACTGAAGAAATATCTTGAAAAACTCTTAAGTAGGAATAACCATTGTTTATTGCATTTAATTGAATAAACCAAGAAAGTTGCTAGGCTTTAGTTTCCTCACTGTGAGGTAGTATTAATTCCTAAATGATCTCTGAAGTTGAGGAAAAAAAAAATAGAAAAATTCTGAAAGTGTATTGTCATTTTAAAAATGAAAGTTGAAAAAAGTACAAAACATTTACATTTCTTATGTATTACCTAATTGCAAATGTATTCCACTTTTTTTTCAGAAAATATTTTGTCCAATTCTTGTTTACTTTGGTGCATTTCTTTTTTGGCTGGATTTCATCATCAGAATTTTTACATTTACGGATGATCTTTTTCCCTCAGTTCTTGCAGGCTTAAGAATGTTTTGTTTTGTTTTGTTTTGTTTTGCTTGACACAGAGTCTTGCTCTGTCACCCAGGCTGGAGTGCCCTGGTGCAATCTTGGCTCGCTATAACCTCCGTCTCCTGGGTTCAAGCGATTCTCCTGCCTTAGCCTCCCGAGTAGCTGGGATTACAGGCACCTACCACCATGCTTGGCTAATTTTTGTGTTTTTAGTAGAGACTGGGTTTTACCATGTTGGCCAGGCTGGCCTCAAACATCTGACCTCAGGTGATCTGCCAACCTCGGCCTCCCAAAGTGTTGGGATTACAGGTGTGAGCCACCACACCCAGCCAAGAATGTTTTCTATTGCCTCTTTGTTTGAATGCCATCTAGGCCAGATATAAAATTTTTCATTTATACTTTTACGAATTTTGTTTACTGTCTTTGGCAGTGAGTATTGCTAAGAAAGCAAATGTTTCCTTCATTATACTGTGCTTGCTTTATCGGTCAATATTTTGCTGTATAATCTTAAAATTTCAGTGACTTATAACAAGAACTTTTTTTCTTCCTCATGTCTTTAGGTTAACTGGGACTTAGTTATTGTTGGCTAGACTTTGTTGTAGGCTGTGGATTGTTCTCTTCTTCTGCTGGAATCTTGCTCTCATGGCAATCACAGGAGTCAGCCAAACAAGCATATTTTAGCTCTGCTTCTGTCACGTCTCTTATTTCATTGATCAAATCAAGCCTTGTGGCGAAGACCAACATCATTGTGGCAGGGAAATATATTTCACTTACTCTAATGTACTGCAAGGTCACACGATGGTGTGAATGATGAAATAGAAACACTAATTCAAGCTGCTACTTTGGCTTTTAATGCGTGGAACTTGGTTTGATTCTTTCTTTATCCTTGACGCTTAAGATTTAGGAAAATACTAACTTTTTTTTTTTTTTTTTTTTTTTTGAGATGGAGGCTCGCTTTGTCGCACAGGCTGGAGTGCAGTGGCTCACTGTAACCTCTGCCTCTTGGGTTGTGATCCGCCCACCTTGGTCTTTCAAAGTGCTGGGATTACAGGTGTGAGCCACTGCACCCAGCCAAGGTTTAGGAAAAATTTAGATATTTCTGAGTATCTGAGTACTTGGGGTTAGTCTGTATAGATTTGGATAGCATCTTGCCTCTTACATTATCATGTGATATACATTATTGATTCATAAAGGTAATCTTTTCTCATTTACAGAAGAGAGTGGTTTACCTGTGAATATTCTCCTGTGTTGTTCTTCTGTTTCTCTTTCATATCTCTGTAAATTTGATTGCTTTTATGTAGGTGCTTTGTATCTGTTAAGATACTTCCGGTTGTAAATGACAGGAAACACAGTGTAAACTGGCTTAAACAATGAAGGAAACTCATCATTTAATGCAAGTGAAAAAAACAGGCAAAACTTGATCCAAGCGCTCCAGTCAGTTTCATCAGTATCTCAGCTCTGCTTCCTTCAATTTTGTTCCATTCTCAGTAGGCTCATCCATCATAATTGCAAGATGACTGCTCACAGGCCTTAGAACTGGATATTCTGGATTCAATTGTAGAAGAGAAGATTCTACTTTTCAGAGATATTAAAATCACTCATCACTGAGTCTGGCTGGCTTACAATTGAGTCAGATTTTTTTCCTTGCAGTATATGCAGTTATAAATATGTGTTTCAGGGAAGTATAGGATTCTATAGAACATAGAAGTGACTTCTTTTAGCAAGAGACATTAAGGCTAAAATCGAAAAGTTGAATTGGAGGTTGTTAGGAGAAAAGGAGGTGAGGGTTATCATTGCAAGCAGAGTGTCGGGCCAAGTAGTCAGAAGAATTTTAAATTACCAAATGAAAAGAAAGGTAGAGTAGGCTGACAAAGAGGGTGTGTAGCAGAATGGTCAAGGTCAGATTATTTTGATAATTTTGTACTTTATCCTAAGAACATAATGGTATCATGGATGAATTTTAAGCTGGACAGGAGGTAGTATGATCATATTTATTTTTAAAAGGTTACTCTGGCTTCAGAGTGGAGAACAGTTGTGTGAAAGGGTGAGATTACTATCACTTGAGATAGAGAACAGTGGAACACTGCCTAACTAGGATAGGATAGTAAGTTTGTAAAGTAACTGCTGTAGTTACTGAATCTTGACTCTGTGACACATACATATACATGTACATGATCTGTGATCTGCACAATCGAGTTACACAGTAGGCAGTATTACTTCTATTTTGCAGATGAATAAATTAAAGGTGTTTAAAATGACTTACACAGGCTACGGTCAGGTCTGTATTCAGATTGGTATGAATCATTAAATCTGGCTCTTTTACCATGCAGTGATGACTGCTTTCATTAATTGCTATATTTGCTTCATCTAAGCAGTGTAATTATTGACTTCTGCTCTCTTAGCCCTACTAGCTACTGCTAGCTTTTATTACAGAGAGAACTAAAAAGGGCCATTGGCATTATGATCAAAGTCACTTTAGTTCTTTGGGCCTTATGTACAAAACATATTAGTATGTTTGCTTAAGTGCTTACTGCATAAAATTATAGCACAGTTCTTTTCCTTGAAAGAACCCCTACCTCTTCAACCCCGATTTCTTGAGCATGGAGAGGAAAAATTAGAAGCGGACTTGTTGTGTGATAGTTACATAATCTTTAAGGTGGGTCTTACTATAGCTGCTTCAGGTGTTAGTGCTTACCCTATTGAATTTACTTGAACTTTTAAGTTGCTGTTGAGCTCAGTACTATGTCTTATTTCTTCAGGTCATTCAGTCATATTTATTTAATTATAGAATTCTGGAGCTCTACCTCCCCATGAAAATATATTCCAGCCATCATGGATAGTGTGTCCTATTTTGCTTCTCTGCTAATTGCTTTATTATTCGTAAAAATAAACTGCCAGGATTCTTTGACTTTTTGTGTTTTCCTGAGATCATGTCTAAATTTTGTTTTAAATGGTACTGTGTCCTATATGTCTTGTAGGTTTTTCAAAACTTTGTTTCCTTCAAAGAAAATTATATCCAGATTTGCCAAGGAAAATATTATGACAGTTTGTAGTTATTCTTACCACATCTTTTCACCAGATGTGTGTGACATTTACTTTCATTTTATAGGTTTCACTTTAATGACTGTTTTGTTGTTATTCGTTGTTGTTATTTTTCTAAGTACTAAGCCTAGACTAGATTGATTTTTTTTCTCTCTGACTTAAAGCACTTTATGTACACACTTTTGCAGTCTCTTATCCATAATTACAGTATCCGCAATGGTTGAAAAACTAAGTTTCCTCATACATTTAGCACCAGACTCACTTGACAACAACAGTTCTCTTGAACTGACATGAGACTGTATATAATCTTTGTTTATTCCACTTAGTGTGAGTATTCATATGTTTCATTGTGTTTGGTTATGGGATGCTGTCCCTAATCTCCATGGCAGTGTCATATCATTTATGACATATCATGTTACCTTTTTAAAATCCAAAAAATTCTTATGTCTGAAACATTTGGCCTTAGTGTTTTAGATCAGGGACTGTGGACCTGTGTTTATATTAATAGCACTGGTCACAGTGTGGTGTGGCTGTTTGCTCCCTTGCCTATCTTCTCTATTAGATTCTGAGCTAAGAAAGCTTCCCTCTGTGGATCCACTGATCTTAGTTTACTGCCCTAAACAGAGTAGATACTTAATATTGGAACAGAATACCATTAATTTACCAGGTAGGTTATTGAAAATTTTTTTTTCTTGGTTATATATTCCTTTTTAAAGTAATCTCTTGCCGGGCGCGGTGGCTCAAGCCTGTAATCCCAGCACTTTGGGAGGCCGAGACGGGCGGATCACGAGGTCAGGAGATTGAGACCATCCTGGCTAACACAGTGAAACCCCGTCTCTACTAAAAAAATAAAAAAAAAAAAAAAAACTAGCCGGGCCAGGTGGCAGGCGCCTGTAGTCCCAGCTACTCGGGAGGCTGAGGCAGGAGAATGGCGTGAACCCGGGAGGCGGAGGTTGCAGTGAGCTGAGATCCGGCCACAGCACTCCAGCCTGGGCGACAGGGCAAGACTCTGTCTCAAAAAAAAAATAAATAAATAAATAAATAAAGTAATCTCTTTCTAGTTCTGTTTCTCTTTTCCTTCTTGTTACTGGAATCTTGGCTTCACCATTTACTGATAATATGATCTTGAACAGCTTATTGAAAACCTATAGTTTCTTCATTTGTAAAAATGGTGTAGTAATTTTACTCACCTTATAGATTGTTGTGAGGACTAACCAAAATGCTTCCTGGAACATAGCACTCTTTTAGCTGCCAACATGGCTGCTGTTGATTTCTATCCTGTTGGTTACTTTATTATCATGGTCAACGTTCTCTTAATGGAGTTTGAGGTCATTTTTCAGTGCTTTGATGCTTTCAGTGATGGAGTAAATCCTTTCTCATTTGTCCCTAAGTCTTTTGGCCTTGGTTTCGTAGGACAGATTCAAGTGGGATTGTTGTATCAGTGGTCCCAAATATTTTTAGTTTTAATGGATGTTTCCATATTACTTTCCTAAGGCAGAATTGAGTAATGTGGGAAAAGGCGGCAGTTTTCTGTCCTCCCAACAGTCTGTAAGAGTGCTTATGTGCCCATAACCTTGTCAGCAATGGATTTTATCAGTCCATTTTTTGTTACTGTTGTTGTTGTTTGCAGACTTTCTCTCTTGTTGCCTAGGCTGGAGTGCAATGATGCGGTCTCGGCTCACTGCAACTTCCACCTCCCAGTTTCAAATAATTCTTCTGCCTCAGCCTCCCGAGTAGCTGGGATTACAGGCGCCTGCCACCATACCCAACTAATTTTTTATATTTGTAGTAGAAATGGGGTTTCACCATGTTGGCCAGGCTGGTCTTGAACTCCTGACCTTCAGGTGATCCACCTGCCTCGACCTCCCAAAGTTATAGGATTACAGGCGTGAGCCACTGCGCCCAGCCTTTTTTTTTTCTTTTTTTTTTTTTGAGATAATTATAGACTCACAGAAAATTGCAAAAATAGTACATAGGGTCCCATGTACACTTCACCCAGTTTCCTTTAATGGTAATACCTTATGTAAATACAGTACAATACCAGGCCGGGCACGGTGGCTGACACCTGTAATCCTAGCACTTTGGGAGGCTGAGGTGGCTGGATCATCTGAGGAGGAGTTCAAGACTAGCCTAGCAAACATGGTGAAACCCCATCTACTAAAAATTCAAAAATTAGCTGGATGTAGTGGTGTGTGCCTCTAATCCCAGCTACTCAAGAGGCTGAGGCAGGAGAATCGCTTGAACCTGGGAGGCGGAGGTTACAGTGAGCCAAGATCGCACCACTGTACTCCAGCCTTGGCGACAGAGTGAGACTCTATCTCAAAAAATATATAAATAAATATAAAATAAATATAAATACATATTATATCAAACCAGGAAATTGACAATTGGTATAAAACTGTTAACTATGGCTTGAATCATTTTATTTCTTTCCATCTGACCAATGGGATCTTGATTTAATTTGCCTTTTTATAACCACTATTAAGTTTGAGCTTCTTATTATACATTTTATTGGTAATTTACATTTATGGTTTATGAATCATTTTTTCACATCCTTTTTCCATTTTTTTCTAATGAGCTGTTTGTTTTCCTGAAAGAATATCTTCTTAGGACTATTAATCTTTTGTCTGCCATATGTTTTGCAGTTAATTATTCTAGCTTCATAGATGTTCTGTAGTTTTGTCGCTTTTATTTTTTTCCTGTGTAGAAATTTTTATTTTCATACAGTCAATATATTTCTTTGTTTTGTGGTTTTTGGGTTTTTCTCTTTGGTGGAAATCTTTCTCTGTCTTGTAAGTTATACTGTTTTGGGGTGGGGGTGTGTGTGTGTGTGTGTGTGTGTGTGTGTGTGT
>NW_012101254.1:6210948-6222980 GCF_000951045.1 Mandrillus leucophaeus
TTTTTTTTGTAGAGACGGGTTGCTCAGGCTGGTCTTGAATTCCTGGGCTCAAGTGATCCACCTGCCTCAGCCTCCCAAAGTGCTTGGATTATAGGCATGAGCCTCCGTGCCTAGAGGATTATACTGTTTTCTTTTAATCTTTTATATTTTGCCTTTGGCTTTTAATTCATTTGGAATATGTTTTTGTTGTATATACTGTGTGCACTCCTCCCCCCCTAGATGTATGAGATATTCTAGCACTTTATTAAACTGTTTTATTTAGGACTTTTTCAGCTTTTTGTGACTTAAATATCAACAAAATTCCAAAGGTAGTACTGGCTCAAGGCAAGACTTGATACAATGGTGAGAAGCAGATGCAACGCTGAGCAGAGGAGGCAGGATCCAGAGTGTGACCAGTAGCTGGGTGGGCACCATGGCTAGGATCACCACTATTGAGGCGGTGAAGCACAAGATCCAGGTTCTGCAGCAGCAGGCAGATGATGCAGAGGAGAGAGCCGAGCGCTTCCAGCGAGAAATTGAGGGAGAAAGGTGGGCCCGGGAACAGGCTGAGGCCTCCTTGAACCATAGGATCCAGCTGGTTGAAGAGGAGCTGGACTGTGCTTAGGAGCGTGTGGCCACTGCCCTGCAAAAGCTGGAAGAAGCAGAAAAAGCTACTGATGAGAGTGAGAGAGATATGAAGGTTATTGAAAACTGAACCTTAAAAGATGGAACTCCAGGAAATCCAACTCAACGAAGGTAAGCATATTGCAGAATAGGCAGGTAGGAAGTATGAAGAGGTGGCTCGTAAGTTGGTTATCATTGAAGGAGACTTGGAATGCACAGAGGAACGAGCTGAGTTGGTAGAGTCCCATTGCCGAGAGATGGATGAGCAGATCAGACTGATGGACCAGAACCTCAAGTGTCTTGAGTGCTGCTGAAGAAGAGTACTCTCAAAAAGACAAATATGTGAAAGAGATCAAGATTCTTACTGATAAACTCAAGGAGGCAGAGACCTGTGCTGAGTTTGCTGAGAGTTCGGTAGCCAAGCTGGAAAAGACAACTGATGACTTGGAAGATAAACTGAAAAGGCACCAAAGAGGAGCACTCTGTACACAAAGGATGCTGGACCAGACTCTGCTTGACCTGAATGAGATGTAGAGCACCCCAGTCCCACCCTGCTGCTGCTCCTCCCTCTGACCCTGATTCCACCTGAGGCCAGCCTGCCTGAAGCTGACCTTTAACTGAGGGCTGATCTTTAACTGGAAGTCTGCTTTCTCCTTTTGCTGCCCCCACCTCCCCTGTGTCTTTTTCGCTAGACTGTCTCTGCCTCTTCCCAGAGATTCCAGCTGGGCTAGAGACTGCACACCTTTGGGAACAACATTTAAGGGAATGTGAGCACAATGCATAATGCCTTTAAAAGCATGTTGTGATGTTCACATTTTGTAGTACCTTTTTTGTTGTTTTGTGGCAACCATTTGTAAAACATTCCAAATAATTCCACAGTTCCAAAGCAGCAATCTGTTCCTTTCTCACTTTTGGAAAGTGATTTTTCAGCTTGATGCATATTGCCCTTTCCATAGAGAAAAGGAAAAGGTATAGTCCTGCCTTACTGAGAGCCAAGCAGAGCCCAGAGAAAGAATCCACTATGGGAAACCTCATTGCTCTATAAAAAGTACCAGCCAAACCAGAAAGGTGATTCCAGGAGGAGTTAGCCAAACAACAACAAAAACAAAACAAAAATGTGCGTTTCAGGTTTTCAGCTTTAAGATATCTTTGGACAACCTTATTTGTTTTTTTTGTTTTTTTTTCATTAGAAGTGAAAATTAAATTGGTAAGACCTCTGAAACTAAATTTTTGTCCCATCTCTACCCACTCTCAACTGACTGCAGAATGGATCATGTGCCCCTTATGTTGAGGTGACCACTTAATTACCATCCTCCCTTCTTGAAAGATGATGTTTTGCCACTGATTTAGCCTTATGAAACTCATCTCATTATCCTTTTCTGGGTTTGAAGCTGCTCTCTCTAAAAGTTCTGTCTCAATGTGGTTTGTATCGGAGAAAACTTGAATAGGTTATGTACAAAACTTTTAAAGTTTTTTATTATTTTGAAGCTTTGCTTCTTTGTGTTTATGGCACCGTGGCCACCCTGTCTGGCTGTGACAGTCTGTACAGTGTGTGGGTTGGCAGTTTGCTGATCTTTTAAAGTTTCTTTCCCTACCCAATCCCCATTTTCTGGTAAGGTTTCAATGAGGTCTGTTAGGTATACATCCTGCAGCTTTTTGGCTTAAAATATACACTCTTTTGATGTGGTCTCTTTGGGGCCAGTTGGGAGAAAGACAAATCAATAGTGCAACTCTTTTGATACCAGATATTGGCACAAGTGTCTTTTTGAAATAAAGAACCGGTCCCTCCAAAAAACAAAACAAAAAAGGCTTGATACAGGCCAAAGTAATACTACTTTAAAAATTTTGTCCAGGCGTGGTGGCTCACACCTGTAATTCCAACACTCTGGGAGGCTGAGGTAGGCAGATCACCTGAGGTGGGCAGATTACCTGAGGTCAGGAGTTCGAGGCCAGCCTGGCCAACATGGTGAAACCCCATGTCTACTAAAAATACAAAAATTACCAGCGTGTGGTGGCAGGCACCTGTAATCCCAGCTACATGGGAGGCTGAGCGTGAGAATCTCTTGAACCCCGGAAACGAAGGTTGCAGTGAGCCGAGATTGCACCATTGCACTCCAGCCTGGGGGATAGAGCGAGGCTCTGTCTCAAAAACAAAAACAAATTTGCTTCCTGACTTTTCTCAGTTCTGCCCTTTTTGGTGTTGGATTTCTCCTTATGATTCGTACTGTGTCACTCCTCAGTCTGCCTTGTGTGTTGCTCCATTCTAATTCCAGATTTTTCCTTTGTGCTCACGCAATGACTGTGAATGTTTTAGGCCTTGCTTCCTAATACCACACAAGGGAAGAGAAAGGATCCCTTTCTGAAGATTCCCTGGAGAACAAGTTTGGTTTTTTTTCCCCCCACATACCCAAGTAAATAGCTCCGTAGATTTTTGGCCCTAAGTCATGTATCTTATCTGTTCTTTGGGGTGGAGAGTGGGGTGTGTGTGTGTGTGTGTGTGTAAAAGCTGATTAATTTAAACCAGTTTGGATTTACCCTTGGGATGGGCATGGGATTAAGTCCCTCTCAACCACATGACTGAAAGTGAGAAAAGTTTTGTTTCACAGGAAATTTTTAGGTACCATCTCCAAAGAAGAGGGAACAGATGCCAGGTAGTCAAACTACAGGGGACTATGGCATGACCTCATGTTTTTTCTACTAAACATTAATGGTACCTTTTAAATTATGATCTGTTTCTGCATTTTCTCTTTTCTTCCACCAACAGTCTATGAGGGTATTCATTTGATGATTTTTTTCTCAGAAACATACTGCTTCAATAATAGTTGCTAAGAGTACATGTTAATATATTTTAAGTAAGTCTCCCATCATTTTTTTTTCCTAGAAATTTCTTGGCAATTTTTATATATTTATTTGATACAAACTTTGGGATCCTGATTGGAATTACATTATATATATTTTTAACATGGAAATCCAAGTTAGATAAACGTTGACTATGGAAATCAGCTTGGAAATGCTCAACAGTTTCTTCTACAAAAGGCTTTTCTTTCCTTTGTTATTGTTCACCAATGTTTTGGGGGGATGAAAACCTTCTCTGTAGTTTTCGATCCTGGACACTTTCACAGTACCAAAAGACAGTGGACTCATGTCCCAGCTCTCCCCAGCAAACTCTTTAGATAGACTAAGAATCCAACAGCCTCTTCTAGTAGGCTTATTTTTGGTTATTGAGTAGCATCAACAGATAACTGAGAGGAAAAAGAGCTGGAAATGGAAGGTAAACTGCCTTAAACCTCAGGTATTATGAGAAATTTTTAAAAACCATTTAAGGATGCCACACATCTCCAGAGACTCTAGACCACTGTTTCCATTTCATTGCTTCCATATGAACTTTCTCTGTGTTTGCTTGCTACCTAATTTTTTTCTTATGTGAAGTATAATATTTTGTCTAATGATTTTGTTATTTTCCTTAGATGTAGAAACATTATCTTTTAGTATTATAGCACTATTTTAAAATATTTGATTGGTGCAAAATTAATTGTGGTTTTGCACCAACCTAATACTATAGCTCTTAGTCTTATGCTAATACTTGATTTTTAACAATATTTTTCCTATTACTGTACTTTTGTGTTCTACATTTTAATACTGCTCTTATTCCGAAACTCATTTAAATATTATCCAACTGTTTTGGTTTTTTTTTTTTTAGATGGAGTCTCACTCTGTGCTCCGGGCTGTCTGGGCCAACTTCTTGGTCTTTTTGTAATTCCTGTTATATAAAAACTAAAGGTTGATTATCAGAGATAAACATTTTATTTAATTTTATGCTAGTCAATTTATAATTTGATATTTTATACTGAACTCTTTTTTTTTTTTTTGAGACCCAAGTCTCCTGTCACCCAAGCTGGAGTGCGGTGTTGCGATCTTGCCTCACTGCAACCTCTGCCTCCCAGGTTTAAGTGATTCTCTTGCCTCAGCTTCATAAGTAGTCGGGATTATAGACACGCACCACCACCCCTGGCTAATTTTTGTATTTTTAGTAGAGATGGGGTTTCGCCATGTTGGCCACGCTGGTCTCGAACTCCTGGCCTCAGGTGGTCCGCCCGCCTCAGCCTCCCAAAGTGTTGGGATTACAGGCGTGAGCCATTGCGCCTGGCCTATACTAACTCTTTAATGCATATGATTCCATTTGGTGTATATCAAAAAGCATGCATCTAATTTATAGTTCTCTTTCCTCTTTCTTAATATGTGACTAATTATTTTAAACAAAAACCCAACATTGGGCTCAGTGGTGAAATATGGGTGCTGTTCTCTTAAGAAAGGCACAGGCCAGGCATGGTGCCTCACGCCTGTAATCTACTTACTTTGGGAAGCCAGAGTGGGAGGATGCTTGTGCCCAAGAGGTTGAGGCTGCAGTGAGCCACGTTCATGCCACTGTCCTCCATCCTGGGTAACAGAGTGAGACCCTGTCTCAAAAAAAAAAAAAAAAAAAAAAGGCAGAGGGACAAATGAATACCCATTTAATAATTTTTTATTGCTGTTTGTTTTGTTAGATAAGTACAAAAAGACAGGAAAATGAAATATGATTACAATTAAGAAAATAATACATGTATATTTTTCTATAGATTATTATATACCTGAAATTCTAGTAAAGATGATACATAGAATTAATAAACATTTAACCAAGTTGCTACATATAAAATAAATATTCAGAAGCGTACTTAATACCTTTTTGAGTGATCTCATGATAGGTTTTAATACAAGAGACAATGGCAATGTGTTAGTTTCACAACTAAGATTCAATCTGGTGCAGCAGTATGCAAGGGAATTAATACTGTTTGTTTGAATCTGTGTGTGTTTGTGTGTGTTCTTTTTTCTCATTTTACCACTGGACATTTGTAAAGCTTGTGCTAAATAGAATGTTTACAAAATATGTTTGTAATACTTCTGTATTTTTCTTGACTTAAATGTTAGATACTGGATCAGCATTAAGGAGTTACTATTTTGTAGATACATGGGAATGATTTTTACATCCATTTTCTCCATGGCAGCCCCTTTCTATATTGGTAAACTTTTTATAGTTTATAAGACATGTTTAAGTCAAAGGAGTATTGACTAATTAATTTTATCTTGAGTAAGTGTTACATAGGATATTGAGAGACAGAAGTTAATTGTTGCGTCCCTCATCACATCTCCTCTTTGTTTTGCAGTGGGACTTCTCCTCTTGCATGCCTGAATGCAATGCTTCACACAAACTCCAGAGGTGAAGAGGGCATCTTCTATAAGGTTCCAGGTAGAATGGGAGTATATACTTTGAAGGTAAATATTTTGTTGGGGAGTCATTTAAAAAGAAAAAACAGGAAGTGACCACATATAAATATTTGACTCATAGGGACAGAATTCTGTTATTGAAGAGCTTATTTTCAGAAAGAGGTAATATTTTGAAACCTGCACCCAGTACATTTTTTAAAAACTATAACTATAGGTAGATCAGAGAAGTAACTTTATTTTTTATTATTGATGATAATCTTATCTTGAAAGAATGAAATTAAAATGATTTCCGGCCAGGCGTAGTGGCTCATGCCTGTAATCCCAACACTTTGGGAGGCCAAGGTGGGCAGATTGCCTGAGCTCAGGAGTTTGTGACCAGCCTGGGCAACACAGTGAACCCCATCTCTACTAAAATATAAAAAATTAGCCAGGGCGTAGCGGCGTGTGCCTGTAGTCCTAGCTACTCGGGAGGCTGAGGCAAGAGAATTGCTTGAACCCAGGAGGCGGAGGTTGCAGTGAGCCAAGATCACGCCACTGCACTCCAGCCTGGGCAATAGAGTGAGACTTTGTCTCAAAAAATAAAATTAAATAAAATTAAATAAATAAATAAATAAAATGACTTCTAGTGACCTTTTAAGGGGCCCCACAACATTTGTATAATAATTGTTTCTTTGGAGCATTCTGCCTAGATGGTTCACATTACATTCTCAGTTCATTCTCTACCACAATTCACAGTTGGGGTGAATACCATTTAATAATTTTTTATTGCTGTTTGTTTTGTTAGATAAGTACAAAAAGACAGGAAAAAGAAATATGATTACAATTAGGAAAATAATACATGTATATTTTTCTATAGATTATTATATACCTGAAATTCTAGTAAAGATGATAAATATTCCTTTTGTATAATGGAGAGCCCCCACAACATTTGTATAATAATTGTTTCTTTGGAGCATTCTGCCTAGATGCTTCACATTACATTCTCAGTTCATTCTCTACCACAATTCACAGTTGTGGTTATTATTCCTTTTTTAATAATGGGGAAAGTCAAAGTTCAGACTTTGGATTTTCTTGCCCAGTGTTGCCCATATTGTATCAGAACCAGTATAGGAACCCAGATCTGACTGAATTCCCAAGCCCATATTCTTTCTAACATAACAAGCTTGCTAATTTCTTTCTTTTTTTTTTGACAGTCTCGCTCTGTTGCCCATGCTGGAGTGCAGTGGCGCAGTCTCAGTTCACTACAACCTCTGCCTCCTGGGTTCAAGTGATTCTCCTGTCTCAGCCTCTCCAGAAGCTGGGATTACAGGTGCCCACCACCACGCCCAGCTAATTTTTGTATTTTCAGTAGAGGTGGGGTTTCACCATATTGGTCAGGTTGGTCTCAAACTCCTGACCTCAGGTGATCCACCCGCCTTGGCCTCCCAAAGTGCTGGGATTACAGCCGTGAGCCACTGTGCCCAGCCTTCAGGCTTGCTAATTTAAAATTCCTGCACTGAGAAGGGACCTTTACTTATCAATAACTTTTCACTTACAAACTGTAAAATGAACTCAAATGAGTTTGAGTAAGACAATTTATTAGTTTATGTAACTGAAAATTCTAAGGAAACCCAGGCTGGATCCAGAAGCTCAGTTGACATCATCAGGGTTTGGTGTCTCCACTTGCTTTTGGCTTCATTCTCAGTCAGTCTCTCCTCATCATATATAACTTCACCCCCAACCTGCACTCTGCAAGCTGTAAATCTGAAAAGAGATAAGAACTAAAGCAGGAGCCTCTGACTTTATTCTGATTTGGCTTAATTGGTTTGGCTTCGCCCACATGAGTATAGCTGAATTATCATGCTTGTCAAAAGTATGTAGTCTTGTGATTGGCCAGTTGTAGATGTGGTTGAGATTAAGCTTGCTCAAGCCGGATGAATTGAGGAGAGTGAGTTTTCCCCAAAGGAAATTTATCAGCTGAAGGGGAATGAATGTTTGGTAGACAGAGACTGTGTCCATGTATATATGTGTTACCTTTTTAGCTTTGAGCTGTAGTCATCACTATGTCCAATGGTTGTGTGGAGCCTAACATTAGAAAGCTCTAACTTATTTACCTACCTACCTACATGCCTCCTTTTTATATACTTTTTTGAACTTTGTAGGGTTACAGGGCTTTATTCTCACATGGAACTTTCTGTATTTCTTTTTGGTTTTAGCTGTTCTAGACCTTCCATACTGTTTAAAAAATTTATTAAGTTCCTATTCTATTGTAGAGATTGGGAAAAAAAAATACTAAAGTGTTTTCCCTATTCTCATACACCATTAAGTACAATAGTTCTAACACCAGATGTGTGGATGTTTCTCCTCACATACCAAGCAATTCTCCAGCAGACATCAGCTGAATGTCCTTTAACAATTAGAGTTCCAGTCTGTGGCCCATTAGAAACCCAGCTGCACAGCTGGAGGTGATTGGTGGGCAAGCAAGCATGACTGCCTGAGTTCTCTCTCCTGTCAGATCACTGGCGGCATTAGATTCTCATAGGAGTGCAAACCCTATTGTGAACTGCACGTGTGAGGGAGCTAGGTTGTGCGCTCTGTATGAGAATCTAATGCCTGATGATCTGAGGTGGAACAGTTTCATCTGAAACCATCCCTCACCCTCACTCCCTAACCCTTCTGTGAAAAAAAATTGTCTTCCACAACTCCAGTCCCTGATGCAGAAAGGTTGGGGACCACTGCTCTAATTCAACTCCATTCTGATGCTATCTATCTATCTGTCTGGAGACAGTGTCAGATTCCACAGGTTGAGGGCTCGGTACCCTCCCATCCCCTTCAAATGCCAACTGTTGCAAATCCCAGGTTGTCACCAGTACTTCTGACTGTTTGGTTATATAATTGAGGTTCTCTCCTTGGGTTTGATTAGTTTGCTAGAATTACCCACTGAACTCAGAAAAGTGCTTTACTTACATTTACCCATTTATTATAAGGATATTACAAAAGATACAGATGAATGGCCAGATGGATAAGATACTTAGTGTGAGGTTTGTAAGAAGGTACACAGAGCTTGTGTGCCCTCCCCGGGCTTACCACCCTCCGGGAACCTCCATGTGATCAGCTAAATCATTCATTCATTCATTCATTCATTTTGAGATGGAGTCTCGCTCTGTTGCCCAGGCTAGATTGCAGTGGTGCAATCTCAGCTCGCTGCAAGCTCTGTCTCCTGGGTTCAAGCAATTCTCCTGCCTCAGCCTCCAGAGTAGCTGGGATTATAGTTGCCTGCTACCTCGCCTAGCTAATTTTTTGTATTTTTAGTAGAGACAGGGTTTTGCCATGCTGGCCAGGCTGATCTCGAACTCCTGACCTCAGGTGATCTGCCTGT
Source organism: Mandrillus leucophaeus (assembly GCF_000951045.1). Classification (NCBI taxonomy): domain Eukaryota; kingdom Metazoa; phylum Chordata; class Mammalia; order Primates; family Cercopithecidae; genus Mandrillus; species Mandrillus leucophaeus. The sequence goes on from NW_012101254.1 coordinate 6,220,172, forward strand.
CTTGGCCTCCCAAAGTGCTGGGATTGCAGGCATGAGCCACCGTACCTGGCCGTGATCAGCTAAATCTCAAAACTCTCAGAACCCAATCCTTTGGGTTTTTATGAAAGCTTCAGTACACGTGACTGATTAAATTATTGGCCATTGGTGATCAGCTCCACCTTCAGCCTCCTCCCTCCCTGAGATTGGGGAGTGAGTGAAAGTTCCAACCCTCTAGTGAAAGTTCTCACACAGTTGGTTACCCTGGAAACCAGCCCCCATCCTGAGACTATGCAGTAGCTCACCAAGAGGAAGAAAAGATGCTTCTATCACCCAGGAAATTCCAAAGGGCATAGGAGCTATGTCAGATGCTCCTTTTACTCAGGAAATTGCAGAGGTCTTAGGAGCTCTGTGTCAGAAGCTGGGGTCAAGACCAAATATAAGAGCAGAAGATTCTACTAGTAGCACTATTGCTTAGGAAATTGTAACAGCTAAAAAGAGCTCTAGGCCAGGAACTGTAGTCAGGAACCAAATATATAGGCCAGGAAGTGTAGTCAGGAACCAAATATATATTTCAGACTATATCACAATATTACCTCTGTGCTGGACACTATAGAGGCTGTAAAGAGGGGTAAGCTGTGGCCCCTGATCTCTTGAAGTTCACATTATAGTTCCTAAAATAATTGCATACTCTCAAAATGTTCTGTGTTTTTAAAAATAATGTGATAATATAGAAATAAGAATTAATTTTGAATAAAGGAATGTGGAAGTTTTTTGTTGTTGTTAACTTTTCAGATTTGAGCTGGACTTTGTCAGATAAGTGATAAGGGCCTTCCAGGACATGGGAATAGCTTAAGCAAGGGCACAGTTGGAAAGATTCAGAGTGGACTTGAAAGTAGAGTAAATTGGAGTGATTAGACCATAATCTTTGCGTGGGCTTAAGTGGTAAAGATTCCAGTGTGGTAAACGTTATGTAGAGATCAAACACTGGAGGCCTTTGAAAACCTGACTGAGCAGTTTGTGTATGGGTTATGGGGTGGTAGATGTCACAAGTTTTTCAGGAGAAAAGCATAATCAAATCCAAGTTTAAGAGGATAACTAGTAGGATAGATTTAAGAGTGAAGCAGGAAGATTTGTCAGAAAGGTGATTATGGTTGTTTGGAAGAAATACTCAGAGCCTGAATTAAGAGACTAGTAAAAGAGATGGAGACAAGGGACATTAGAGGAATAAATAAAATATGTGGCATTTGGAGTGGGTAAAAGGGGCTGAAATGATTCTAGAATTTGGGGCATGAGCAATTGATCCTGTACGGATCACAAATTTTAAGAAAAGAAGATAATTATATTTATATTTCAGATACTTGTTGAACCTACAAGTCAAGATGTCTGGCTGACAACTAACTCTATAAAAGCTGTCCTGCATTTTGAAGGAAAGAATAGAAAAATATGGGGTGTGTATATTAAGAAAGTGTGTATAACATAAGAGACAGCTCAGAGAGAAATGGCACTAGAACATAAATGAAAAATAGCTAACTTAACTAGATCAAAATTTATAGTCTTGGCTATAATGTCATATGGGTGTCAGTTTTGTGTAGGAGGGTCACATTTTTTGTCTGTCAGAATTATTTTTTATCTGATTATTAAAACAATGTGGGAAAATAAATTATTGGAGGAAAAAAAAACCACTGATAGTTTTATAGCTTAGAAATAACATTCACAGGCTAGGTGCAGTGGCGCACGCCCATAATCCCAGCACTTTGGGAGGCTAAGGCAAGAGGATTGCTTAAGCTCAGGAGTTCAAGCCCAGGACCAGCCTGGGGAACATAGTAGGACCCCGGATTTATAAATAATTTAAAAAATTAGCTGGGTATGGTGGCACACACCTGTAGTCCCAGCTACTCCAGAGGCTGAGGTGGGAAGATTGCTTGAGCCTAGGAGGTCGAGGCTACAGTGAACTGTGATCGCACTACTGCACTACAGCCTGGGTGACAGGGTGAGACCCTATCTCCCAAAATAAAAAACAAAAAACCACAAACACTCACTAGTGTGTTTAGCCATACATGTGTATTTTTATATATTATGTAAACACATAGGACCTAATATTTTTTGACCTCTTATGTTGGGCACGATTCTAAGCATTTTACGTTTATTAGCTCATTTAACTTGAGCTAATTGAAGAATGAACTTTTAAGGCAGGTACTATTATCCCCACCTTGTAGATGGGGAAACTGAAGCATGAAAGGTTAAGATTTTAACCGAGGCTGTACAATTAGGAGAGGGTAAAGCCAGGTAATCTTGTTTTCTAGTCTTTGGTCTTGGAACTATCTTGTTATATCTCTCACATACTAAGCTGACATAGTTATCCTTTCTGATTAGCATTCTTTCTAGGTGCAGAAACCAAAGAGTTTCATATGATTTGTTAAATGATTTCTTTTTTTCTGTCAGGAAGGACCTTCATTAAAAAAAAAAAAAAAAAAAAAAAGATTTCTTTTTTATTTAATTCTTGCTACTTACTAACCAGTATTCAGGAACCAATTAGATTCAAATAATGCACTGTCCCTTATGTCTAGACTCTTATTCTGTAATTGAATTCAGAGTACTTAATGGTACTTACATATACACATGGACATACATATATTTAATGAAGTTATTTTATTTAGTTTTTTGAGACAGGATCTCACTGTGTCACCCATGTTGGAGTGCAGTAGTGGGATCACAGCTCACTGCAGCCTCAAACTCCCTGGGTTCAGGTGATCCTCCCAGCTCAGCCTCCCAAGTAGCTGGGACCACAGGTGCATGCCACTATACCTGCCTAATTTTTGTATTTTTTTTT
>NW_012101254.1:6223151-6240197 GCF_000951045.1 Mandrillus leucophaeus
GGGTTTCACCATGTTGCCCAGGCTGGTCTTGAACTCCTGGTCTCAAACATCCTTCCTGCCTTAGCCACCCAAAATGTTAGCATTACAGGCGTGAACCACCACGTCCAGCCAATAAAATTATTATGTAGTTTTTAAAATCTAGCGTATTTAATCATTTACCTGAACTCATATCTACCCAATTTTTGTCAAATTTAAGCCTGTGTTGTGCCTGCATATGAATGTTTTATATGATTTTTATCTTTGGATGTAGTTGGAAACATTAGCTTATTTGCCTCAAAGAGATGACAGGAATTCAGAAAATATTGTTGGTTCTGCTACTGAATCCTATAGTAACAAAAATTAATGCAATTGAGTTGCAACATTGCATATCAGAAGTTTAATATCTATTTGCTGAAATGGTAATGATTAATCCTAATTGGATGCCTACATTTTCAGAAAGATGTGCCGGATGGGGTCAAAGAGCTATCAGAAGGTTCAGAAGAAAGCAGTGATGGTCAGTCAGATTCCCAGAGTTCTGAGAACAGCAGCAGCAGCAGTGATGGTGGCAGCAACAAGGAGGGAAAAAAAAGCAGGTGGAAAAGGAAAGGTAAATCCACCTGATCCTTCAATAAAGTACTAAATGCTGTAGGACAAATGCCCTTGTTAGTAGTTCCTCTTTTCCCAGACCCCAGGTCAGTCCGTTACTTTCCCTTACCCTCTATAACAGTCCTGTCAAGGAGAGTTTTCTGCAATGATGGAGATGTTTATATCTTTACTGTCCAGCACAACACAGTAGCCACTAGCTACATGGGCCTATTGAACACTTGAAATATGGTTATTATGACCAAGGAGTTTAATAAAAACGCTTTCTTTTTTAGAGCTGTTTGAGGTTCACAACAAAATTGAGAGGAAGGTACAGCGATTTCCCATGTACCCCTCCCCCACCACATGCACAGCCTTCCCCACTAGCCACATTCTCCACCAGAGTGCTATATTTGTTACAGTTGATGAACCTACATTGGCATATCATCACCCAGAGTCCATAGTTTACATTAGAATTTACTCTTGGGAGAGTACGTCCTATGGCTTTGAACAAATGTATAACGATGTGTATTCACCATTATAGTATCAAACAGAATAGTTTCATTGCCCTAAAATCTGTGCTCTAGCTCTTCATCTCTTCCTGCCTCCTAACCCCTGACAACCACTGACTTTTTTTTTGAGACAGAATTCTACTTTTGTGGCCCTGGCTGGAGTACAATGGCATGATCTCAACTCATTGCAGCCTCTGCCTCTTGGGTTCAAGCGATTATCCTGTCTCAGCCTCCTAAGTAGCTGGGATTACAGGAGCCTGCCACCATGCCCAGCTAATTTTGTATTTTTAGTAGAGATGGGGTTTCACCATGTTGGTCAGGCTGGTCTCGTACTCCTGACCTCAGGTGATCTACCCACCTCAGCTTCCCATAATGCTGGGATTACAGGCTTGAGCTACTGTGCCTGGCCTGATAACCAGTGACTTTTTACTGTTTCCATAGTTTCACCTTTCCCAAAATGTCATATAGTTGGAACCTTTTCAGATTGGCTTTCCTTTAGTAATATGCATTTAAGGTTCCTTTGTCTTCATGGCTTGATAAGTTATTTATTTCTTTTTTGTTTGAACTTTTAAGTTCAGGGGTACAAATGCAGGTTTGTAACCTAGGTAAACTTGTACCATGGGTGTTTGTTGTGCAGACGATTTCATCACGCAAGAATTAAGCCTTGTACCCACTAGTTATTTTTCTTGATTCTCTTCTTCCTCTCCATCTTCTCCCACACCATCCTCTGAAAGGCCCCAGTGTGTGTTGTTCCCTTCTATGTGTCATGTATTCTCATCATTTAGCTCCCACTTATAAGTGAGAACATGCAGTATTTGGTTTTCTGTTCTGGTATTCATTTGCAATGGGTCATTTCTTTCCACTTTCCATTGTCTGGGTGTGCCACAGTTTGTTTATCCATTCATCTACTGAAGGATATCTTGGTTGCTTCCAAGTTTTGGCAATTATGAATAAAGCTGCTTTAAACATCTATGTGCAGATTTTGTATGTGCGTAAGTTTTTAGCACCTTTGGGCAAATACCAAGGAGTGTGATTGCTGGATCATATGTTTAAGAGTATGTTTAGTTTTATAGAAACTTCCAAACCATCTACCAAAGTGACTGTACCATTTTGCATTTGCACCAGCAGTGGATGAGAGTTCCTGTTGCTTCATGTCCTCATCAGCGTTTAGTGTGGTTATTGTTGTGGATTTTGGCCTTTCTGATAGGTGTGTAATAGTATCTCGTTGTGTAAATTTGCATTTCCCTGATGACATGTGTTGTGGAGCACCTTTTCATTTGCTTGTTTGCCATCTACATATCTTCCTCGATGAGATGTTTCATCAGGGCTTTGGCTTATTTTAAAATCAGGTTGTGTGTTTTGTTACTGTTGAGCTTTAAGAGTTCTTTGTATATTTTGAGTAACAATCCTTTGTCATATGTCTTTTGCAAATATTTTCTGTGTCTTGTCTTTTCTTTTTTTTTTTTTTTTGAGACATAGTCTCACACTGTCGCCCAGGCTGGAGTGCAGTGGCGCGATCTCGGCTCACTGCAACCTCCGTCTCCCAGGTTCAAAGGATTCTCCTGCCTCAGCCTCCCGAATAGCTGGGATTACAGGCACCTGCCACCACATCAGCTCATTTTTGTATTTTTAGTATAGACGAGGTTTCACCATTTTGGCTAGGCTGGTCTTGAACTCCTGACCTCGTGATCCACCCGCCTTGGCCTCCCAAAGTGCTGGGATTACAGGTGTGAGCCACCACGCCCGGCCAGCCCACCGCCCCTGGCCCGTCTTGTCTTTTTATTTTCTTGGCATTTTCTTTCACAGATCAGAAATTTTTAATGAAGTCTAGTGTATCAATTTTTTTCTTTTGTGAGCTGTGTCTTTGGTCTTGTATCTGAAAGTCATAAAACCCCTAGATTTTCTTCTGTTATGTTATGTTCTAGGAGTTTTAGAAATTTTCATTTTTATTTAGGACTGGGATCCATTTTGAGTTAATTTTTTGTGAAGGGTATGAGACCTGTATCTGGATTTCCTTTCTTGTTTACATGTGGAATTCTTGTTAGGGATTTAATTTTGATTTTATTTTAACTTTAAATAGCCACATGAGGATAGTGGCTACCACACCAGACAACATTCTAGGTTTTACCTGAATTTGTTCTTAAGGTCTTAAGTCATTCATAGCCTTTTTAGGATGCTTTTATTTTACTTGCCTAAACTTTGAGCACTTAATGCTCTAACAACCCTCCTTAGGAAAAGAATGCTTTTCATTTCTACTAACAAACACTGAATTTAGTCTGCTGGTCTTTGCTCTTACTCCATTTGGTGTCTACTTCGTAGCTCACCCAAAAATCTTTCTTTAAGGAATAATGTCTGTTGCTGCAGCTTCCCTGGAATGGATTTTCCAGTCAAGGATATGAACTATTACCTAATACTGCTAATTATTCTGTAGCGTCTTGTCAGAGTCTATTTAAAGAGGGCAAACCTTTTTTATCCCAATATTTGTATTGGCTGTAAATGGCAAGGCAAATTTTAAACCAACTCATGATGATTCCTTTACAAGGACTGACATAGTTATGTTCCAGAACAAAACAGGCATTCGAGATTTTTTCTAGCTTGAATATCCTTTTAGATTTGAGTGATGATAGGTGAGTTGTCTTTGGAACTAGAAGCTCAGGTTATGTTAGAATACTAGACTCATTCATTTAAGTCCCTTCAGAATGGTTACTATGCCTATATGAGAAAAATAGTTCTGATTCACTGCCATCCGTCTGGTAATGTTTTTGCTACTTCTGGAGAGAATTGAGATAATTGATGGCCTCATCTGTTCTCTCTGCTGTAGCTACTACGTACATAATTTTAGAGAACTTTGTAATCAGAGAATCTTACCTTTAAGTTGATAACCACTTAGAGAGCTACCCAGACCTCAATTGTTAGGAATAAATGGAATGAAAGCAAGACAAAGAGGGTGCTTCTGACTAGTATTGTTGATGTGTGGTTTTAAAGTAATCCCTGTCAGTAGTGAAAGGAGGTGTAGCCTAGGGCCCTCCTTTCCTTGGGGTCCACTAAGCACCTATTTTTGAAAAAGTGTAGCCGAAAGTAGAAAGGGCTGTCTCTGTCTATCCCCTGATTCCCCTCATTTTATTTTTTTTTAATTTTAATTTTTTCTCTTCTTTTCACAAGTGTTGATACTCCCCATTTTAAGCTTTTCCTTTTAAGTTTGGAATTGTAGATCTAAGATTAGGAACCGAGCCAGGTCATCAGGTAAGGGAAGCAATTAGCAAGATTCATGTTTTCTGGATGGGATTGGGACAGGGAAGTCAATATTAAAGAAAGTCTTATAAAATGGGAATATACTTGGGGCGCTTGCTTTTCAAGAGCCACATATGCTGCTCTTTGAATAGTAGCTGTTGTATCTGTGTTTCTTTTGCTCAGAACTAACGGTTATTAATGACTGTCTCTCAGAGTTTGAGGTGAATGTATTAAGATGTAGGAAGATCCGAGAAATAACCATAGAACCCTATTGTCAGTAGCCGAATAGGTAGATATGAAGAGCATAACCTTGCTCCACACTCTGCATAATAATAGAAGACATGAACAGTAAGGTAATACCAAATTGAATGTTGGGTCCAATTGTTTTTGAGCTGCTTTTCTTTTATTCCTTTTCTAGAAATTATCATAATATTGGTTTTTTTGTCCTCAGTTTACAATAAGATGAGATGCTCTATAAAGCTCTTTTCTGGTTGCAGGTAGTCTATAATAAAGCCTAGAGGAAAATGGGCGTTATGTGGTATCTGGAAGGTGGGGTGAGAGGTGCGCATGATGTCTCATGTGATTAATGTTTAAGCAGCTCTGATATTCTCAACAAATGAGTGCCAAGCTACCAATAATGAAAAATGATTTAGTCTCTCATAGACTATATATCTGTCATTCATGGGTCATACATGTGGTATAGATACCGTATAATTTATAGGTATATATTATGTATTTATGGATGTTTTTATAGTCCAGTGCAAATTAAAGTGACAGACATGTAGCCAGCAGTGAGCATGCAGCAAAGCAGTTCTAAATCTTAGTTATCAATAAAGGTAAAGCAAACTAATTGTGCCTATTACTTTTTCTTATTTAGGGCCTTTACTCTCAATTTGACATCACTTCATTTCAAATACATTGTAAGACAGGAAGAACACTGAGATAGTATCAAAACCCACTTCCTTTTATGTACAAAAATAAAGAGCTCTGACAGCAAAACTGATACTTCTAGTTGAAAATCGATAGAAACTTTCTTGATATATGTATACCTTTCAGCCAAATAGGAACAGAGAATAGAACTTTGAAATTCAGTCCAATATTAAAACTAGTTTATTGATTTCTATGTAAAGTGGAAGAACTTAAAAGTTAGTAGTTTTGGTTTCTAGTTTTCAGACAGGAAACACTATGTTCAGAGAAGAGTTTTATGGAATTCCAAATCAAGGTAAGGTGGAATAATAACTTCAGAAAAATGAATAACTAGAATCAACTACTTATATTGCTTTTTTATGATCATAGCTAAGTGAAGTCTCTGCTTTTTCCCCAAAACAAAATATTGCATTATGAAGCAACTGTAGGACTATTATTTTTATCTTCTGATAGAAAAAGTTTTGTTAGACTTTGGTCTGCTTTTAACAGTGTCTTAATGAAATTAATTACATGAAGTATACCTTTTCTCCATAAGGAATCACTGTTTCCTCTAGTGTGAACTAATGTTAATTTTACTGCTTGTTCAGAACTACTTTCAATCAGGAATTTGATATATATCGTGTCTGAAGTTATTTAAAATACCATAAACCTACCTACCTTCTAACATTTATATGTGTGTTAAGTTACTGAATGGGTATGATTATGTCTCCTTTTAAAAGTGTACTGGAGGCAAAACTTTTTTTGGTAAGTTGACTTAGATGGAGAGAGACCTTTAGGAGATGTTCTCTTTTCCTCTGGGGGTATTAGTGGTGGCTGACTTGGAGGTTTTAGCTCTGTGTTGTGTTAAAGATGGCTACACTGTTAGGGCTTTGGATAGTTAGAAGCAAGGAAAGTGTTCAGGTGTGGCCTTTCCCATTTAGGCCAGGGGACTCAATATAATCAGGAAACACTGCCTGCCTAGTTTGGAGTAGAATGCACTTGGTGTTGGAGGAAAGGACTTAGAACTAAAAAGGATCTATTACCTCTAAAGAAAAACCTGTTAGAATAAAAACTCCCTCAAGAGAAACATAACTGTTTCTAAAGGACAAAATCATTTTGGAAACTTCGATTGTTATCAGTCCTTCAGCAATCAAGTCTTCAACTATGTATAGTTCTTAAGTTTCAATTTTGTTATCAATCCTTCAGTTTCTGATACCTCCCTAATACTTCATAGGGGCCCATTAAATGTCTTTGGGAGAAAATAAAAATTTAAGTCAGAGATTATTTACTAAAGCTTTTAACTCAAATGCATCTAATATTAATAGTCTGTATCTTTTTGACCTTGTTCGACATTGTAATCATCCGTTGAAATGGAAAATTATCAATGCTGTAATAATGTGTGTGAAAAGTAGTACCTTTTGACTTAAACTCAATGAGCAGTATGTAAATATCCAGCAACCTGAAACTACTGCAGTAAACTATATAAAACTGACTGATAAGCCTGCAGTGAACTATGTAAAACTGACTGATAAGCCTCAAGTTCTAAAATTTGTTTTGTTGTATTTATTTTATTTTATTTTTTTTGAGACAGAAACTTGCTCTGTTGCCCAGACTGGAGTGCAGTGGCATGATCTCTGATCACTGCAACCTCGCCTCCCAGGTTTAAGCGATTCTCCTGCCACAACCTCCCCAGTAGCTTGGACTACAGGCGCGCACCACCACACCAGTTGAGCCGGGATTTCGCCATGTTGGGCAGGCTGGTCTCAAACTCCTGGCCTCAAGTGATCTACCCACCTCAGCTTCCCAAAGTGCTGGGATTACAGGTGTGAGCCACCACACCCGGCCTAAAATTTGTTTTAAATATTTTTCTGAAAACACTTGATATTAAGCTTTAAAAAAAAAATTTATCAGCTGGGTGCAGTGGCTCACTCCTGTAATCCCAGTACTTTGGGAGGCTGAGGAGGGCGGATCACCTGAGTTCAAGACCAGCCTGGTCAACATGGTGAAACCCCATCTCTACTAAAAATACAAAAATTAGCCGGATATGGTGGCGCACGCCTGTATTCCCAGCTACTCGGGAGGCTGAGGCAAGAGAATCACTTGAACCCAGGAGACCTTGGAGGCTGCAGTGAGCCAAGATCATGCCACTGCACTCTAGCCTGGTGACAAAGTGAGATGCTGTCTCAAGGAAAAAAAAAAATTATCTACTAGATTACTCTTTGGGTTTCTTTTATGTAATGATTTTTGTTTTTTGTTTTTAAATCAAATAATAGTAACTTGATCTTTTGATCAGAATTTTTTAATCTTTTATTTCTATATGTTTATATAGAAGCAAGCATTTTTGTTTCTAATTAGACAAAAAAATGTGTTGTTAAGAATTGTTTTAATCTGTTGAGCAGTCCACATTGGAGGATAAAGTTATAATCCTAAAAAGTGTTGTTTAAGGCATTAGTTTATTTGTAACAACCAAAGTAATATCTCTGTTTAAACTACTTGTTAGGCAGGCTATGGTGGCTCACACCTATAATCCCAGCACTTTGGGAGGCCAAGATGGGAGGATCACTTGAGCCCAGGAGTTTGAGACCAGCCTGGGAAACATAGTGAGACTCCTGTCTCTACGAAAAATAAAAAGTAAAATTACCTGAGTGTGGTGGTGTGTGCCTGTAGTCCCAGCTACTTGGTAGACTGAGGCAGGAGGATTGCTTGATCCCAGGAGTTCAAGGCTACAGTGTGCTATAATGGGACCACTGCATTCCAGCCTAGGTGACAGAGCAAGACCCTCTCTCAAAAAATGAATGAATAAACAAGCAAAGAAACTACTTGTTACACTCATGCCTTCTCCAGTCTGTATTATTTGCCAGGTATTTGGGAAACAAATTTGAATGAGGTGTCGACCCCACCCTTAAAGTTGTCTCAGCATATCTAGAGGGATAGAAGAATAAGTAGGTACTTAGCACATGACTTCATAAATCACATGTGTTTATATTTATCATGTTATGACAGCATTAGAGAAGGGATACTAAGTTAACTTTGCCTGGATTACTAAGTATTAGCTATAAAAGTCCTAAGATACTATTCTTCTCTAGAGAGTTTAAGCACTAGGGGAGGCAGGATGTATTATTGAAAGAAAACGTACATAAAGGCAAGAAGGTGGGAATGTGTATAGTGTTCTCAGGAAGCCATAAGAAGATACGTTTGGCTGGGAGAGGGGATTTGTGGAGGGAAAGAAATTTGGATCATACGGTTAACCTTTAGTGATAGTCTTATTATTTACCGGATATTGGTATGCACAAAGTTTCTTTTTCTTTTTCTTTTTTGAGACGGAGTCTTGCTCTTGTTGTCCAGGCTGGAGTGCGGTGGCACGATCTCAGCTCACTGCAACCTCGCCATCATGGGTTCGAGCAATTCTCCTGCCTCAGCCTCCTGAGTGCTGGGATTATAGGCGCCCGCCACCACGCCTGGCTAATTTTTATATTTTTAGTAGAGACGAAGTTTTGCCGTGTTGGCCAAGCTAATCTCGAACTCCTGACCTTGTGATCTGCTTGCCTCAGCCTCCCAAAGTGCTGGGATTACAGATGTGGGCCACCGCGCCCAGCCTCACAAAGTTTCTTAGGAAAATTAAGTTATAGATCAGAGAAGAGAGAGAATGGAGACACTGACGACTCTTCCACATTTTCATAGCCAGACACCAGGAAGATCAAGATTGTTTATAGGCTGGAGGCAGCTCACACCTGTAATCCCATTCCTTTGGGAGGCCAAGGCAGGAGTATCACTTGAGCCCGGCAGTTCAAGACCATCTTGGGCAACATGGTGAGACCTTGGCTCTAAATAAAAAACAGCCGGTTTTGGTGGTGCACACCTGTAGTCCCAGCACTTTGGGAGGCCAGGGTGGGGGGATCACTTAAGTCCAGAAGTTTGAGACCACAGTGAGCTATGATGATGCCAGTGCATTCCAGTCTGAGTGACAGAGACCCTGTCTCAAAAATAAATAAATAAATAAATAAATAGATTTATAAATAAATAAATAAATAGACAAAAGACTGTTTACTGACCCTTTTTTTGTTGTTGGTTTCACACTTTTGTTCATTAAGTTTCTGAGTTAATAAACTAGCTTCTTTTGTTGTTCTACTCATTAGTGTTTAAGTTAGCTCAATTTCTCATCACTGGTATATAAGCTAAAATTTATTCTGTTTTGCTTTTGAAAATCATTTGTTGTAGGTAGTATACTTCCTTGGTGTGGGATGACATTAATTGGTGACATTTATTAGTTTCATTTGAAGTGAAACTGGTAATAGAGAAGTATGAGGGATTTTTTTTAGAAGTGCCACTTTGTGAGAAAAGATTATAAACAGGGTCTTGATATAGTTAAAATGTAGCTTTAATTGTTTTCTTTTTTTATGTTTTTTTAAACAAGGTCTTATTTTTAATAGTTCTTTTTTTGTTTTGTTTGTTTGTTTGTTGTTTTTTTAAGATGTAGTCCTAGGAAATCTTGCTTATGTGTTTCTCACACCCCTCCTACTCATATCACCACCACGTCATAAGTTAACTAGTTTATTCTCAAATTATTCATCATCAAGGACCAATTTTTTTCCTCTAGTCCATTGTGGACTCAAAATGACCCAGCAATGTCAGATTTCTATGAAAGTACCTAAATGTTCTTGCTTTCATGCTTATCGCAGACCAGTCTGTGGACATTTGAACAGCAATAGTTTAGATGATTTTTCAGCTTTACTTTAAAAAAGGGTGAGAGCGTGCCAAATTTTATCTTTAAAGGAGAAACTATATGAGATGATCTTGTCCCTTTTTTTAAAAAAATTCAGAACAGAAAATAACTCCATCTTCCTAGTAAATAATTAACTATTACGATGCTTCATCAGCATTGCAAAAACATCCTGTCATCTCCAAATCACTACTGGTCCTTTCTCAAAAGTAACCACCGTCCTGATTTCTGTCAATTTGGGTCACTTTGCCTATTTTTAAAATTTTAAATTAGATTATAATACATATGGAGTAAGTACTTTTTCTCTGAAATGCTTGGAACCAGAAGTGTTTTAGAGTTTGGATTTTTTCAGATTTTGAAATATTTGCATTATTTGGGTTGAGCATCCCAAATTAAGAAAGTTCAAAATCCAGAATGTTCCAATGAACATTTCCTTTGAGCATCATGTTGGCACTCAAAAATTTTCTGATTTTGGGCATTTCATGTTTTCTGATTTGGAATGATCAGCCTGTATTCATTAAAGTACACATAAGTATACAGCTTGTTGGATTTTCACAAACAGAACAGTACTATGAACTATCAACCAGATTAAGGAGCAAAATATTGCTGGGTGCGGTGGCTCATGCCTGTAATCCCAGTACTTTGGGAGGCCAAGGCGGGCGAATCACGAGATCAGGAGATCAAGACCATCCTGGCTAACATGGTGAAACCCTATCTCTACTAAAAATAGAAAAAATTAGCTGAGTGTGGTGGTGGATGCCTGTAGTCCCAGCTACTCCAGAGGCTGAGGCAGGAGAATGGTGTGAACCCGGCAGGTGGAGCTTGCAGTGAGCCGAGATCGTGCCGCTGCACTCCAGCCTGGGCGACAGAGCGAGACTCCATTTCAAAAAAAAAAGCAAAATATTGCCCTAGTGTCTCTCCCTGAGCTCCCTTCTGGTCACACCCATTACCCCAAAATAACCACTCTAACAACTTCCAATAGCATAAGCAAGACATGTCTGGAACAGAATAATGTCCAGATAAATTTTTAAACTTATATAATCAAGTCGTACTTAAATAATTTTTTGCTATTACATTATTTGCATGTGTGTAAGAATCATTCACCTTCTGGTGCATAGAAATACATCAGATTCTTAAAACTGTATAGAGTGGTTATTTTGGGGCAATGGGTGTGACCAGAAGGAAGCTCAGAAAAATCCATAGCATTAATGAACAAAATTGAACTGCACAAAATGCAGTAATATATTAAAAAAAAAAAGTCAGTAGAACTAAAATGGATCTATAGATTCAATGCAGTCCTAACCAAAATCATAGCAAATTGATGGGAGAGGGGACATGTGGAAACTGACAAGCTGCTTCTAAAATTTGCTTGAAGATGAGATCAGTCAGAAAAGCCAAGAAAATATTAAAGAACAAAATGGAAAGAGTTAAAACTATTAGATATCAGGATTAATCATAGAGCTAGGCAATTTTCTAAAGAAAAAAAACATACTAGGTACATTAAGAAGTTGCATTCATCAAAACATAACTTGAAGAGAGTGAAAAGGCAAGCCACAGAGAAGTTATTTGCAATAAATATATGCAACAAAGGAATATATGAAGAACTCCTACAAGTTACTAAGAAAAAGAGAATTCATAGAAAAATGGGCAAAGACTAGAGCAAGCACTGCACAAAGATGATATCAAAATGGTTAATAATGAAAAGGAGTCAAATTCCATTAGCGACCACAGAAAGTCAACTTATAACCGCATGCGATACTATTACACACCCACCAAAGTCCAAAATTAAAAAGACTGATGGTACCAGCCGTTAGTGATCATGTGAAATCATGTATAGGGAAACATGTCAGTGTATAGGGATTCCTATAAACTGGTGGTGAGAATTTAAACTAGTACAACTAGTACAGCTACTTTGGAAAACTGCTCGGCTGTCCATAGTATAGCTAATTCTACTCTGGAGTACATACCCAACAGAAAGGAGTACAAAAAGAAATTTTTTTTAAAAAGTAGAATTAACTGTAATAATAAAAATAACCTAAATGTTCATCAGTGGTAGGATAAATGAATTTGGGTACTGGTGGATGTTTATGCAATGAAAATACTATGTACACACAGAGAGGAAACTGTCTTCATGTATATGCATGTGCATGTGCACATTTTAATGAAAGCTTTATTCTTTCATCTTTTAGATCTATAAACCATGTGGAATTTTTTTGTATTATGTGAGATGAGGATCATCATTTTATTCCTTTCACCCTGTAGGGCTATTTTAATTACCTAGCACCCATTTTTGAAGACTTCTTTAGTTTATTTTAGTGTTCTCTATGTCATAAGTCAATTGACCATATAGTTATGGTTTGGTTTCTGGACTTCACTTTGCTCTGTTGTGTTTTGTCTTTCCTTGTAACAGTACCACCCTGTTTTAATTACTTTAGCTTTATGATTAATCCTGATATCTAATAGTTTAATTCTTTCCATTTTGTTCTTTAATATTTTCTTGGCTTTTTTGACTGATCTCATCCTCATGTAAATTTTAGAAGCAGCTCGTCAGTTTCCACATGTCCCCTCTCATCAACCTGCTGTGATTTTGGTTAGGATTGCGTTGAATCTATAGATCAATTTTAGTTCTATTGACTTTTTAAAAAATATATTACTGCATTTTTTGCAGTTCAGTTTTGTTCATTAATGCTATGGATTTTTCTGTCTTACAGGTCTTTGCACACTTCTTAATAGATTTATTCCTTGACATTTTTTATTCTGTTGTGAATAGCTTTATCTTTTTTTACTTTATAATTGTGTGTTTCTGATATATAGAAATACAGTTTTTATAAATTGACTCTGTCTTTGAAGTGTCTAGGATTTTACCTGATTTATAAGTGAACAAATTAGCCTCTCAAGGATGTTAACAGAAGAAACAAGAATCCTGGGTCATAGAAAAAGTACTATATTACCTATGATAGAGTAAGCAATATGACTATCAGCATACTTTTTGTGTCACCTTTCCCTTACCCCAAGACTCAGGTGATGAGATACAGGCCTAGATGTATCCATTCGTGCAGTGGGTTTACATCTCAGCCAAGAAATATTACTTTGAGGGATTCACTGCTTTTAGCAGAAGCAAGCATATTTTGCCTGGGAAAAGACATTGCTTCATCTCATGGTTGCTCTGCAGCTGCAAACATAACCCTGAAAGATGGCTCAGGTAAACAGTGTTCTGGGACTTAAAACACTGCTGGCATTGCTCGCATGTACACATGACTGCACTCGGGGCCTGTGGTGGATTGCCTCTCTGAACATTGACACGGGATGTAACAACATTGCAAAATTAATTTTTTTTTTTTTTTTTTTTTGAGATGGAGTCTTGCTCTGTGGCCCAGGCTGGAGTGCAGTGGCCGAATCTCAGCTCACTGCAAGCTCTGCCTCCCGGGTTCAGGCCATTCTCCTTCCTCAGCCTCCCGAGTAGCTGGGATTACAGGCGCCCGCCACCTCGCCCAGCTAGTTTTTTTGTATTTTTTAGTAGAGACAGGGTTTCGCCTTGTTAGCCAGGATGGTCTTGATCTCCTGACCTCGTGATCCGCCCGTCTCGGCCTCCACAAAATTAATTTTTAAAATCTATTAGTTTATACATAGTTTTGTTTATTTATTTATTTATTTATTTATTTATTTGAGACGGAGTCTCGCTCTGTCGCCCAGGCTGGAGTGCAGTGGCCGGATCTCAGCTCACTGCAAGCTCCACCTCCCGGGTTTACGCCATTCTCCTGCCTCAGCCTCCGAGTAGCTGGGACTACAGGCGCCCACTACCTCGCCCGGCTAGTTTTTTGTATTTTTGGTGGGGACGGGGTTTCACCGTGTTAGCCAGGATGGTCTCAATCTCCTGACCTCGGGATCCGCCTGTCTCGGCCTCCCAAAGTGCTGGGATTGCAGGCTTGAGCCACCGCGCCCGGCCCCATAGTTTTATTTTTAACCAATAATAATAATAGCTTATATTCAATGAATGACAGTGTTAAGTTCACACCATCTGTATAGCTCTGGAAAATAGGCTAAGTAAAAGCAAATGTTATGCTTCAAATTGTGTCCCCTTCAAAAAGATATATTGAAATCATAACCTCTGGTACCCCAGAATGTGTCCCTATTGGGAAACAGAGTTGTTGTAGAGTTAATAAGTTAAGATGAAGTCATACTGTAGTAGGGTGGGTCGTTAGTGCTCTAAGACTGGTGTCTTTATAAGATGGGTCATATGAAGACATGGAGACATGAAGAGAGTGCCGTGTGACGATGGAGACAAGGTTGAAATGATGCTACTATAAGCCAAGGAACGCCAAAAATTGCTGGATGTTACCAGAAACTAAGAGAAAGGGATGGAATAGCTTCTCTCACAGAAGGAACCATCCTTGCTGACACATCAGTTTTGAATTTTCAGCCTCCAGAACTGTGAAAGAATAAGTGTCTTGTATTTATGTCACCTAGGTTATGTACTTTTTAAAATGACAGGTCTGGGGAATTAATATAGGGAGTAAAGTTCATTCTTCATTATACTATGCATTCAATACGTTATATTCCCATGAAATCTTTTAAAATATTGTATAGTTATCATCTCTGCTGCCATAATCTTTCTGTTAGCATTTTAATCATCTTCCTGAAGTGAGACTTGCAGCCAGAGCTGAAGGAGGCTTATATATACAAGGGTTTGGTGCCACCTACTTTCTTGATTTTTTTTTTTTTAAGTTGGGAGACACGGTCTTATTCTATCACCCAGGCTAGAGGCAGTGGCGTGATCACAACTCAAGTGCAGCCTCAACTTCCTAGGCTCAGGTGATCCTCCTGTCTCAGCCCCCCAAGTAGCTGGGACTACAGCACACCACCACACCTGGCTAACTTTTTATTTATTTATTTAGAGGTGGAGTTTCGCTCTTTCACCTAGGCTGGAGTGCAGTTGCGCAATCTCAGCTCACTCCTATCTCCACCTTCTGGTATCAAGCGATTTTCCTGCCTCAGCCTCCCGAGTAGCTGGGATTACAGGCATGAGCCACCACGCCCGGCTAATTTTTGTATTTTTAGTAGAGTCAGGGTTTCACCATGTTGGCCAGGCTGGTCTTGAACTCCTGACCTCGTGATTTGCCTGCCTCAGCCCCACAAAGTTCTGGGATTACAGTTGTGAGCCACCGCGCCCGGCCATGTTTATTTTTTTATATAGGCAAGATTTTGCCACATTGCCCAGGCTGGTCTTGAACTGAAGTGATCCCGCCCACCTTGACCTCCCAAAGCACTGGGATTACAGGCATGAGCCACTGTATCCAGTCTGGAAGGCAGTTTATAATACTGAATACCTCCTGTCAGTAAGGAGAAACTAAAATAAGCAAACTACTCTAAAAATTAAAAAAAAAAGAATAATGAAGTAAACCAATAGGTAGCTGAAGAAAATAATGTATAATAAAAATAAATAATGAAAATTACTAAATTAGAAGAGAAAAATGGTAGAAAAGGTTGGTTTTAAAATGAATCAATATAATAGACAAGCTTTGTTAACGTACTTTTTTTTAAAGGAAAAAACCATGAGTATATAAATTCAGGTTGAAATTTCAAAACAAAATTAAAAAACCATCAGACTTTTTCACAGTACTTCAAAATGTAGATGAAATGGTATACTTTTCTAGGAAAATACAGTGCACAAAAATTGAACCCAGTAGAGATAGAAAGTGTAAATACATTTCTGTAGAAGTAGACCTGTATTAGAACTCCCCTTCAAAAGAACACTATACCCACATGTTCTTCAGGGGAATTCAGTCATGCTTATTTTTAAATTTTTATTTATTTATTTTGAGATGGAGTCTCATTCTGTCCCAAAGGCTGGAGTGCAGTGGTGCGATCTTGGCTCACTGCAGCCTCCGCCTCCTGGGTTCAAGCGATTCTCCTGCCTCAGCCTCCCGAGTGGCTGGGATTACAGGTGTGTACCACCATGCCTACCTTGGCTTCCCAAAGTGCTGGGGTTACAGGTGTGAGCCACCATGCCCAGTTATAATTCAACCATATGTTTGAAGATAATAATCTTAATGTTTTAAACACTGTTCCAGAGCTAGAATAAAAAACATCTAGATTATTTTTTAAAACAAATTTTCCAAAGATTATGTTATTTTATGAATACTGAGCATTATCTTATGAATATTGAGGCAGAATCATAAAAGTTTACTGTATAGTATCCAACTATACATTTAAATGATAATATCATAAATAGGTTTTTGGATTGTGAGTATAATCACTACTATGAATTCTATTATTATTAATTACATTAACAAAGCTAATGTGAAAAATAAGTTATTTCTATGCTTGCTGAAAAGGTCTTTGAATACATTTTATGCTCAATAAAATTGAGAATTAGTGAATTCCTCTTTAACGTTTTAACTTAGTTAAGAAACCAGTGTCTTAAGGGGGAAACACTAGTGGCTTCTGTTTTAGCCAGAACGAGTCAAGAACAAGATGTCCACTATCTCCATTCTTACTTAACATTATGTAGAGGTGTTTTTTGTTTTTTGTTTTTTCCGAGATGGAGTCTTCCTCTGTTGCCCAGGCTAAAGAGCAGTGGTGCAGTCTCGGCTCGCTGCAACCTCCACCTCCCAGGTTTAAGCAATTCTTCTGCCTCAGCCTCCTGAGTAGTTGAGATTACAGGTGTATGCCACCACGACCAGCTAATTTTTTGTATTTTTAGTAGAGACAGGGCTTCCCCATGTTGGCCAGGCTGGTCTCGAACTCCTGACCTCAGATGATCCACCCGTCCTCGCCTCCTAAAGTGCTGGGATTGCAGGCTTGAGCCACCACGCCTGGCCTAGAGTTGTTTATGTCAACACAGGTAAGCAAGAGAAAGCAGTTTGAGTAACCGACGACAAGAATCAGAAAGGATTAGGTAAACCTACTTCTTTTTTTCAGATAATATGATTTTGTGTCTGACAAACACAAAAGAATCAGTGGAGATAAATACTGATTAAAAAGAGAACTGGTGGCCCATGCTTGTAGTTCCAGCACTTTGGGAGGGTGGGGCAGGAGGATCACTTGAGGCCAGGAGTTTGAGACCAACCTGGACAAACAGCAAGACCCTGTCTCTACAAAAAATGAAAAAAAATT
>NW_012101254.1:6241567-6249017 GCF_000951045.1 Mandrillus leucophaeus
TGCCTGCCTCAGCCCCACAAAGTTCTGGGATTACAGTTGTGAGCCACCGCGCCCGGCCATGTTTATTTTTTTATATAGGCAAGATTTTGCCACATTGCCCAGGCTGGTCTTGAACTGAAGTGATCCCGCCCACCTTGACCTCCCAAAGCACTGGGATTACAGGCATGAGCCACTGTATCCAGTCTGGAAGGCAGTTTATAATACTGAATACCTCCTGTCAGTAAGGAGAAACTAAAATAAGCAAACTACTCTAAAAATTAAAAAAAAAAGAATAATGAAGTAAACCAATAGGTAGCTGAAGAAAATAATGTATAATAAAAATAAATAATGAAAATTACTAAATTAGAAGAGAAAAATGGTAGAAAAGGTTGGTTTTAAAATGAATCAATATAATAGACAAGCTTTGTTAACGTACTTTTTTTTAAAGGAAAAAACCATGAGTATATAAATTCAGGTTGAAATTTCAAAACAAAATTAAAAAACCATCAGACTTTTTCACAGTACTTCAAAATGTAGATGAAATGGTATACTTTTCTAGGAAAATACAGTGCACAAAAATTGAACCCAGTAGAGATAGAAAGTGTAAATACATTTCTGTAGAAGTAGACCTGTATTAGAACTCCCCTTCAAAAGAACACTATACCCACATGTTCTTCAGGGGAATTCAGTCATGCTTATTTTTAAATTTTTATTTATTTATTTTGAGATGGAGTCTCATTCTGTCCCAAAGGCTGGAGTGCAGTGGTGCGATCTTGGCTCACTGCAGCCTCCGCCTCCTGGGTTCAAGCGATTCTCCTGCCTCAGCCTCCCGAGTGGCTGGGATTACAGGTGTGTACCACCATGCCTACCTTGGCTTCCCAAAGTGCTGGGGTTACAGGTGTGAGCCACCATGCCCAGTTATAATTCAACCATATGTTTGAAGATAATAATCTTAATGTTTTAAACACTGTTCCAGAGCTAGAATAAAAAACATCTAGATTATTTTTTAAAACAAATTTTCCAAAGATTATGTTATTTTATGAATACTGAGCATTATCTTATGAATATTGAGGCAGAATCATAAAAGTTTACTGTATAGTATCCAACTATACATTTAAATGATAATATCATAAATAGGTTTTTGGATTGTGAGTATAATCACTACTATGAATTCTATTATTATTAATTACATTAACAAAGCTAATGTGAAAAATAAGTTATTTCTATGCTTGCTGAAAAGGTCTTTGAATACATTTTATGCTCAATAAAATTGAGAATTAGTGAATTCCTCTTTAACGTTTTAACTTAGTTAAGAAACCAGTGTCTTAAGGGGGAAACACTAGTGGCTTCTGTTTTAGCCAGAACGAGTCAAGAACAAGATGTCCACTATCTCCATTCTTACTTAACATTATGTAGAGGTGTTTTTTGTTTTTTGTTTTTTCCGAGATGGAGTCTTCCTCTGTTGCCCAGGCTAAAGAGCAGTGGTGCAGTCTCGGCTCGCTGCAACCTCCACCTCCCAGGTTTAAGCAATTCTTCTGCCTCAGCCTCCTGAGTAGTTGAGATTACAGGTGTATGCCACCACGACCAGCTAATTTTTTGTATTTTTAGTAGAGACAGGGCTTCCCCATGTTGGCCAGGCTGGTCTCGAACTCCTGACCTCAGATGATCCACCCGTCCTCGCCTCCTAAAGTGCTGGGATTGCAGGCTTGAGCCACCACGCCTGGCCTAGAGTTGTTTATGTCAACACAGGTAAGCAAGAGAAAGCAGTTTGAGTAACCGACGACAAGAATCAGAAAGGATTAGGTAAACCTACTTCTTTTTTTCAGATAATATGATTTTGTGTCTGACAAACACAAAAGAATCAGTGGAGATAAATACTGATTAAAAAGAGAACTGGTGGCCCATGCTTGTAGTTCCAGCACTTTGGGAGGGTGGGGCAGGAGGATCACTTGAGGCCAGGAGTTTGAGACCAACCTGGACAAACAGCAAGACCCTGTCTCTACAAAAAATGAAAAAAAATTTAAAAAAAAAAAGACTGGGCGCGGTGGCTCACGCCTGTTATCCCAGCACTTTGGGAGGCCGAGGAGGGCAGATCATGAAGTCAGGAGTTCAAGAACAGCCTGGCCAATATGGTGAAACCCCATCTGTACCAAAAATAAAAAAATTAGCTGGGCGTGGTGGCACGTGCCTGTGGTCCCAGCTGTTTAGGAGGCTGAAGCAGAAGAATCGCTTGAACCTAAGAGGCGGAGGCTGCGTGAGTGCCACTGCACTCCAGCCTAGGCGACATAGCAATGACTCTGTCTCAAAAAAAAAAAAACCCAGGCGTGTACCTGTAGTACTACTTAGGAGACGGGGATACCTTGAGCCCAGGAATTCAAGGCTGGGTGACAGAGTGAGACCCTGTGTCTTAAAAAAAGAGAATTTGGGATTGTAAATAAATAGACGTAAATAAAATTAATATGTAGCAATCAGCCACTATGTGCATAAATAATAATGAAGAAAGAATATATTTGCGCTAACAATGTCAACAACAAAAAAAATCCGAGCATCTCTTTTTTTTTTTTCTTTTTGAGACAGAGTTTTGCTCTTGTTGCCCAGGCTGGAGTGCAATGGTACCATCACGGCTTACTGCAACCTCTGCCTCCTGGGTTCAAGCGATTCTCCTCCCTCAGCTTCCCAAGTAGCTGGGATTACAGGCATGCACCACCACACCCAGTTAATTTTGTGTTTTTAGTAGAGAAGGGGTTTCACCATGTTGGCTAGGCTGGTCTTAAACTCCTGACCTCAGGCTACCTGCCTCGGCCTCCCAAAGTGTTGGGATTACAGGCGTGAGCCACCGTGCCTGGCCGAGCATTACTTTTTTAAGACATGTGCAAAAAGATGTTGAAACAACTCAATACCCAAAAAGATGAAATTGCATTCATTTCTCACTCTCCAGGATAAATTCCAAAGAAATTAAAGTTATAATAAATGTAAAATATGAAACCAAGTACTACAGGAAAGCATGGGTGAATTTCTTTTTTTTTTTTTTTTGAAATGGAGTGTAGTGGCACAATCTCGGCTCACTGCAAGCTCCTCCTCCCAGGTTCACGCCATTCTCCTGCCTCAGCCTCCCGAGTAGCTGGGACTACAGGCGCCCACCACCTCGCCTGGCTGTTTTGTATTTTTGGTGGGGACGGGGTTTCACTGTGTTAGCCAGGATGATCTAGATCTCCTGACCTCGTGATCCACCCGCCTCAGCCTCCCAAAGTGCTGGGATTACAGGCATGAGCCACCATGCCCGGCCAAACATGGGTGAATTTCTTTTAGAACCTGAGAATAAAGAAATTTTTTTCTCTGATGCTTCTTGAAGCGTATGTGTTTATCTTTTAGTCTAGCAAACTCACTTCTAAGAATCAACCTTAGAGATAAACTGTCAGAAATACAAAATGGCAGAGATTAAGATCAATGATTCTCAAACTCGAGCTTGTATCAGAATCACCTAGAGAAAGTATGGTGCAGATTCCTGGGCCTCACTTCAGAGTATCTGATTCAGTAATCTGGGCTTGCACCAATAATTTTCATTTCTAGTACATTTTTAGGTAGTAATGATGTTGTTCTGGGTACCATATTTTAGAACCACTGGTTAAGACGTAGTCATGAAAACAAAAGACCAGAAACAACCCAAAAAATACCCATCAACAAAATCTGGTGGAAGAAATCACGGTTGTTATACACAATGGAATTCTATGCAACTATTAAAAGGAATGCAGAAGAGTTCCGTGTTCTGTTCTAGGATATCCTCCAGGATACACTGAGTTTTTTCACTCAAATCAAAGTGGCTCCAGCCTGGGCAACAGAGTAAGACCCTGTCTTTAAAAAAAAAAAAAAAAATCGAAACACTGGACAGTGGTATATGATCTTTTGTTTAAAGAAATAAGTAAAATCATTAAAACGGGCCAGGCGTTTTGGCTGACATCTGTAATCCCAGCAGTTTGGGAGGCCGATTCGTGCGGATCACCTGAGATCAGGAGTTCCAGACCAGCCTGGCCAACATGGTGAAACCCTGTATCTACTAAAAATACAAAAATTAGCTGGGCGTGGTGGTGGGCACCTGTAATCCCAGCTACTTAGGAGGCTGAGGCATGAGAATTGCTTGAACTTGGGAGGCAGAGATTGCAGTGAGCTAAGATTGTGCCATTGCACTCCAGCCTGGGCAACAAGAACGAAACTGTCTTAAAAAGGAAAAAAAACAAAAGTATTAAAACATGTATACTGTATTTTAACAAAATGAAAAATATGAATAAAAATGAAAGGACGAACAAAAACCTATTAAAATGATTTTCTGGAGAGTAGTATAGTTAAGGAAGAGAGCTAGACTTGTATGAAAGTAATATGATTTGTAACGTTATGTAATTTAAAATTTTTAATGTACTTCCTAGAAATAAGAAATAAAGCAAACAAGTATGTCAAATTGTGGTGTAACGACAGATAAGTTATTGTGGGATGTAGCTTAGGTATGGGAGACAAGACATAAACCTTTTTTTCCCCCTCTTCACAGGTGTTGAAGGAGACAAATCTTAAATTTCATTCAGTAGTCTTAATTTCAATAATTATATTGTATGGTTTCTTTGAAATTATATCTATAATACTAAGCAAATTAATAATTGTAGTAGTATTAGGAACCAGGATTGTTAGGTGGGAAGAAACAGGATAAAAATACAAAATCAGCCTGGGCATGGTGGCTCATGCCTGTAATCCCAGTACTTTGGGAGGCTGAAGTGGGTGGATTACTTGAGGTCTGGAGTTCAAGACCAGCCGGGTCAACATGACGAAACCCTGTCTCTACTAAAAATACAAAAAAATTAGCCGGCTATGGTGGCAGGTGCCTGTAATTCCAGCTACTTGGGAGGCTGAGACAGGAGAATTGCTTGAAGCCAGGAGGCAGAGGTTGCAGTGAGCCAAGATTGCACCACTGCCCTCCAGCCTGAGCGGCAGAAGGAGATTCCATCTCAAAAAAAAAAAAAAAACCCAAATCAGAAAAGCTAAGTTAAAGCTCTGTAATCTTCAGTTCAAATTTGGTATCCAAGCATGAATTTCATTTTCTCTTTCTAAATGATGACTTCTTGTTCTAGCCACTGAAAAGTTCTAGAACTAGTGGTAACCTGTTGACAGTGAGCACTCCTAGTGTGGTGTGTACACCATAGTCTTTTAATACCATTTCCAATTTAAAGATGTCAGAGCTTGTTGAAGAAGTAGTTGATCCAGGTCTGGGCCAAAAGTTATGCAAGATTTGCCTGGGACAACTTTCTGTGACAGGTAGTAAAAAAGCTGTC
Source organism: Mandrillus leucophaeus (assembly GCF_000951045.1). Classification (NCBI taxonomy): domain Eukaryota; kingdom Metazoa; phylum Chordata; class Mammalia; order Primates; family Cercopithecidae; genus Mandrillus; species Mandrillus leucophaeus. The sequence continues at coordinate 6,246,862 of NW_012101254.1, forward strand.
AAATATGGGTGGAGCCATATCCCCAAGACAGTTTACAACTTGAAGGAGCTCCCACTAGGTCAAAATGGGACAATTTGGGTGCAAAATATATATTTTTAAAACATTACATGTAGTTTGGTGTATAGTATCCTATCTTTGATAATTGCATTTGATTTAAATATTTCACATATGTAAACATCTATGAGAACTTGTTGATTTTAGGTATTGTATGAGTTTTCTGAAGTTGCAGGTTATCACAAAGTGGGCAGCTTAAGCAAACAAATTTATTCTCTCAGTTCTGAATGCCAGAAGTCTGAAAGCAAGATGTTGGCATGTCTGCATTCCCTACAGAGGCTTTGCGGGAGAATCTGCTCCTTGCTTTCTCTAGGCTTTTTCTTGTTGACTTCCTTGCCTTATGAACACATTACTCCAGTCTCTGCCTGTGTCTTCCCTTATGCATCTCTTATGAAGAGGCTTGTCATTGGCTTTAGGATCCATTTGGTGGATAATCCAGGATGATCTTCTTGTCTGAAGATCCTTAACTCAGTTACACCTGCCAGGGCTCTTTTCCCAAATAAAGTAACATTCACAGATTCTGGAGCTTAGAATGTAGACATATCTTTTTGGTGGCCACCATTATCAGCCAGCTATAGGTTACCTATTCATTACTCTGAAAATGAAGTTCAAATCTTGGCTCTGCTCCTTACTGGCTATATATCTTTTGGCAAACTAATTGAATTTCTTGATATGTAAATGTTAGATAATACCATCGTAATATACAGATGAATATGTATCTTTGAAATTTATTTTTGTATATAAATATATAGCCTTGAAACTTTTTGTATTTTTATTTGCATAGAAAAATATCATAAGGATGCCAGTCAAACTGTCTTACTTAGTTATTTCTAGAAGTATAATTTGAGGAGTTTAGGTAGGGGTAGAAAGAAAACTACCCTAAGAGAGAGAGTAATTATGAGAGTTCAATGAACTCCTGTTAAAATGAACCTAGTACAGTGTTAAGCACATAGAAGATACTTGTCTGCTGTTACTAATAATAAAATTATATGTCTTCGAAGATAGCATAGTCACTAAAAGGAATTGTAAGAGATAAGTTTCTCAACAGAGATAAGTTTAAATCTTTAAGTGTTTTTATTTTTTTGTTTTTTTATTTTTAAAAACGATAGGGTCTCATACTGTCACCCCCTAGGCTGGATTGCAACGTCCCAAGTAGCTGGAAATACAAGTTTATGCCACCATGCCCAGCTAATTAAAAAAATTTTTTTTCTAGAGACAGGGTCTCACTATGTTGTCTAGGCTGATGTTGAACTCCTGGCCTCAAGTGATCCTCCCACCTCCGCCATGCAAAATGCTGGGATTATAGGTGTGAGCCACTGTGCCAGGCCTGTATTTAAGTCTTATTTGCTGATTGTAATACTGAATCTTTAATATTTTAAAAGTTAGAACAAGTTTGGACAACATAGCAAGACCCCATCTCTTTAAAAAAAAAACTTCAAAAAAAATTACCTGGATGTGATAACACATACCTGTGGTCCCAGCTACTCAGGAGGTGAAGGTAGGAGATGACTCGAGCCTGCAAGGTGAAGGCTGCAGTGGGCTGCGATCATGTCCCTGCACTCCAGCCTGGGCAAGAGTGAGACCCTGTCTCAAAAATAACATAAAATAATAAAAAAAGTTAGAGTACTGTTTAAGTTTCATAGACCAGTACTTAGCATTAAGTCAACTCTGGGAAATGTTTATACTGGTGGGTCCTGTAATTTTCATGATTTATTTTGGTTGGCTTAGTTAAATGCTGTGGTTTAATTTGTTAAAAAAAGGTGTTTGGCTTAAGGGTAAACATCCTAAGCAGTTTGTCCTGGTAATTGCAGATAGCTTTATTGTCACTTTTCTGGGCTGCAAAGTAGAATTCTTATATTTTCTAGTGGAGTTATTTTGGCTTTTTATTTTCTGTTTGTAATCAGGCAGTATTTGGGGTAGGCGAGGAAATATATAGTCTTGAGATTTCTGCAAGACGTTATTAAGAAAATATTAATAGGCCGGGCGCGGTGGCTCAAGCCTGTAATCCCAGCACTTTGGGAGGCCGAGACGGGTGGATCAGGAGATCGAGACCATCCTGGCTAACATGGTGAAACCCCGTCTCTACTAAAAATACAAAAAAA
>NW_012101254.1:6249142-6308916 GCF_000951045.1 Mandrillus leucophaeus
CTTGCAGTGAGCTGAGATCCGGCCACTGCACTTCAGCCTGGGCGACAGAGCGAGACTCCGTCTCAAAAAAAAAAAAAAAAAAAAAAAAAAAAAAATTAATAGTTTTAACTTTTACTTTTGTTTCTTTAAAAACATTGGCCAAGTAAAAAAGACAGACAATAATAAGCATTGGCAAGGATATAGAGAAAGTGGCCTCACACATTCCTGGTGGAATTGTAAAAATAGTGCATCCATTTTGAAAAACAGCTTGGCAGTTCCTCAAGTTAAACAGAGAGTTATTGTAAGACCCAGCAATTCCACTCCTAGGAATGAACCCAAGAGACTAAAAGCACATATTTAAAACATCTGCACACAAATGTTCTTCATAACATTGTTCATAATAGCCAAAAAGTAGAAACAATCCAGATGTTCATCAGCTGATGAATAGACAAAACGTGACATAGGCATGCAATGGAATATTATTCTACGATAAAGAATAAAGTATCCATACACATTGAAACATGGATGCGCCTTCAAAAGTAAGCACGTCGTTGAAAAAGTCATTCATAAACGAGCACTAATATATGATTTCATTGTATGAAATATCCCTAAGAGGCAAATTTATAAAGACAGAAAGTAGATTACTGGTTACCTAGGACCAGGAACATAGATGGGGTAAAAGATGAGTAACAGTTAACATGTATGGTGTTTTTTGAGGGGTGATGATTGTACAACTTGGTGAATATATTGAAAGCCATTGAATTTTATGTTTTTTCCCCCAACATTTTCAGAATAAATTTAATTTTGTTAGCTTACCAGGGAAAATACAATCACTAGTCACACAACAAATTGATTCTGAATGGATTGCAAAACCAAAGTTTAAACCTAAATCCTGATGCTTTTAAAAGAAAACAGAAAATAACATCTTTGTGGTCTTAAGATAGAGAATGATTCCTTGAATAAAACAAAAGATATTTAATATACTGGGGAAATAACAAATGAGATTATTTAAATATATTTTAAGTATTTCTCAGAAAGAGGAGAAAGAGACCGAGAGAGCATGTATTAGTTTGTTTTCACACTGCTATAAATACCTGAGACTGGGTAATTTATAAAGGAAAAAGGTTTAATTGACTCACAGTTCCACATGGCCGGGGAGGCCTAAGGAAACTTAACAATCATGGCAGAAGGCGAAGGGGAAGCAGCGAACTTCACATGGTGGCAGGAGAGAGAAGTGAGAAAGAGCAGGGAAAATTGCCTTTAAAAAACCGTCAGATCTCATGAGAACAACCTGCGGGGAGCTGCCCCCATGATCCAATCACCTTCCTACTTCAACACGTGGGGGATTACAGGTCCCTCTGCTGACACGTGGGGATTACAATTCAAGATGAGATTTGGGGCCCAGCGAAGTGGCTCGTGCCTGTAATCCCAGCACTTTGGGAGGCTGAGGTGGGTGGATCACCTGAAGTCAGGAGTTTGAGACCAGCCTGGCCAACATGGTGAAACCCCGTCTCTACTGAAAATACAAAAATTAGCTGGGCATGGTGGCAGGCACCTGTAATCCCAGCTACTTGGGAGGCTGAGGCAGGAGAATCGCTTGAACCTGGCAAGCAGAGGTTGCAGTGAGCTGAGATCGTGCCATTGCACTCCAGTCTGGGCGACAAGAGCAAAACTCCGTCTCAAAAAGCAAAAAAAAAAGATGAGATTTGGGTGGGGACACAGAGCCAAACCATATCAGAAGACTAAAACAGGACGTCTATCTAGCATATATAAAGAACTACCATAAGTCAACAAGAAAAAGATAGCTATTAATAAAACCACGGGAAGATAGACAAAATAACAGTCTTCAAAATAGAGGTTATTCAGTGACTAAAAAAGTGTTAACAAGTGTTCAACTTTCTTAGCAATCTGAGAAAAGCCTGATATAAACACAGCAACCAGGAGATTGAAATGAAAATGACAGAAAATACCAAGTGTTGGCAAGGATGTAGAAAAGTCATACACTGCTGGTGGCTTCAAAATTTTGTACAAGCATTTTGAAAAACTGTCAGTGTCACCTAAAACTGAAGAGATGTAAAACATAAAACACAAGTCCACTACTACATATATACCCCAAAATTTTTATGTGTCACCAATGCATTTTCTAGAATTTATATACTAGTACTATTCCTAATATTCCCAGATGAAAAACACTCACATGTACATAAGCAGTGGAATAATTGTGTGATATTTTCACAACAGAATTCAATGCTAATAAATGATTCGCAACATGGAAAACTACATATAAATTCAAAACAGCCCACAGAATGTAAAAAGACATGTACAAAAGAGTTTCTGCTGCACAATATTTATATGAAGTGTAAAAGAGGTAAAAGTAACCTCTGCTGTTAGATGTCAGTATAGTGCTCATCCTTGAGGATAGTGACCGGCTGGGATCACAAAAAGATAGCTGTGGGCTTAAAATATCCTTTTTAAAAAAATTTATTAAAAAAACCTCATTGTGCTACCCACTTGTGATCTGTGTGCATATGTTTAAATATTTTATTTTATTTTTTTACTTTTATTTTAGGTTCGGGGTACATGTGCAGGTTTTTAATACAGGTAAATTATATGTCATGGGGGCTTGGTGTACAGAATACTTTGTCACCCAGGAAATAAGCATAGTACCTGATAGGTAATTTTTTGATCCTCACCCTCCTCCCACCTCCACCCTCAAGTAGGCTTCAAATTTTATACTTTAGGCAAGATGTATAGTATATGAATTTTTTATATATATATATATATTTTTTTTTTTTTTTCCTTTTGTGATGGAGTCTCACCCTGTTGCCCAGGCTAGAGTACAGTGGCGTGATCTCAGCTCACTGCAACCTCCGCCTCCCAGGTTCAAGTGATTCTCCTGCCTCAGCCTCCTGAGTAGCTGGGACTACAGGTGTGTGCCACCACACCCAGCTAATTTTTGTATTTTAGTAGAGTAGGGGTTTCACCATGTTGGCCAGGCTGGTCTTAAACTCCTGACCTCAAGTGTTCCACCTGCCTCAGCCTCCCAAAATTCTAGGATTACAGGTGTGAGCCACCATGCCCAGCTGCTTAGTATAGAAATTTTAGCTTAATAAAGCTATTTTTAAAAAATTGGTCAGTATCAAAGTATACTGAGGCTATGATTTTTTTTTTTTTAAAGACAGAGTCTCGCTCTGTCACCCGGGCTGGAGTGCAGTGGCGCGATCTTGGCTCACTGCAAGCTCTGCCTCCCAGGTTCATGCCAGAGTAGCTGGGTCTACAAGCACCTGCCACCATGCCCGGCTAATTTTTTTGTATTTTTAGTAGAGACAGGGTTTCACCATGTTAGCCAGGATGCTCTCGATCTCCTGACCTCGTGATCCGCCAGCCTCATCCTCCCAAAGTGTTGGGATTACAGGTGTGAGCCACCGCGCCCGGCCGAGGCTATGATTTCTTTTTGCAGCTGAACTGTCTTGAATTATTCAACTCCATTTTTAAACATCAAGCTTTTTGTACATCAGCTCTTTTCCATATATAAATTATATACTTTTTCATAAAGGTTGGGATACAGAACTAAACTAAGTGTGACGATAAGTCAGCATCTTTTTTTTTTTGAGATGGGCTCTCGCTCTGTGACCCAGGCTGGAGTGCAATGGTATGGTCTCGGCTCACTGCCACCTCCGCCTCCAGGGTTCAAGGGATTCTCCTGCCTCAGCCTTCCGAGTGCCTGGGATTACAGGCATGTTGCCACCACACTCGGCTAATTTTTGTATTTTTAGTAGAGACGGAGTTTTACCATATTGGTCGGGCTGGTCTTGAACTCCTGACCTCAGTTGATCCGCCTGCCTCAGCCTCCCAAAGTACTGGAATTACAGGCGTTAGCCACCACGCCCGGCCAAGTCATAATCTTAATTGTTTGCTGCTATCTTCTTTAAATGCATCTACTGTGCATTCCTTTCTTAGGACGCCTAAGTAAATTGAAATACCATAGTCCAAAACTTGGATACACCAATGAAATATGCTTCTACATTTTTATGATTGGTAGCTAGCCTACCTATCAGTACGTATGTAATTTTTTTTTTTTTTTTGAGACGGAGTTTTGCTCTTGTTGCCCAGGCTGCAGTGCAATGGCACGATCTCCTCACCACAACTTCCACCTCCCAGGTTCAAGCGATTCTTCTCCCTCAGCCTCCTGAGTAGCTGGGATTACAGGCATACGCCACCACACCTGGCTAATTTTGTATTTTTAGTAGAGATGGGGTTTCTCCATGTTGGTCAGGCTGTTCTTAAACTCCGACCTCAGGTCATCTGCCCGCTTTGGCCTCCCAAAGTGCTGGGATTGCAGGCGTGAGCCACCGCGCACCGCCTTGTACGTACTTTTATGACATCTTAAAGCTTATTGCCCTTACTATGGGATATCATTTTGCTATTTGGGCCTTTTCAGTCCAACTACTATGAATAGAGGAAGACTTTAGTAAACATGCATTCTTCAAGAGTCATCACTAGCAGTAGTGATTATAATTTCTTGTTTTGTGTTTTTTTTTAATAAGGGTACTAAATCAGCAATTTCTGTATTTATCATAAATACTACTCACATATTGTTTAATTTTATAGAACATAAATATCTACTTGCTGTTTAAGAGGTATAGATTCTTAAAGAAAGAACCCTCATTCACATAAGACCCACTCAGGTCTGACTGAGCTCTGCCAGACTATATAAAACAGCTAGTGATGAAGTAGAGAGTGGTTACATCCTATGCAAATTCAAATTGCTTCCATTAGAGAAATCTTAAAATGCCCTCTCACATTGGTAAACCTGTAACTATTGATTTAAAGGATGAAGGAATGTAAGGATTAAAACTAGGGTAGAGTTTTGAGGTCGAATGGCCTTAATGTCTTTATTTTAAACTGCCAGCTCAAGGCCCTTCCACTATATCATGTTGTCATTAGATTTACTGTGAGACCATAGATACTGTCTAAAAGGTCCTAGAATCTTTTCTAAGTTTTATCTGATTTGATGAGTCATTCTTCAGTCAATTCTATTGAAAAATTAATAAATGGAAAGTGAGGAATACTAACACTCATACCTTCCCAATCCTATCATCCTTCACTAGAACTTTCTGAGGAAAAAAACTGAAAAGGGAGGCTGTTTGCAGTAAAACTCCAAAAAGTACATCGTTCCCAAAAGTGTTTGGTCACAGTTCTTACTCCAGGTAGCAGCATATGATTGGGGAAGGAATGGTGCTTGATATCTCTGTTAACAAAAATCTTTTATTGTCACTTTTTTTTCCCTAGTATCATCGTCCTCCCCACAGTCAGGCTGCCCATCACCCACCATTCCAGCAGGTAAAGTCATTTCTCCATCACAGAAGCACAGCAAGAAGGCACTAAAGCAGGTAAGCATTGCTAGTCTGTGTTTATCAAGTAGAATTTCCTATATTAAAAACGCACACCTCGGCAGTCTTTGGATATTTTTTGAAAATTTTTTACATTGGGCCCTTGTCAGTGGAACTTTCATACAGTAGCCCAATGTGGTTTTAGTAATTTATGCACCTCTTTGTAACACATGTTATAAGTTTTTGGTAGATACTCTTTTTTTTTTGAGATGGAGTCTTGCTCTGTTGCTAGGCTGGAGTACAGTGGCATGATCTCGGCTCACTGCAACCTCCACTTCCCGGGTTCAAGCAATTCTCCTGCCTCAGCCTCCCTAGTAGCTGGGACTGCAGGCGCCTGCCACCACGTCCAGCTAGTTTTTGTGTTTTTAGTAGAGACAAGGTTTCACCATGTTGGCCAGGATGATCTCGATCTCTTGACCTTGTGATCTACCAACCTTGGCCTCCCAAGGTCCTGGGATTACAGGCGTGTGCCACCGCACCTGGCCGGTAGATACTCTTTTTATCACATTTTTGAAGTGTCTAATTTGTTCATAGTTTGCTCAGAATCTTTCGTTTGTTTGTACGTGTGTTTTTAAATCATGAATAGGTGTTGAATTTTTCAGGTTTGTTTTCTTTGGGATTTATTGAGATGATCACATAGATTTTTCTCTTTTAATCTACTAACACAGAATTGCACAGCTAGACTTTCCTTTTTTCTCTTTTCTTTTCTTTTTTTTTTTTTTTTTGAGGCGGAGTTTCTCTTGTTGCCCACTGCAGCCTCCACCTCAGCCTCCCGAGTAGCTGGGATTACTTACAGGTGCTGATCACACTGCCTGGCTAATTTTTGTGTTTTTAGTAGAGACGGGGTTTCACCATGTTGGTCAGGCTGATCTTGAACTCCTGACCTCAAATGATTCACCTGCCTCAACCTCCCAAAGTGCTGGGATTACAGGTGTAAGCCACCACACCTGGCCTGGATTTTTTAACATTATACTATACTTAACTTTGTTGGGTACAGTGACTCATGCCTGTAATCCTAGCACTTTGGGAGGCCAAGGCAGGCGGATCACCTGAGGTCAGGGGTTCAGAGACCTCCTGTAATCCCAGCTACTTTGGAGGATGAGATGAGAGAATCATTTGAACCCAGGGCGTGGAGGTTACAATGAGCCAAGGTCGTGCCACTGCACTCCAGCTTGGGCAATAGAGCAAGACCCCGTCTCAAAAAAAAATTAAATAATAAATAATAAAAAAAAATGGGCCGGGCACGGTGGCTCAAGCCCGTAATCCCAGCACTTTGGGAGGCCGAGACGGATGGATCATGAGGTCAGGAGATCGAGACCATCCTGGCTACCACGGTGAAACCCCGTCTCTACTAAAAAATACAAAAAACTAGCTGGGCGTGGTGGTGGGTGCCTGTAGTCCCAGCTACTCGGGAGGCTGAGGCAGGAGAATGGTGTAAACCCAGGAGGCAGAGCTCGCAGTGAGCTGAGATCCGGCCACTGCACTCCAACCTGGGTGACAGAGCGAGACTCCGTCTCAAAAAATAAATAAATAAATAAATAAATAAATGTACACGATCACAGCAGAAATAGTTCTCAAAAAATAAATAAATAAATAAAATGTGCACGATCACAACAGAAATAGTTGCAATTAAGTGGTTCTATTAAATTTTACATTAATCTGAAATTAATGGGTCCTGTGAGGAGCAAGGAATGAATACTGGTGACTGCATCTGCAGCAAGTCTGTGAACATCTTCTGACCTAATTGCAAAGAGTGAGAGAATAAGCCATAATCAATGGTCAGTCAGTACAGCCATTTTATGTACTTTGTGCTTCTGCCTAACCTATTATAAATGTAGGTGAGCCTAAGCGAGACATAGAGCTCTCTCAGTTGTTTTTCTGCGTTGACAACTTAGAGTGAGGAGATGATTTGTTGCCACTGTGCCTATAGCATAGCCAGAGATACGTGTGAAATGTTAAGCAGGAGGAAACTATATTGGGAAAAGAGAATAGGAATCCAGAAGTAGCCAGTTGTTCCAGACTTTTCCACATGACAGCGTTAAGATCTTGAAACTGGCAACCTAGCAAAGTCAAACTTCAGGTTTTTTCCCTGAAATTACTTTTCTTGGTTTCTTTATCTTTTTTTTTTAAAAAAACCTTAAGTTAAAAGTTGCCTTCATAATGTTTTTCTGATTAAAATTTAGGCATTTCTTGTTTTTTTCTGTTGATTTTAAATAGTATTATCAAGTATATTCTATAAATTAAGAACCTCATAGAAATCAAAATATTCTGAAGTAGACAGAAGGAACCACACTGTTGTTAGAACCAGTATTGTCTAGTCTTCCCCCTCTGTTTATTGCATTGCTGTAAATTGCTGAAATTTGATAATTGGGACAGATCTCATTGCTGTCACCCAAGACAACTGATGTAGTTATTTACAAACTTTTGTACATATATAGTACCTCTGAAGCCTGCATAAACTAAATATTTACATTTCTACTTAGGTTTGATGCAGACAGGGCTCTTTTTGTTATAAGGCTTAGAATTTCATTTCTAGAAATGATTGAAAACATACAGTCTCTGCTTACAAGACTGGGAAGTTTTTGGCTTACCTAATGATTTTTTTAAGTTCCAAAAAATGCTAATGACTATTTTTCACATTTATATAAAGGAATGATACTGGCAAAAACTATCCAAACTCTAAGAATCATTTAGGCTTTGTGTTTAGTTGTCTTAATTTAAACTGATAAGAACAGATACTACATTTGATCTTAGCCAAAAGGCGAAGAAGCGAAAGTTGGCTTAATTTAGGATTTTGTTTGCTTTGATAGATTTCAAAGAAATGGAACAATCAGCATGCTTCTTGCCATTTGAAAAAGAAGTAATTTACTTTATATTATTACTAAAAAACTGATTTGTTTTGTTTCTTATAGTCTGTTTTATCTTTATAGGCTCTAAAGCAGCAACAGCAGAAGAAGCAGCAGCAGCAGTGCAAGCCAAGCATATCCATCTCCTCCAACCAGCATCTCTCTCTCAAGACTGTCAAAGCAGCCAGTGACTCTGTACCTGCCAAACCTGGTAAGCAGTTTGGGCAGTTTTTCAATGGAAGTTTCTTTTTCTCAGTATTTTTGTGTTGGTTTTCCTAATTTGTTTATGACATCATTTATTTTTAAATTACATTTACTTACACAATCCTTGTACTGCCAGAACATCAATATAAATCCTTCCAGGATAAATGGGAGAAGTTGTATGCAAAATAATCATACTGTTATTTAAAAATAACTCAGAGCCCAGGAGTTCAAGACCAGCCTGGGCAAAATAGTGAGACCCTGTCTCAACAACAACAAACAAAATTAGCCGGATGTAGTGGTGCACACCTGTAGCCCCAGCTACTCAGGAAGCTAAGGTGGGAGGATTGGTTGAGCCTGGGAGGTCAAGACTGCCATTAGCCCTGATCTCACCACTGCACTGCAGCCTGGATGACAGAGCAAGACCCTGTTTCCAAAAAAACGTTAGCACTGGGATTTGCATGTAAGAAGGAAATAAATGACTGACTTTCAAGATGATCTAATCTAATAAATGTTTGGAAACCTCTAATCAACAACCTTAAAATCTGATGTTTCCAAGAGGCGCAAACTAAACTCTTAGCCAGTTTTCTGTAAGAATAACAGGTTTTCCTAAGAATACATACAACCTTTGAGTTTATTTTGGACATGTCTGTAAGGCCTTTGGATCTTTTGTTGTGGTTGCGTGTTTGTTTCTACTCTAAACTTTCTACATACAGACTCTGTATTGTATTACATAATTCAGTTTGATACCATAAGCTGATTCTGTGGGCCTGCCAGACTCAGTCTGAATCTTACAGAACTGCATTTTTATGAGAAAGGAAATTTACCACTAGAAGCAAATAGTATGCTGGGAGGAAAAACAGTTTTATTTTACTCTCTGACTTTAATTCTCAAACTCAAAACACATTAGGGAGGGTCACATTGCCTCATACATAACTTCATTTAGTGAATGTTGAATGATTGATTAATTGCTTCTGTCTATAATCTCAGTGCTACCAGTCTTTACGTATTTTTTTCTCCTAGCAACATGGGAGGGAAAGCAATCTGATGGACAGTCAAACAGCCCTCAGAACTCAAACTCCAGCTTTTCTTCTTCAGTTAAAGTGGAAAATACTTTGCTAGGCTTGGGGAAGAAGTCATTCCAAAGATCTGAGAGACTCCATACCAGTAAGTTTGCTTACAAAGACTTCAGTTTTCATTACCATGATTTATCAGCTGCGTGTTTAAAATTCATCAGCTACCTGACTTAGGTACTTACAACTTAGATTTGAGTTACATAACAAAGATTAGACATAACTTTTGTTGTTGCTAACATAATTACTGTTACGAAATGAAAAGTAACAGGAACAGAATTGGTTTCATATGTCTTTCTTCTGTTATCCCCTGTTTACCTTTGAGCTCTTGACTGTATTCATGTTGTTCCTGTCTTCCTCTTAACAAGCTGTGTTTGAGAGAAAGATCTATTATCAGTCATTTTGTGGTTTATTTCCCTTTCTGCCAATAGTTTGCTTTGTCCAGCATTATTCATTTTTTATTTCTGTGTAAAGAAAGAAAGAAGGGCTTATAACTAAATATATATGACAGACTGATTTCTTCTCTCTATTCCTTTTGAAATCCCATTGAAATGGTAATATGGAAATACAAAAGATCAAATCCATACAGACAAAGAAAACAAGGAGACCACAGCTGGGCAAGAGACGTCAGCAAATTTTGAGAGATGAAAACTGGATAGAATTTTTCACTGAGCTGAAGAGCAGTTGCCAGGGATAAACCAGCCACATAAGGCTGCAGAACACCAGGAAGGCTCAAGAATTGGGGATATGATGTATTACAGAAGAGAAGGGGGAAATTTTGTTTGAAAGTTAGTAAGAAGCAGTTTGATGCCTTACCCCAGCAGGAGACAGGAGGTTTATTTTGAGGTGAAATTTGAACCAGAGAAACTCCAAATTCAGGGATATCAAACATAGCTGGGGGCAGATGAGGAGGCACTGTACTGAAATCTGGAAAATCAAGTAAAATGTAAATATTGAATAGGGATTCTCCTCCTTCGCTTTCAAAATGCTAACAAGACATATTTCTAACACCACTACTTCCTTCTTCCTCCCATCATGGTCCAGCTTGAGATTGGTGGATTGGTACCTAAAGACATTGAATAGTCTTAGAAAAAAACCTGCAGGCAAATATATAGATTCCCAGCTAAGCAGAGATCATCTTGATAATGTTTCATTAAGTTGAAGAAATTTCTTAGAAAAATCTGTCAAAGTGAAAAAGAGGTTCAGTAGGAGAGAAAAAGTAAGAAACTTGGAACAATAATCTAGGTTGTACGATGTCTCACATAGTAGGACTATCAGAAAGGAAGAACAGAATGTGATAAAAATAATATAAGAACATTATTTAGAGTAAAAAGCCACAGAATTCCAGATTAAAAGTGTGTAATAGGGATTAAGAAACATGAGTGAAAAGAAACCTATGCCAAGGCACGTTTTTAAAAAAATCCTTGAAACATATAGGGTCATGAAAAGGTAACAAAAAGCCTCCAGAAAGAAGAAAAATACTTCACATAGAAAGATTCAAGAATTGGGAGTACAGACATCCTTAGCAGCAACATAGAAGCTAAAAGTATAGCAGTGCAGACACATTCTGAGGGAAATTTATTCTGTATTCGTTTACATATTCCAGACTGATCTAAAGTGTTAAGTGTAAGAATAGAAGTAACAATATTTCAGACAAATGCTTTGTAAAAAAAAAAAAAAAAATCTAAAAACCTTAGTTTGATTCTAGATGGGATTGTACATTTTCTTAATTTAGTATATCACATATTTAAACCAAATGTGCCCTTTGATCCTTAGTTTCACTGCTAAGAATAAAAATATTTATTAAACAAATATCTATAGAAGGAATGCTAATAAGCCAAACACAGATTTAGAGTCCTAGGGCTATGATGATGAACAGAACAGTATTTCTTCCTCATGGAGCCCATATTCTACTTAAAATCAGTTAAAATTGAAATTTTAGTAAATTGCAAAAGAAATGTAGAGGTATAAAATTGAGAAATTATGGGCCAGGAATTTTTAACTTTCATGGAAAACTAGGAAAAATTAACCATAAAAAAAGAAAGCACCATTTGTGTTTATTTAAGTTTGACCTGATGGCTGAGAAGTAAGCAAAAGTCCATCTTCTTTCAAGCAAATGAGCATTAAGGGAAATAGTGTGGAAATTTTTGTAATGTAGCCACAATGACCATTTTCTTTTTTCTGAGATGGAGTCTCACTCTGTTGCCCAGGCTAGAGTGCAGTGGCGCAATCTCGGCTCACTGCAAGCTCCACCTCCTGTGTTCATGCCATTCTCCTGCCTCAGCCTCCCAAGTAGCACCCGCCACGACGCTCGGCTAATTTTTTTGTATTTTCGGTACAGACGGAGTTTCACTGTGTTAGCCAGGATGCTCTCGATCTCCTGACCTCATGATCTGCCAGCCTCGGCCTCCCAAAGTGCTGGGATTTCAGACGTGAGCCGCCGCGCCTGGCCACACAATGACTATTTTCAAAACACGTGGAAGAAGTTGTGTAAAACATAAATGATAAAACTAAATTAGCTAATTTATATAAAATACTTTCTAGCTGACATTGGTATCATTTTTATTAACTTCAGTAAAATTGATAATATATATTTTTACATCCCAGATTCAGTCAGAAGAATAAACATACCTCAGATTTCAAGTATAATATAATAGATTACGGCAACCTAAATTGGAAAAACTTGAGTAAGTCATCTTTACTAAAATTAGAGGACTTAAACTGACCACTTTGAAACAAAAAAGTATCTTCAGGGTACACAGTTCAATCAGTAGTAGAAAATAATTCACAACTACTTGCCAGTCTTTTAAGAAGTCAACATTTTAACTGAAGTTTGACTGTGATGTGCAGGTACAATGAATGCATAAATAGTAAAAATTATTCAAGAAAGGTTGACAGTCCAGTTCTATTAATTATATGGGAAAAGCAAACAAAGCTGTTGCTTTTCAAAAGTCTATAGAGGCATTGCAACATTGTTTATATTAAACAAAAAACTGGTAGCCACCTACCTTTATCATCAGTGGTATTCCATTTAAATTAATCATGGTGTATAGCAAGTTTGCCCAACCTGCCACAGGCTGCATGTGGCCCAGGGTGGCTTTGAATGCTGCTCAACACAAATTCATAAACTTTCTTAAAACATTATGAGATTTTTTTTTTTGGTGATTTTTATTTATTTACCTTTTTGTTACAGCTCATTAGTTAGTGTTAGCGTATTTTATGTGTGGCCCACAACAATTCTTCTAGTGTGGCCCAGGGAAGCCAGAAAATTGGACACCCCTGGTGTGTATGTTGGAATATGATGCAGCTTTTTTAAAAGAAAGAAGATTAATTTGTAGGTGATAATTTGAAAAATGTTCAAGATATTTAGTGAAATTAAAAACCAAATATGAATAACATGTACATTGTGATTTCATGTCATCCAATTTAAAATGTCATTTCTGGCAGGAAGGTTGGATTTGAATGTAGAAACCTTTGTTTTTATTTTGTATCTTTAGGTACTATTTGAATTTATAGATAACATTTACCTCTTAGACACTGTTTTTATTATTCACTTTGAAAAGATTTAAAATTTTATTGTAATTTGTTCTTTGGCCCAGGAGTTATTTTGAAGTTTTTTTGGTTTATTGTTAATTTCCAAATATATAGGGATTTTTGTTTATCTTTTTGTTATGAAGCCTCTGGTCAGATATCATGCATGAACTGTGTGATGCTTATGCCTATGTGGTATACTGATGAACAAAAGACTTTAAAATCAAATTGCCTGGGTTTAAATTCCTACACTAACTTAATAATGTGATTTGGGCAAGTTATATCTGGGTCTCACTTTCTTCATCTGTGAAATGGGGTGGTAATAGTTACCTACTTCATAGGGTTGTATGACAAATAAATGAGTGAATATATGTAAATACTTAGAACAGTGTCTGGCACTTAGGAAGCCCTATATAAGTTTGCTGCTGCTGCTGTTGCTGTTACTGCACTACTGTTACTCAAAATTTACTGAGACCTCCTTTTTTTGACCTAATCTGAATTTTGTAGGTATACTCTAGTCGTTCAACACATAATTCTGTGTTTGTTAGAGCAAGCTTGTTAATCTGAAATCAGCTTTTTTTTTTTTTTTGACACAGAGTGTTGCTCAGTCACCCAGGCTGGAGTGCAGTGGCATGATCTTGGCTCACTGCAACCTCCACCTCCCAGGTTCAAGCAATTCTCCTGCCTCAGCCTCCTGAGTAGCTGTGATTATAGGCGCATGTCACCAGTCCTGGCTAATTTTTGTATTTTTAATAGAGACAGGGTTTCACCGTGTTGATCAGGCTGGTCTTGAACTCCAGACCTCGTGATACCACCCACCTCGGCCCCCCAAAGTGCTGGGCTGGGATTACAGGCATGAGCCACTGCGCCTGGCCTGAAATCAGCTTTTTAAGTGAGTGATAGCTGCTTTTGGTTTGCTTGATTTATTAATAATTGAGAGAGACGTGTTGAAATTTCCTATCCAAATGGTGGGTTTGTCCAGTTCTTTCAGTTTTTATTTCACATGTTTTGAAGTTACTTTATATTGGATGTTTTCATGTTTAAAATCTTTCTGATGGATTGAATGTTTATTTACCTTATCATCAATAAGTGTTTTTACTAAAAGAATCTTTCATTTGATGTTAATAAATGCATGGTTAGTTTTTGCCTCGTGTGTGACTTCATTTCTTTGCCCTTGTGCTTTACGTAATCTCTCTCTAAATAGCTTATAACTGGCTGAAATTTCTTTGTTTTGGTTTCAACCCAGTGACAAGCTCTCATTTGATGAGTTTTATTTATTTACATTTACTGTATTTGTTAATATTTGGACTTGTTTCTACAGTCTTAGTTTTTATCCTATTGCTGTGTTTCTTGTTTCCTTTCTTATTCTTTTTTTCTTCGAGAAAGAGTCGCGCTCTGTCACCCAGGCTGGAGTGCAGTGGCGCGATCTCAGGTCACTGCAACCTCTGCCTTCCAGGTTCAAGTGATTCTCCTGTCTCAGCCTCCTGAGTAGCTGGGATTACAGGCACCCGCCACCACACACAGCTAATTTTTTACTTTTAGTAGAAATGGGGTTTCACCATGTTGGCCAGGCTGGTCTTGAGCTCCTGCCCTCAAGTGATTCGCCTGCCTTGGCCTCCCAAAATGCTAGGATTACAGGCATGGGCCACCGCTCGCAGTCTCTTACTCTTCTTTTAAATTTCTGAAAAGGTTTTTTGGCTTTACTAATTTTTTTTTTTTTTTTTTTTGGTATATTCATATTGATTCTCGTAGCCTTTTTTTTCTCTCTACTGAGTTTGGTATGCACTCGATTTCTCTTAGTGGTTAGTGATTCCTTAAATGGTACCACACATTTAAAAAAATTGGTATATCATAGTTCTAAATATTTTTTAGTTAAATGTGATATGTCTTTAATTCTTAAAAGTAACCATCTTGATTTTCCTCCAGAACAGGGGAAATACAACAGTTCAGTGCTTATCTTTTATATCTGGACTTAAATAAATATTGTCTTTTTTTTGTATTTTGTTTTTAACCTCACAAATCAGACACTAGAATACTATTATTTTATATAAACAATGTGTACATATATTTATCTACATGTTTACCTTTCTCTATTGTATTTCAACCCATTCTGCAATGATTTTCTTTCCTGAAGTACAATAAGAACTGTATTTGTATCAGGTTTCTGAGTAGTGAATGCCTTCAGTTTTGGTTTATAAATATCCTTCTTTCATGTTCATTTTCGAAGGATAGTTTGGTGGACATGCATTTGTAGGTTAGTGATTATTTTCTCTCAGCATTTTACAGATATTATTTACCTTATTCTAAATTCCATTGTGTTAAGAAGTTTACTACTGCTCTTTCGTTCCTTTTTATGTGATTGTTCCCATCCTCGTGGATGCTTTCAAGCTATTTTCTTTGTCTTTGATAAACACTTTTACTATGCTGGGTCTCTGCATGGATTTCTTTCTGTCCTCTTTGGAATATGTTCCACTTCTAGAGCTTTAGGTTTGTGGTTTTCATCAGTTGCTGTAAATGTACAACTGTCAGTTCTTGGAATATTGCCTTTTTTCCATTCTCTTCATTTTCTCATTCTTGATCTTCAGTCAGGTATTTGTTAGACCTTCTCATTCTGTCATTTATGTTTTTGCTAAACCTCTAAAAATATTTTATCTTCCTTTATATTCTGAGAGTATAAATTGGGTAAATTGAGAGTAAATTGTTTGGCTATATAGTGTAGACCCTCTTTAATATTGTGAAACTACTGTTTAATCAATTTCATCAATTTTTATTCTACATTTCTAGGTGTCCCATTTTTTAAAGTCTGTGTATTCCTAATTGTTTTGTCCTTATTTTTGTAATTACATTCTTTATTTCCTTAAACATTTTGTACATAGCAATTCTGTATTCTATATATCTGATAGCTTCAGTACTTCTAGGTCTCCATCTGTTATTTCTAGTTTCTAATGATTCTCTCTTGTAGTGTCATAACTTCTCATTTTTTGGGTAATCCTTCTGAAGTAGTAATGCTAGATTTTAATTTGTAGGAATCCAGTGGGATTAATTTGAGGGAAATCCTTTCTTTTGTTTGTGCTTCCCCCAGGAGGCAGAGGGTGTATGATTGTATAGGTCCCAGAGTATTATGTAGATTAACATTTTGCTAGATATTGTTAGATTTTATTTTATAAGATTATGCTGATTCAGCCCCATCAGCAGTATTTGAAAGTGCTTTTTGCTTTTTTCGCCTGCATATTCCCATTACCATATTGCAATATTTTGCCACTTCATAGACAAATAATATTTTATGTTCATTGGTTTAATTTGCATTTTTAAAAAATATTAATATCTTAGCATCTACTTAAGGTTAGTGGACTGAATTACCTTTTAATTTCCTTTGCTCATTTTTCTCTTGGTGGTATTTGTCTTTTTCTTATTGATTTGTAATTGCTATTTTCATATGAAGAATAGCAGCCTTTTGTCATGGCTTCTAAATATTTTTTCCAAGTTGGTCTTTTGTGTATATATATAAATTTTTATTTACATTTTAATCCTTTGTGTACTCAGTTTTTTGAAAGATTGTAACCTTCTGGTTGTGGACAGATTTCCTAAAACTGCTAAGCTATTAAATCATAACATTTTTAGCCACTGCAAATTAAAATCAGTGAAAAAAAAAGTCATGAAAAGAGGCAAAGGATATCAGTATAATTTGTAGATTTGGATTTTCTTTCTTAGACATTCTTCCTATCATTTATCATAAACTTTCTCAGTTTTTTGGGGGAAATAATCTAGTGTCAAACATAAAATGCAGTTTTAGTATGGTAGAAGACTCATTTTTACAGACTTTGTTCTATTTATGCAGAGAAGATAGATACACTGTATTCTTTTATCCTCTATAAATGAACAAAACTTGTTTTGTTAGTCTTAGAAGAAAATCCTAAGATCTTAAGCGTTACCTTCTTCACAGTGTGATATTTAAATGCTTACAATTGTGGATTTTTAATACTGCACAGAAAGCTACAGTTTATATAGAAACAGGACTTGTGAAGGAGGCCCAAACAATCCTTTTCCGTTTTTGTAGGACAAATGAAAAGAACTAAATGTGCCGACATTGACGTTGAGACACCGGACTCCATTCTGGTTAATACAAATCTGCGAGCACTGATCAACAAGCACACATTTTCAGTCCTTCCTGGAGATTGCCAACAGCGACTGCTTCTACTACTCCCAGAGGTAGATCGACAGGTGCGTCATTGAACTCCTTAAGATTTTAAAAATAGCTGTTTATGTATACTTGTAAAGTGGTATTAATGGTACTGAGAAGTAAGAATATTTTTACGTAAGTTTCTTAATAGGCGAGCTTTTTAAGGCTTAGGAAAAAAAGAAAAATTCTCCTGCCAGAATTTCAAGATTACAGAATTATTTTGAGTGTATTAGGATTTAGGCATCCATAGAATGAAGTTCAGGAGGAGGCCGGTCATGGTGGCTCACACCTGTAGTCCCAGCACTTTGGGCAGCCAAGGAGGGCGGATCACCTGAGGTCCGGAGTTCAAGACCAGCCTGGCCAACATGGCAAAACCCTGTCTCTACTAAAATACAAAAATTAGCCGGGTGTGGTGGCAGGTGCCTGTAATCCCAGCTACTCGGGAGGTGGAGGCAGGAGAATCACTTGAACCTGGGAGGCGGAGATTGCAGTGAGCCAAGACGGTGCCACTGGACACCAGCCTGAGTGACAGAGTGAAACTCCATCTCAAGAAAAAAAAAAAAAAACGTAAACTTCAGGAGGAAGAGTTGTCGTGGTCCAGTATCAACAGGATGTGGGCCAGTGCCTCAGTGGAGTGGGAAATGTGAGGAATAAGCCAAAAACATAGGTCCAGATAAATAAATACAGCTGGAAAGACAATGCAACATGGTATGAACAGTGGTGGACTTGAGAATGTTCACAATTTGCATTCTTTTGTTACATTTTTCTAAGAGAAACATTTATTACTTCCATAATAGAGAACTTAAAACCCAATACAAGTTATACTTAAAAAAAAAGTAGCAAAAAGAAATACCAAACGTCTGGCAAGCGTCAAGGCAGGGACCAGAGAACTTTAGTGATTTACCTTGGTCAGGAATAAAGTAAAGGTCTGAGACTTTGGCTTTCATCAGGGAAAACAGTGTACCAAGTCACTCCCTCTTCTGATCTTCTGTTTCCTCCCTCTGGAAAAGGAAGATAGAAGAATTATGATTTTTTAAGCTTTCTTCACTTGTGAGATTTTTAAAAATCTCAGCTGTGTTCTAAGTAATGTGATAGGTCTCCCTAACCTCCAACTTTTAAGAATGTTTATTAAAATGATGAGAGAGAGATGTTTTCCTTAGTTTACACAGTAAAAGAACTAGTTATACTCTTGTTCATAGTAAGAGGATAACAGAATAAGTAGACTACAGAATTCATTATTAGCTGATTGACTTATTGAGTTAAAACTAAATCTTTCTAATTCTGAAAATCATCTTCCTACTAGACTTCATTGATAACAATTTCATAGTGTTATGAATCAGAACATGTCAAAGGAGTTCAGAGTCCGTTGTCCAGAGAGCCCAAATAAATGAGGTATTCTTATAGAGGTGGGGGCAAAGAAGTGAACCCGATTCTTCTTGGTGACTGCTCTCCCTACCATAACTCTTGTAGAAATTATAGCTTGAGGATGCCAGTTCTTGGTTAGAACAAGTTAGGAGACTGAAGTTTCAGCAGTTTTAAGAGAACCTCTTGGAGATTGCTCTCATCTTTTTTTTTTTTTTTTTTGAGACAGAGTCTCACTCTGTCGCCCAGGCTGGAGTGCATTGGCTCGATCTCGGCTCACTGCAACCTCCGCCTCCCGGGTTCAAGCAGTTCTCCTGCCTCAGCCTCCCGAGTGGCTGAGATTACAGGCATGTGCCGCCACACCTGGCTGGTTTTTTTTTTTGTTTTTTGTTTTTTGGGTTTTTTTTGTATTTTTAGTAGAGATGGGGTTTCACTGTGTTAGCCAGGATGGTCTCGATCTCCTGACCTTGTGATCCGCCTGCCTCAGCCTCCCAGAGTGCTGGGATTACAGACGTGAGCCACCGTGCCCAGCCCAGGTATTCTTAATAGGGGGTTACTTGTCTAGTTTTTCATTTGTTAACACGGTTGGAGCCCACAGTAATCTGAGTAACATTGTCCCTATGTGTAGAGAATATGGAATTTCGATTAAGTGAAATACAAACTACTGTCAGATGCAATTTAGAGTGTTTAAAGAATGAAAAGTTTGAAGCTGTACTTCACTGTGTGGAGTATCCAGCAATGAGCAGTAGAAAAATATTTAGACCAGAGAAAAACATAGGTTTGGATCAAAACACTTCTCTTTCAATATATTTGAAGGCCCATGGTATGGAAGAGGTAAACTTTTGTTATATAGAAAGCAGATTTGGGATTAAAATAACTTTTTCACAGTTGGAGGATTAAACTGCAGAATATATTATCTTGTAGTGGAGTAACTTGCTTATCACTGTAATACTCAAGTAGACACTGGATAAACTGCTTTTATAGGAACACCATTACCCTTGTACCAGTTCTCTGGAGTATGAATCAGCAGTCAGCAAACTACAGCCCACTAAGCAATTTCCAGCTGACTGCCTGATTAATGAAGTTTTATTGGCTTAAAGCCACTCCTATTAGTTTTCATATTGTCCATAACTACTTTTGTGCTACAGTGGCAGAGTTGAGTAGCTGAAATCAAGCCATATGGCCTGCACAGTTGAAGTATTTGTTGTCTAGCCCTTTACAGAAAGTTTACCAATTTCTGCTGTAGAGCCGGGGGAAATGATGTCGACCCACATAGGTTTGGAAAGTAAAGTTGGGTTAAGAAGAGTTCCTCAGTCTCAAGGATGTCCAAATCGTTTTCTTAATTTTCTTCAAAAAACTGTTTTTGACTTAAAATTTACATTTAGATTTTTAGTCCATCCTTTTTTTTTTTTTTACATTATTTGAATCTGGGATTCAGCTTTATTTTCTACTGGTTGGATAGCCAGTTGTTCCATCACTTTATGTGTGGTTCTGTGAGTAGATTTTTAATTATTAGGGAATGGGTGTGAATGGAGAGAGGAGTGAGGAGAGGTAAATAGGAAAGCAATGTTTTAGAACAAAGTGATATTACATTAAATAACAGAGTTGTCCTGAATAAGCACATAGTATGAGATATTCATATTTCTATAAAATTAAATATATATACATTCTTTTCTAAAATGAAAGGAAAGTCAAATACCCCATGATACCTTTCACTTTCTTTGTAAGCTTTCCTTGGCTTATTCTTTGACCCAGGTTGGTCCAGATGGTTTAATGAAGTTAAATGGCTCAGCCCTTAACAATGAATTCTTCACTTCAGCAGCCCAAGGCTGGAAGGAAAGACTCTCAGAAGGTAAGTGCTCTACCTAATGTGTCTCCCAGGTGGTGTGTGCACCCAGAACACCTCTCTTCCTCATCAGGTAATTTAAGCAGTTTTGGAAGGTAAAGGACAACAGGATGTTACGATAGGATAGAATCAACTATCCTGTGTGAAACATGTTGTTAGACTTTTATCTAGTGCTTATGTTATCAGGTTAACACCAGATGGAGTCCAGCAACACGTTTATTTAATGATATAAAGCTTCCAAGAAATTAAAAAATACAGATTTTTGTGCCCTGCTTCTAAAGATTCTGATTCAGCAATTCTACATTAATGCCTAGGAATTGAAATTTTATTAGGCTCCCTAATAAGAGTGTAGAATTAGTCACTTTATGGTGCTCTGCATCCCAGTTTGGTAAGCAGTGAGATAACCTGTTTATTACTGCCTAGCTTCAATAAAACTAACAGTAAAATCAATCAGTGAGAATTTTTTAAAAGATCACTTCATTAAGGTATATTTGTATATTTCATATAATCATATATATCATATTTCATATATCATATTTTATATTTCATATAATATAAAATTCAGCCTTTTGAAATGGACAGTTAATTGGCAGTCAGAACATTGTAGTAAGTATGGATCATGACCAAAAATTACTGACTGTGATCACTGGTCTGCCATGTGTGCCATGCTTCTAATGACTGATTGTGTGTGGGCACTGCATGTAGTATCTCTCAGTACTAGCAGTTCTTCACCTCTGCAGCTGAAAAACACCTGTGGTATTTTTAAAAATACTGATGTGCAGACGCCACTGTCAATGATTTTGTTTTTATTGCTCTGGGTTAGTGTCAGAGCTTTATTGGTTTTGTTTGTTGGTTTGTTTCAAAGTTTTCCCAAACGATTCTAATATGCAGACGTAAGTAAAACCACTGGCTGAATTATTTTTATTATATCTGTTTTTCAGTATACATGGAATAAATAATAGAACTTGAAAAGTCGTATACCAAAGAATAGCCTTAAACAAGTGTGAGAGACTTTAAAATATATACATTTGTAAGGAGCGCATTAGGAATGCTATTCATTGTTTATTTTCTGTCAGATCCCTAACAATTAAGTTAAATGAAGAGCTAATATATAATCTAGATTGTTTTTTGAAATTGTTGACTTTTCCCATCCTCTTCTTTTAGAAGAAATTCTATGTGGAAGGGATCTCTTGCTCTGATTACTGTGGACCTTTCTCTTTCCTACAGATTTTTCTTGGGCAGAGACCCCCCCTTTTTTTGGAAAGATTAAAACATACCATTTCTACCAGTACATTTCTTTAACTAACAATAAATTGGTAAAGGATTTACTTCCTCAGCCCCCACTTTTTTGCAAGTAGGCACTGTCAGCAGTGATACAGCGATTATTATTATCAGTGTTAACTTTTTTTTTAAACATGCAAACAAGTGACTGCTGTACCTATAGTCATGTGATCATATTTATGAACAGCAACTTGGAACACTGTATATATGTGAACAGGGTTCAGTACATTTTATTCCTCATTTTCAGATACACAGTAGACTCAACAGCAGGAGTTCTGGGTTGGATTCTGACAGCCAAATTCCCTCTTTTCCCAATCCTTTGCCCATGACTGTGATGTCCACGGTCCTCTAACACTTTTCCTCTCCTTCTTCTCACCCCCAGGAGGTCTTAAACTTCAAATTCTGCCATTTCTACCTCTTATTCCTTGATGTCCTGGGTATTAGAGTATAAAAGGGAGCAGCCTATCTGAGCCACAAGTTTGAAGATGGCCTACCAAGCACATTCACTGTTCTCTGCTGATGGAGTGGGAAGGATTGAGGTGGTTGGTAGTATATGCAAATAAATGGCATATTCAGAGCAGTTGGGTCTTTGGCATGTTGAGTATCTTCTTGCTAGAGCATTAGCCTGGTACAATTTCTGGAACAATTAGAAAACCGACAACTCCAGAATAACTCCCTACCTTTTTACTGGAATCTCGAATGCTTTTAAGTAGGGCCATAGCTTTTCTTTATGCAGTTAGACATAAAAAGCCTAAAATTAAGTTGCCTTGGAGAAACTGAACTTTAAAATAGTAAAAATGCCCAGTGGCATAGTTTATTGAAAGCACATCACTTTTTCTTTTAGTGGAAAATAAATTGGAAGTTCTATGTAAGAGATAAAATAAATCTGTATGGAATGTGATGTTTGGAGCGTGAGGAAGGTACCACAGGGAAGCCCAGAGAAAAGGCTCTGTCAGCCTCAACTGAGTACTGAAAGCTACATGGAGTGGTGTGCAAACATATTTTTATTTCACCTAATGGCATTTACGTCCTCCTTTACAGTGAGGAGGTTTGGGGAGTTGCTGTTACTTTCACGTGATAGTATTCTGATTCCTGCATGAGTCTTTCATGATTTATAAATAGTTACATGTTGCAAATAGCATTTTTCTATTGAATATCCTTTTTTGGGTACATTGCAGGTGAGTTTACACCTGAGATGCAGGTGAGAATTCGACAAGAGATTGAGAAGGAGAAAAAGGTGGAGCCATGGAAAGAACAATTCTTTGAAAGCTACTATGGGCAGAGGTAATATTAAGACAGGTTCTATAAACCAAATGTTAATTCCTGTATATATGTCATGTAGTGCTTTATCTCATTACCCTCGCAGAAATTCTAGGCCCCAGTTTCCTCCTTTTTTTTTTTTTTTTTTTTTTGTCTCACTGATTCTTCTTTAGGAAGAAGTTTTTTCTTTTTTTTTTTTTTTTGAGACGGAGTCTGGCTCTGTCGCCCAGGCTGGAGTGCAGTGGCCGGATCTCAGCTCACTGGAAGCTTCGCCTCCCAGGTTTACGCCATTCTCCTGCCTCAGCCTCCCGAGTAGCTGGGACTACAGGCACCCGCCACCTCGCCCGGCTAGTTTTTTGTATTTTTTAGTAGAGACGGGGTTTCACCGTGTTAGCCAGGATGGTCTCGATCTCCTGAGCTCATGATCCGCCCATCTCGGCCTCCCAAAGTGCTGG
Source organism: Mandrillus leucophaeus (assembly GCF_000951045.1). NCBI lineage: Eukaryota > Metazoa > Chordata > Mammalia > Primates > Cercopithecidae > Mandrillus > Mandrillus leucophaeus. The sequence continues at coordinate 6,272,550 of NW_012101254.1, forward strand.
GATTACAGGCTTGAGCCACCGCGCCTGGCCTGAAGAAGTTTTTTCTTATTATGAATCGCAGATTCACAGAATTAGATTACTCATAATCCTTTACCCTTAAAACTGTCATTGTAGGTGAAATGGCTTCTTTAAAAATAATTTTTTTAGCCGGGCACAGTGGCTCACGCCTATAATCCCAGCACTTTGGGAGGCCGAGGCGGGCTGATCACCTGAGGGCTGGAGTTTGAGACCAGCCTGACCAACATGGTGAAACCCTGTCTCTACTAAAAAAATACAAAATTAGTTGGGCGTGGAGAATTACTTGAACCTGGGAGGCGGAGGTTGCCATGAGCCAGGATTGCGCCATTGCACTCCAGCCTGGTGGGCAAAAAGAGCAAAATTCTGTCTCAAAAAAAATAAAATACATTTAAAAACAAAAAAACCTTGAATTAAGAGTCCCTTTCTTTGAAAAGATTGGCTTTTCTTCTGGTTACTTTATAAGATAGAAGAATACTGAAGTTCGTTTTTTGTTTTTTTTTTGAGACAGAGTTTCATTCTTGTCGCCCAGGCTGGAGTACAGTGGCGCAATCTCAGACTCACTGCAACCTCCACCTCCTGGGTTCATGCAATTCTCCTGCCTCAGCCTCCCCAGTCTCTGGGATTACAGACATGTACCACCACACCTGGCAAATTTTGTATTTTTAGTGGAGTTGGGGTTTTACCATGTTGGCCAGGCCGGTCTAGAACTCCTGACCTCAGGTGATCTGCCCTCCTCAGCCTCCCAAAGTGCTGGGATTACAGGTGTGAGCCACCACTCCCGGTCAGAATGCTGAGGTTCTGTCCACTTTTTATAGTAGTTAATTATCCCAAAATGTAGCTATCCAGAATCACTAAGGAATCTTAGGAATTCTTTAATGTGGACTATTAGAATCAACCTGTAATTAAACAACCTGTCCTCTGTAAAAGGCACTCTGGGAGATGTACATAGCTGAATAAAGATATAAATTATGTTTAAAAGAGACTGTAGCCTAAATCAGTTTTTTCCCCTCAACAAAAGGTCCAACAATGAAACTGTAATAGGACATTTAAATAGATGGTAAGGGAGATGTTTTGTTTGAAAGAGGATTGAACACCTGGACTCCTACTTGTTAGTCTCCCTTCCTTCTGCACACCAGTGGCAGCTCTTAAGGAGACCTGTAACCACAGCTTGAAAACTAAGTGCTCCTTTTCCTTGTCTCCAAGTAGTAGTTATCCATCTCCTTCACAGTCATTTAGGAAATATTCCTATTGAGATTAAGAGTTCCATAAACTATGGCCGGGTGCGGTGGCTCACACCTCTATCCCAGTGCTTTGGGAGGCCGAGGTGGGTGGATCACTTGAGCCCAAGAATTCGAGACCAACTTGGGCAACATGGCAAAATGCATCTCTACAAAAAATACCAAAAAATTAGCTGGGTGTAGTGGTGCGCTCCTGTAGACCCAGGCTGAGGTGGAAGAATTGCTTAAACCTGGGAGGCGGAGGTTGCAGTGGCCAAGATTACACCACTGCACTCCAGCCTGGGTGACGAAGCGAGACCCTGTCTCAAAAAAGAGTTCTATAAGCTGATTTTTCTACATTTTTGGTATGAGCATTGAGTTATAGAAGTGATGTTTTGTACATTTAGACTGTTATTGCAGGTAGCAGTAATTCTACAAATATTTGTTCATTCCCTCCTTTTTCTTTCTTTTTTTCTTTCTTTTTTTTTTTTAAAGACAGGGTTTCACTCTGTCCCCCAGGCTGGAGTGCAGTGGTACAATCATGGTTTACTGTAGCGTTAACCTCCTGGGCTTAGGCAGTCCTTCCACCTCAGCCTCCCGCTAGCTGGGACTACAGGTGCATGCCACCACACCCAGCTAATTACTGTATTTTTTGTAGAGGTGGGGTTTTGCCCTGTTGCACAGGCTGGTCTGAAACTCTGGTGTTCAAGCGATCTGCCCACCTCCCAAAGTGCTGGGATTATAGGCATGAGTCACTGTGCCTGGCCCATCTCTCCTTCTTAAGCAGATAGAGCATTACAACAGTTCATGGGTCTTTCTATTGTCAACTGTTACTTTCTGTCAGCATTTATAGAAAGACTGTTTTTTATTATTGCCCAGTTTTGTCCCTAGTCATCCCGTCTCAGAAGCACTCTTCAAAGTCACCAAAGAAGGCTCATTGATTTTACATGTTGTACAATATTCTAAAACATTAAGAAGAGTCACTAATGACCTTTACAAATTAGCCCAGCTGTTAGCCAAGCCACATTATGGGAAGCTCATTGGAACTGTACCCTCAGAATATCTTAGAGACACTCGATCTCAGAATTTTAGAGCTAAACCAAGTGGGATTTAAATGGGCTTTCCAAAAACTCAGCTATAATTCTCAGCTTCTATAGAACATTGACAGCCAGCTGTCTCCTCAGGTCCTCTTAGATTTTTTGGGCCAGAGTTTGCACAGATATTGCAGGGAAGAGTTGATCACAATCCCAGGGTGGAAGAGTCTTGGGCTTCCTTCAGTTCCCTTACAGGTAGTCTATGATGCATGCCTCCAGACAATGTGGCCCCTTTATAAGCAGAAGTAATAATAATAACTGCCATTACTGAGCTTTCATTATGTGTTAGGTAAGTACTTTATATGGATTAACTTAATTATCATAGCAACACTATGAAGTAATTAAACCTAGTGAACAGTTGAAGAAACTGAAGTAAAGAAGGCTGGTCATCTACTTAATATCACAGGGATGGTAGGTGTCAGAGCCAGAATTTGAATCCAGGCACTCTGACTCCAGAGCTTTCACTACTAATGATAGTGAAGATAATACATGAAGAATACCTGCTGTCTCCGGGGTTTTCCTAGGCATTGTCATCTTCCATTATCTCTAGTGTTTTTTTTTTTTTTTTTTTTTTTTTGGAGACAGAGTCTCTCTCTCGCCCAGGCTGGAGTACAGTGGCACGATCTCAGCTCACTGCAACCTCCGCCTCCCGGGTTCACGCCATTTTCTTGCCTCAGCCTCCCAAGTAGCTGGGACTACAGGTGCCCACCACCATGCCTGGCTGATTTTTTGAATTTTTAGTAGAGACGGGGTTTCATCGTGTTAGCCAGGAGGGACTCAATCTCCTGACCTCGTGATCCACTTGCCTCGGCCTCCCAAAGTGCTGGGATTACAGGCGTGAGCCACCACGCCGGGCCCCATTATCTCTATTAATGAATGCTTTCAACAATGTGGGCTATTTCTCAACTAGAATATTTCTTTTTCCCCCTTTTTAGTTCTGGCCTGAGCCTTGAAGATTCTAAGAAATTGACAGCTTCTCCCAGCGATCCCAAAGTAAAGAAAACCCTAGCTGAACAACCAAAATCAATGCCTGTGTCAGAGGCCTCTCTTATCAGAATAGTTCCAGTAGTCCCCCAGTCAGAGTGTAAAGAAGAAGCGTTGCAAATGTCATCACCAGGCAGAAGAGAAGAGTGTGAAAGCCAAGGTGAAGTGCAGCCGAACTTCTCCACATCTACAGAGCCCCTGCTTTCCTCAGCTCTCAATACACATGAGTTTAGCAGCATTCTTCCCATCAAGTGCCCACAGGATGAGGATCTCTTGGAGCAGAAGCCAGTCGCCTTTGCTGAACAGGAATCTGGGAAGAATCATCTCACCACAGCTTGTAATTATAACAAAAGTGAAAGCCAAGAATCTTTAGTTACATCGCCAAGCAAACCCAAGAGTCCTGGGGTTGAAAAACCAATAACGAAGCCCACAGCAGAAGCAGGTCCACAAGAGACCACTGTGAAAGAACCTCTAACAACTCTTGTTGATCAGAACCCAGAAAGCCTCAAGAGGAAGTCTTCCCTTACCCAAGAAGAGGCCCCTGTGAGCTGGGAGAAGAGGCCACGTGTCACTGAGAATCGCCAGCACCAGCAGCCATTTCAGGTCTCACCACAGCCCTTTCTCAGTAGAGGGGACAGAGTCCAGGTGCGAAAAGTACCACCTCTCAAGGTAAGAGAATGGAGAGAATTGAAAAGGAGAGATGGTGTGAACCCTATGTTTTTGGTCATACCTACTAAATTTCAAGTAATTTGTGGTAGTTCTTAATGCAGAAGCGGTTGGATATATTTGGTAAGTATGTAACTATGGCCTTACACAAATAAAATGACAGATGGGCATTTAGAACTGCAGTCCTACATACAGGTCTTTACTGGTGTTTGCGTAAGGAAGGTACCTGGGCATCTAATGTAAACCAGCCCCATTCTCACTACTCGAGCTCGGAGGCAACTGATCTCAGAATCTTAGAGTTAGACCAAATAGAATTTAAATGGACTTCCAAAAAGTTAGTTATAATTCTCAGCCTCTGTAGAACATTGACAGCCAGCTATCCTACTGTCTCCTCAGGACCTCTTAGATTTTTTGGGCCAGGATTTGCACAGATATTGCAGAGAAGAGTTGATCACAATCCCAGGGTGGAAGAATCTTGGGCTTCCTTCAGTTCCTTTACAGGGAGTCTGTGATGCATGCCTCCAGACAATGTGGCCCCTTTATAAGCAGAAGTATTAACAATAACTACCATTATTGAGTTTAAGACAGTTATGGAAATCTTGTAACCATCATGGAAATTATTGTCTGATATGACAAAATAAGAAATGTGAGACTAAGCATGAGGAGACTATTGGTGTAATCAAAGGATCCTATCTCTGTACCAAGAGTACAAAGATTTTTTAGTTTACTTTGGCCCTTTTCTTGCTACCATAACTGACTTTATGTTCTGTGAATCAGGAACTACGTTTAGCTCCCTCCTATTAAAGGAAATATGTGTGGCTATCCTCTGTCACTACTGGTTACTTGAGGGACACTAGTAAGATGGAATAGTCTTGATAAGCTCTACTGCTTAGCATGTGATTAACTTCCAGTTAGCCGTATATTGCTGCATGTCAAATCTTCCAAATTCTTCTAGGCAGTATCTTTGACTATCTTAATATATAATGCCCTTTAAAACCCAAACACATTTTTACTTCTGATCTTAAAGGTTTATTAATACTTTGGCTTTTGCTTAATATCAGCTTGCAGTTCATTCATTTAATAAATAGTTTATTTTTCTTGCCAAGGAATTTAAGAGCCAAGGCACTGGATATTACTCATTAGGATGTAAATGGAAAAATAAGCCTAGTAAAGGTACTTTTTCCCCCTTTTAGTTTAACTTAGGTGAACCAAAATTAGTCCTGTCAGGAAGTATTCCTTGGAAAGATTCACTTACTAGAACTTGACCCATTCTCATTGTATTTTTTTTATTTTTATTTTTTATTTTTTTTAAATGGAGTCTTGTTCTGTGGTCCAGGCTGGAGTGCAGTGGCACAATCTTGGCTCACTGCAGTCTCCGCCTCCCAGGTTCAAGGGATTCTCCTGCCTCAGCAGCCTCCTGAGTAGCTGGGATTACAAGCATGCACCTGGCTAATTTTTGTAATTTTATTTTTTAGTAGAGATGGGTTTTCACCATGTTGACCAGTGGTCCCTTAGACCCTATCTCAAAAACTCCTGACCTCAAGTCATCTGTCCTCCTCTGCCTCCCAAAGTGCTGGGATTACAGGCATGGGCCACCGTCTATACTTCTTATTACTTTTTTATTCACTGCTTGTTTTTTTCCCCCCTCAAGATGAAGTCTTGCTCTGTCACCCAGGCTGGAGTGCAGTGACGCAGTCTCGGCTCACTGCAGCCTCCGCCTGCCGGATTCAAGGAATTCTCCTTTCTCAGCCTCCCAAGTAGCTGGGATTATAGGCGTAAGCCACGACCCCCAACTAATTTTTGTATGTTTACAAATAATTAAAATAATTATTTGTAGAGGGGTTTCACCATGTTGGCCAGGCTGGTCTTGAACTCCTGACCTCAAGATCCACCTGCCTCAGCCTCCCAAAGTGCTAGTGTTGTAGGTGTGAGCCACCGCGCCCGGCCAGTTCATTGCTCTTTAAGATTGGTGATTTTAGCATTTAAGAATCTATGGGGGTTTTTTCTTTTCTTTTTTTTTTTTTTTTTCTGCCTTTAACATGCATTGCCAGAGATTCTGATTTTTGTTTTAATCACTTTTACTATTCTTTTTTATAAAAATATTAGAAACTTTTTTTTAATGTCATTCACAGCTTATCTCCAGACCTGAGAGCTGAGTAACTGTTTAGGTTTTGCTATAAATGTTGCTAAGACCTATCATTTCTATTTCCTCACCTGTAAACAGGCTGGGTTACATCATATTCTGTCTGCTTTCTGCTAGTCCAGAGGGATTACACAGAAACTTTAATCCACTGTGACCAAGTTAATATAATTTTACTTTTTTCCATTCTTTTCCTTTCTTCTCCCTCTTCATCTTCCTCAAAAAAGACTTTTCCAGAAGTGTCTTTAGTAACTCTCTTCCCTTAGACCCTATCTCAAATACTGCTTTCTTAGACAAAGCTTAATGTAATTTATAACAGAACAAAACCTTTTAAACGAAATTTAAGTAGAAAACAAAATTCACAAAGTAGTAGTAGAAAACAAAATTTGCAATGTAGTATAAATGTTACAACTTAGTTACAACTTTTATATACATACATATGTATATAAAAATTATATACACACAATGCACATTATATGTTTTACATTCCATATACAGTCAGCTCTCTGTATCAGCAAGTTCCACATCCTCAAGGTTAATTCTATATTATCAACCAACCACCTGGTAAAAATATTTGGAAAAGAATACAAATGTAAAAATACAGTATAACAATTTATATAACATTTATATTATGTTAGGTGTTATAAGTAATCTAGAGGTGACTTAAAATATATAGGAGGATATGTGGAGGTTATCTGCAAATACTATGCCATTTTATATAAAGGACTTGAGCATCCTCAGATTTTGATATCCTCCAGGGTCCTAGAACCAATCCCCCATGGATACCAAGGGATGACTGTACACTTAAAAAGAAAAGGATTGAATCTCTCTGCTCTCCCAAGGTAGGACTTCTCAGTAAATTAAATTGTTATCAGTGCCTGGACAACTTTGAGTGGTTTTGCACTTAAAAAGAAGATATGATTTATTCTGCATAATCAGGTATTAGGGCTATTTACATAAGTAACTGAAACTTATTTTTAGATACTGAAACCTTTCATTTTAACCACTTTTAATGGTTCTTATTTGATTTCAACATGTTATTAATGATTGTGTTATTATGATACCATGTATTATGCTAGGTATAGTGTTACTCTCAAGAGTGTTCTTATGTAAAGTTGTTTGTCCCTATGTAAGTTCCCCTAAACACCTTTCTTGTATTTACTTTTTTAGTTTTATCTTTTTTTTTTTCTTTCATTTTTTCCCTGCAGTTTCTTTCATATGATATAAATAAAGGACAATAACTGCTGCTTTCTTACCGTAGGCAGCCTCTAAAATACTATGTGCTGAGTAAATATGCTATCTAGGCTTGTTCGAATTGGCTGTGAAATAGATTTAGCTCTTAGAGAGATTAAGTAGATTTCCTGATGTAAGACATATACTCTGTGACACCTATTATGAAGTCCCATGGCTCTAACTTTGGAATTATAGAGAATCAATTTTTGAGGATTACTGACCTTTTGAGAAATTAGTATTGCAAATAGTGAAAAATGTTTAGTGACTTTATTGTTCTTAATTTAAGAACATTAAGAAAAATGGCATGCATTTTCTTAGGGTTTAGTGGGTTAATTTTTTTTAATTAAATGCTTTAGAACATCTTAACAGTTATTTACTCCTTTAAACTCAACCAGTTACTAGAACGGTGCACATCTTGATGCATTATTAGTAACTCTAATAGCTTTCAAAGTATTGTTCAGGACAGAAGGCAGATTTGTTTCAGACATGATGATTTTATTGTATGAAAATCATTGGTTTTGCCAGGCATGGTGGCTCACGCCTGTAATCCCAGCACTTTGGGAGGCCGAGGTGCGTGGATCACTTGAAGTCAGGAGTTCGAGACCATCCTGGCCAACATGGTGAAACCCCATCTCTACTAAAAATACAAAAAAATTAGCTGGACGTGGTGGCGGGCACCTGTAATCCCAGCTACTCGGGAGGGTGAGCCACAAGAATCTCTTGAACCCGGGAGGCAGAGGTTGCAGTGAGCTGAGATTGTGCCACTGCACTCCAGCCTGGGGGACAGAGTGCGACTCTGTCTCAAAAAAAAAAAAGAAGAAGAAAATCAATGGTTTCAAACCTGATAGACATCAGAATCTCACAAGTAGCTTTTTAGAAACACGTTTTTTTGTTTGTTTGTTTGAGCTGGAGTCTCCCTCAGGAGTTACCACAGGCCAGACTTTTTCAGGCTAGGTGCAGTGGCTCGTGCCTGTAATCCGAGCACTTTGGGAGGCCAAGGCAGGTGTATCACATGAGGTCAGGAGTTCAAGAGTAGCCTGACCAACATGGTGAAACCCCATCTCTACTGAAAATACAAAAGTTAGCCAGACGTGTGGCCCACACCTGTAATCCCAGCTACTCGGGTGGCAGAGGCACAAGAATCACTTGAATCCAGGAGACTGAGGTTGCAGTGAGCTGAGATCGCACCACTGCACTCCAGCCTGGGTGACAGAGCAAGACCTTGTCTAAAAAAAAAAAATTCTTTTAATTAAAAAAAAAAATTCCTAGGTCCTGGGGACTCTAATTTGTAATTTTTGGGATAGGACCCAGAGCATATATATTTTTAAAAGGTTGCACAAGTAAATATAATACCAGTCAGAGATGAGAATGGCTGGTAAACATTATGTACGTACTCCTTTATGTGTGTGGGCATGGTAGGGGCTCCTATGGATCACACATTGTCTTCCTTCCAGTGCTATCTAGAAGCCTGTGTAATTTGAGATAATCCAGCCCAAGTGTGTGTGTGTGTGTGTGTGTGTGTGTGTGTGTATGTAGAACAGAAAAGAGCAAGTATTTTCCCCCTGGACCTTGGTGGTAAAGCTAAGAACTAAAAGACAGTAGTGGTATGGGTGGCTGGCTTACTTGCTTTTCTCTCCTTTCTCAAACATAAATACACTTTTTAAAAATGCAAATGCCCTAGAAAGCTTTGCATCATGATAAGCACTTGTGATAGTGACATTAGGAGGGAGTTGAGATAGGAAAAGAGGTGTGGGGATTTGGGTTGAGAGTGGAAGCAGTTGTCTTTGGCACCAATAGAAAAAGCAGATGTAAGGACTCTAGAGACAAACTAGTGTTACTTTCTCCAAGGTTTGGCCTCTCGACCATAGACCACCCATGTTTGTCACAGGTACTGTAGTGTTCATCTGTTTTTAAAATGTGAGGGCTAATGAAGTTTTGTTATTCTTAGAAATGAAAACTAAGCTCTGTTGTTTTTTCCCCTCTACTTCTTTCAGATCCCGGTCTCCAGAATCTCCCCCATGCCGTTTCATCCATCGCAGGTCTCTCCCAGGGCTCGTTTTCCAGTCTCCATCACTAGTCCTAACAGAACAGGAGCCAGAACTCTTGCAGACATCAAAGCAAAAGCTCAACTGGTCAAAGCACAGAGGGCAGCAGCTGCCGCTGCCGCCGCAGCTGCTGCAGCCGCCTCAGTTGGAGGGACCATTCCAGGACCTGGCCCAGGGGGTGGACAGGGTCCAGGAGAGGGTGGTGAAGGGCAGACTGCTAGAGGAGGCAGTCCAGGCTCAGACAGAGTCAGTGAAACTGGAAAGGGCCCCACACTGGAACTGGCAGGAACTGGAAGCAGGGGAGGTACGAGAGAGCTTTTACCCTGTGGTCCAGAGACTCAGCCCCAGTCTGAGACCAAGACCACCCCAGGCCAGGCACAGCCTCATAGTGTCTCTGGAGCACAACTACAGCAAACCCCCCCAGTGCCTCCAACACCTGCCATCAGTGGAGCATGCACAAGTGTCCCATCACCAGCCCACATAGAGAAATTGAATAATGAAAAACTGAACCCCACCAGGGCAACAGCCACAGTGGCCTCTCTCAGCCATCCACAAGGGCCCAGTAGTTGCAGACAGGAGAAAGCACCTTCTCCAACAGGTCCTACTCTAATTTCAGGTGCCTCACCTGTTCATTTTGCAGCTGATGGCACAGTTGAGCTCAAAGCAGGTCCTAGTAAGAATATACCTAACCCTTCAGCCTCATCAAAGACAGATGCTAGTGTGCCAGTGGCTGTAACTCCCTCCCCTTTAACATCTTTATTGACCGCAGCCACTTTAGAAAAGCTTCCTGTACCGCAGGTCAGTGCAACTACAGCACCTGCTGGATCAGCTCCACCCTCGAGCACTTTGCCAGCAGCTTCTAGCCTTAAAACCCCAGGAACTTCTTTAAACATGAATGGACCCACTTTAAGACCAACCTCTAGTATTCCTGCTAATAATCCTTTAGTGACTCAGCTGCTTCAAGGCAAAGATGTTCCCATGGAGCAAATTCTGCCTAAACCTCTCACCAAAGTTGAAATGAAAATGGTTCCACTGACTACTCAAGAGGAAAGGGGGATGGGAGTGCTCATAGGTACCAACACAACAGAAAATAGCACCAGAGAGGAAGTTAATGAGAGACAGTCCCATCCAGCTACACAGCAGCAGCTGGGCAAAACCTTGCAAAGTAAGCAGCTCCCCCAGGTTCCAAGGCCCCTTCAGCTCTTTTCAGCTAAGGAGCTGAGGGACTCCAGCGCTGACACACACCAATACCAAGAAGGACTAAGTAAAGCAACCCAAGATCAGATCCTTCAGACTCTCATTCAGAGGGTTCGGAGGCAGAATCTTCTCTCAGTTGTGCCGCCCTCGCAGTTCAACTTCGCTCACTCAGGTTTCCAGCTGGAAGACATCTCCACAAGCCAGAGGTTCATGCTGGGTTTTGCTGGCAGAAGGACATCCAAACCTGCAATGGCAGGGCACTACTTACTGAATATTTCTACCTATGGCCGGGGCTCAGAGAGCTTTAGGAGGACCCATTCTGTAAACCCTGAAGACCGTTTTTGTCTAAGCAGCCCCACTGAAGCCTTGAAAATGGGATATACAGACTGTAAAAATGCAACAGGAGAGAGTAGCAGCAGCAAAGAAGATGACACTGATGAGGAAAGTACTGGTGATGAGCAGGAATCTGTCATGGTGAAAGAGGAGCCCCAGGTTTCCCAGAGTGCTGGCAAGGGTGACACAAGTTCAGCACCCCACAGCAGGGAAACTGTATCTACCAGTGATTGCTTAGCTAGCAAGAATGTGAAGCCTGAGATACCAGTGAACGAGCAAACCACTTTAAGTAAGGAGAATTACCTGTTCCCTAGAGGCCAGACATTTGATGAAAAGACCTTAGCCAGAGATTTAATTCAGGCAGCACAGAAGCAGATGGCTCATGCAGTGAGAGGTAAGACAATCCGTAGCAGCCCCGAGCTTTTCAATTCTACTGTTCTTCCTCTGCCTGCAGACAGCCCCACCCACCAGCCCCTACTCCTTCCACCCCTGCAAACCCCGAAGTTGTATGGAAGCCCCACCCAGATAGGGCCAAGCTACAGAGGCATGATCAATGTCTCCACCTCATCTGACATGGACCATAACTCTGCTATACCAGGTAGCCAGGTATCTAGCAATGTAGGTGATGTCATGTCATTTTCAGTGACTGTCACTACCATCCCTGCTAGCCAAGCTATGAATCCCAGCAGCCATGGCCAGACCATTCCTGTTCAGGCCTTCCCTGAGGAGAACAGCATAGAGGGCACGCCTTCAAAATGTTACTGCCGCTTGAAAGCCATGATCATGTGCAAAGGCTGTGGCGCTTTCTGCCATGACGATTGCATTGGCCCCTCCAAACTGTGCGTCTCCTGCCTTGTTGTTCGGTAATGAGACTAGAAAGAGATACACTGTAAAGGAGGGGGAAGGGAAGGGTTGACCAGTTGGGTTTTTTGCATCCTTTTGGAATCACAGAAATAAACAAGTAGGTTTCAGTTGTCTTCAGAGACAAATGTTACTTAATCAGGAATACAAAGTACAGATCTTTTACATTTTAGAGGAAGAGCACCTTGTATAGTAAGTCTAAGTCAAGCAAGACTTTGTGAATTTGTGACAAGTTTGCACTTACAAAATCATGTAAATATGTCACATTTTGTTTAACATTTTCCCAAGTGTTTAGGTAATAATGTGTTACTTTGAATTCAGATTTATGTTCTACTACTTGTGACTGAGAAAAGTTTAATGCCAGCATGGTAAAAGGAAGCTGTCTCCCTCTGACATTTCCTAGGAAGCTAGGAAAAGGAAAGTGAAGGAATGGTCTAAAGAAATGGCCATTCACACTGATTTTGTCTGGACAGTCTGCCTGCAGCTTGTTCATAGATTATTCAGCCTTTGCAGGACTTGGATTCAAGGTTTTACTCAGTCCCTTTACCTTAGGTGGAATCTTAAATTGAAATTTTTGGTAAGGAATTCATTTCACAGGTAGTGTTTCAGACTCAGAAAGCCCTGACTTGGTTCTTGGCTTCCATGGTCTAGTACTGTTGCCAAGCAGTCTGCTTGGAATTTGTGGATCCCTGCTGTTCCCTGATCCCACCCCCTGCCCTGAGACAGTGAATGTAGTCCGTGAAGGGAGTGCCTCTCTGGGACCCCGTGTGTTGTTACAGGCTGTGCAGTGCAACAGTTCCAGCAAAAATACCCTATCCCCGCACTTAGTCATTCGTGGTAACTAACAATTTTGAACTACTAATATAAAATGAACAGAAAAGTGTTAGTGATTGGGTGATTTGAGCTACATCTTGTTGAGCAAGGGGAGTGAAACCATAGAAACTGTTAAATTGAACGTGAAGAACTTTGGAAAACAATTTTGACACTAGAACAAGGTCACCTCTCTTTTCCTCTTCTCTCCCAACCTATTAACCTAGTGCTTGATAGTCAGCTGTTGTTGCAGGTAGAAAAGCTCACCAATGCCACATTTGTTCATTCTGTTCAACCTGCTTTGATCTCCCAGGCATCTGAACAGGATGAAATCATCTTATATCTTACTTTACGCACATACACAATACAAGACACTTTTCCTGTTTTAGAAAATATAGGCCTTGTTTGGATTACTGCTGTCTGAGCACTAGAAATTTCTAATGCAAAGGGGCCTCAGTGAATGGCTAAGGGAACAACTGGAAAAGAAGGAAAATGAGCCCTAAAGTTTTTTTGGTTGTTTGTTTTAGTTTCTTTTTCTTTCTTGTTTCCTTTTTTGTTTTTAAATCCTTCTCTAGTGACTGAAGAATTTGTGAGTACATAATATTTAGGTCATGGTTAAGGAACATTAAACCTGCAGTTTAACAGAATTTTGTATTAAATGGGGGTGTGTCAGTTTGCATCATTTGCATATTGATTTCAAGTCTCCTGATTTGGAATGTATGAAGTACAAATGTTAATGCAACATGGTACAGTTGTATTTGTCCTTCATATTTAGGATGTGATATTTATAAAATGCAGAACAGATTAAACTTGTTAAGTCACGTTCCAGATTAGGAGAAAATAGGCAATAATAATCTCTGTTTTGCCCCCATTCTACTACCTACCCCTGCCCACCCCACCCCCACATCACACACTCTTTAATGCTTTCCCACAGCCCCTGCTCCGTCCCATAAGAAACTCACTTCACTGTTTTTCACTTTTCACTTCTGGCTTTTTTGTGGCCCAAGGCCAGTATAGGATTAATATCTGTGTTCCACCTTCAGTCAGTACAATATGTCTGTCCATCTTTCCCCCTTTCTTCCAGCACACACACACACAGCTAAGAGATAAGAAGGCTGCAAGGATTGGGGATAAGGAGTATATCTTCAAGCCAAGAACCGGTAGAAAACAGAAATAATGGTTCTCCCAAACGTTCAGTACCTTGGGCAATCCAATAAGGGTTTAAAGAGATCTGTTGCTGAGTATAACTCTCCCTGCCCTACCCCATCACTCTTCCTTAGTGCCAGGGCTGAGGGCTGGTCAGCGTGCTGGAAGAGGTTGAGAGTTTTGGAATTGACTCCATGCTAAATGTCAGTTACCAATTTGGATTGATGAAAGTGATTTTTCTGCTTTACCCCTTTCCTGTCAGAAAGGTTTTCCTCTGTGCTTCCCTTAATTTAAGGATGAACAGACTATAACTAGGAAAGGAGGAAAGGTATCAGGGATTTTTAAGTCTGTTTAGAGAGCAAACCATATTGTGCCTCTTCATCTTGACCCCGGCTCTTCTAGATAGGTCCTAAACATTGCTGTTCACCAGATTATCTTAACAAATAATACTCAACTAAATATTTGCATTTAGGAATACTCCTAAAACAGATATTGCCAACTAGATACACTGCCTCAATCTTGACCAGACAAGAGAACAGTTAAATTCTCTTAGTTGGGTAGTAACTTGAATATCAATCTATTTATCAGTTTGTTTGAACACAGAAGTTTCAAGTGGAAAGCCATTCATCTTAAAAGCTGAACAGAAAAATTTAAAAAAAAAACAAACACACATTACAATCTGGCCTTTTAGAAAATGAACCAGTAGAAACAAAACCTTTAAATTAGTAGTATGGTACTCCAGCAGCACCTTTAAAGCAATCTTTACCTTAGTTTTTGAGTCGTTTTACCTTTCAACCCGATCTGAAAAGTTTTAATAAATGCTGAGCTTATTCTTAGGGTATGACCTGGCATTATTTCCAGTGACTAGTCAGGCATTATGCCTGATGCATACGCCTCCCGTGCACCCCTCTCCAGCCTTCAGATGTCCTCCACTGCAGGTCACTCCAGGAGATAGCATTAATAATATAGCCTCAGTCTTGTTTATAAAGATTCTAAGTTGTTTAGTAAAGAAGTCTCCCTGAATCTTAAATAATTTTGAAGAATTAGAATTCTCCATCCTATTAAACAGAAAGTAAAGCCAAATAGCCTGGAGTTGTTTGTCCTACTTCTGTTCCATAACCCCTATGCTCAAGATACTGAAGCTCTCTGTGGTATTTCGTGTAACATTTCTAAGAATAAGAGCTGACAAATGGGAAACTTTTCTCGGGGTGGAGAGAGCATACTTATTGGGCTGTGAAGGCATACAGATGTACATGTTTTAGAGCTTATCTCAGATTTAAATAGCCAAAGGAAGACCTCATTGCCTTCCAGGTGAAGGTGCAAAGTCATACATATTAATGACCTGACAGTTAACATTCTGTTGCTTATTATTGCCTTTCTCCACCTTAGAGAGCCATAAATAACTCTCTGGTGAAGTGATTTGCTGTAATGGGGGTGAGGAGTTGCGGGGGGCTTCTCTGGTCATTACACTGCTTTTTATTTCTAGAACTCACTATCAGTGAGCAGTGCCAGAGTGTTTTCTCTTTGACCTAGAGGTTTCACATCATAGCGAGGAGGGAAAAGTCTCCCCATCTCATTACAACAGTGTGCTACGTAAGTAACTTGGCCAAGGGTAGTTTTCAGCTAAATTTATAGAATAGTCCAAAGAGACTTTGAGAAACATGGTGATAAGCAGGGGCCTTTCCTACCATGTTTCGATACCTACACACCTATTGAAAGAGAACAGTAGGTAAAACATTTCCTAAAGTTGAAGCAATAGCTTCGTAGATTCTTGGTTACTTTATTTTTTTTAATGCTTTACATTTGATACAACTATTGAAGATCAATTTTAAAAATAGCTTTCCAGTAATATATTTTAAGTAATATATATTTTAATATCTGTAAAAAGTGACAGTGGAAGACTTTGAATTTCTCATATATGGTATGTTTGATGTAGGACCTCTCTGTTAAGGCACAAATTATTTCAAAGGAAGTTACTCTAAAGACACTCAGATTATTTCAGAAAAATGCAATAAGGGGAATAGTTTTGGGGTTTATTTTTTATTTTAAAAGAAAATTGACTTATTTACCACAAGCTATTTTTTTCCCTTCTGGCTATAAGGTTTGTACAGACTGGTTTGGTAAATGCTAAACTTTTGTGTCTTTTGCCTTTTTAAAGGAATTGTTAACATTGGAATTGAGGGTATGTACAGAGAAGTTGGTGTCAACACCATTTAAAAAGTCATATTTTTTCACAAATATAGAAAATCATTTTACATAAGAATTTTAAGTATTTGCAATAAATATATGTATATAGATTGTATGTATTCCTATATTCTTATTTTTCATTTTATTATTAAGTAAAAGATCATTAAAAGTGAAAATAAAAACCTTGGAGTTTTTTGGTGAATCTTGAGGTTTGACGTACATCTGAGAGTGGCATGGGTAAGGGTCCTCTGTTACTACCTTATACTACTATGGGATGGTTCCCACAGATTGTATGGAAGAGAGTAAAATGAGGAACTTGATGATAAATCAGGGTAGTGTATTTCTTTTGGAATTTAAGTAAAACTGATTAAATTTTCCTTATCTATCTGTCTCCATGTTTTCTCCCTTAATCTGTTTTGTCTCCTAACCCCCTAACATTACTGGAAAAGTGAAGAAATGCAGTGCAGCCTCTTTATTAATGTGCCCATTGTTTGCTTCTAAATCAAAGAATGGTAAGGAAATCTCTCGGGGAAAAAAATAAGTTTTCCTTTCTCCACAGTGGTTAATTCATTAGCAGACATTTACTGCCACCACCACTTTCCAGGCCTTAGGGGTGTGTGAAGAAATAGTCTCTTGAAGATGATAGAAAAAATTTTTTTTCCGTTTCCCAGTTCTCTCAGAAGTGAGTTTCATAGCCAGTCATGTCCTTCCTGCCTGTCTAATCTGGAGATGTCAAAGAATTAGGAGAATAGTGTGAAGAGAAACACCTGTGCCTTGATTAGGTTCTATTTGAGCATTTGACACTTGAATTTTGAACTCCCCTGTGTCAGGAAGGGTAGCTATGGAAATGAGGTCTGAGCCACTTGGTAGGAGAGGTTGTCTATAAGCCCATACCGAGACTGCTGTCTAATCCATGAGAACTCATTTTGTGGCTGCAAAGTAAATACTTGATTTTAGGATATGATAGGAGCAAAATGGTACCTACATCATCTTCATAAAGAAAAGTAACCTATTTTTAAGCAAGTGAATAATATATCAAATCATTGATGACCTAGAAGAAAAATTGTTAAGGTCAGATTTTCAAGAATGTATCTTGATGACCCATAAAACTGACTTTATTGTAGTTCGCTAGTTCCCATAATTGCCCAGCTGTGGTTATTTTCACTGTAAAGAAAAAATACATTTTGGAAGTTAATGTAAGAATACATTGGCTTTTTTCTTTACATTAGCTTTTTAAAAGACAGTTTTTATTTTTCAAATACTGGAATGTCAAATATCTGGGTTGTCCCAAGATGTTGGAGATAGATAATTCAGCCTTCCAAGAGAAAAGCAGTCTAGATCTTAGCTGAAAATGTGCTATTTCTAAAGGAAACTTATTAAGTCTCAGGGAACATCAGCATCTTCATAATTTCCATATATAATAAGAATGAAGGTAAAATATTTAAATGTGTACAAACTAATCCATAATGACCATTTACAAAGATTGACTCCCCATTTCTGGTACATATTTATCATTATTTAGATGGGTCTCCTATCTCATGGGAAGATAAATTTATATTCAGGTGATGACAGGGGTGCCTGCAAGTAGAGTTGGTCTGCCCCTGAGGGAGAAAGAGCAACATACCAGAAGACAAGACACCTTCAGCTTGGATCCCCAGCTACCCTTTATTTACTTCACAGAGTCAGAAACCTGTGTTCATAGCTTCTGAGATTGCTTGACCTCAACTGGTCTTTAGAAGTCTAACTTTTTATGTACAAGTCATGTTATTTACTAATTCAAATATAGAGCACCTACTGTGTGCTAAGCTCTACTAAAGTGCTGGTTATGCAAAGGTAAGCAAAAAGTCATGTAAATTGCAGAAAGGTTTTCCTAAAGTAGTGACTATACAGCATGTTTCTAGTTCTAGGCTCAAGGAGTAATAATGCTACCTTTTTCCCAAGATACGTTGAAAATGTAAATGAGTTATGAAATGGAAGTGTTCGAGACACTGGACACAGCAGTGGCACATACATGAAGAAAGAAGGTCCCTAGATGGAAAAAGTGTGGAAATGAGCCATCTTAATAAAATGCACTTTTTTTGAGAACTATTGTTGGAATAGCTAAAGTTGTCTATAGAAATTTTAAGAAATCTCTAACATCTAAATTAGAAGCAGGCCAACAGCAGTCTCTGTCAGTAGTTAATTTAGGTCAGTAAGTTAGTGTTTTGTTAAACCCTTTCAAATACAGTTGGGTAAATAACGCAGCTTTCCTGTCACTATTCAAACCTAAAAGAAGCTAAAGGGACTTTTTCTTAAAACACGATTTTCATCTTATAGATGATAAGTAGCTATCTCTTCATTCGGAATTGTTGCATCCCAGTTTTTCTCCATAATGGATAAAATTACTTTCATGTCCTTTTCTAATGTTGTAGAAGTGGCTTTTCCTTTTTTATCTTAAGTCACAACTTGAATTAAAAAGGGCTTCAGCAGGACTCTAGCACTTTTCAAAGAAGAATTTGGTGTATTCCACTATGTAATGTAGTTTCAACTCTGTCCAGGAACCAGGAGGATGAGCGTCCTCCATTTTCCTAATACTTGGTAACCTTTAACAATAGATTGGGTTGTTTTTGTTGTTTTTCATAGAGACCATATAGACTCTACTTCCATGTAACTTTCTGCCTTAACCTAAAAAGGGATTCCCTGAAAGGAGATCTTGTAAAAGGAAGGAAAAGCGAAACCAGGAAAAGAGCCAGAAATGATCAACTTGGAACTGGGCTGTGGCTAAATAGTGGGTTTTCCTGAAGAGTAACTTCCACCTCGCTTTTCGTGCTGCTTCCAACCCAAAAGAACCTAAAGGGAATTTTTTAAAATCCTGATTTTCTTCTTAATTGTAAAACCTAGAGGATGCCTTAGGGAGAAGAAAGATAACCTGGAGTTTGGTTTTAAATGGATTTAAGTAAACTTTGAATTAAGTAGTTTATTCCATTTTTGAGAGATTTCCTTTTAAGATTTTTAGATTCACTTAATGTAATGTTGAATTGCCATGAGTGTAACCTGTAGTTTGATTTGAGACATTCTGTGGGATAAGGAATAGTTTTCTGTTGAACTGTGGTGGCTTTTGCCACTAATCAGGATTAGTGCACCTCTGTCTGTTAAGTGAAATGGAACTTGGCTTCCTAAACACTATATTAGACCAACTTGAGTCAATACTTTTATTAAGTTTAATCAGGGATTCTCAAAATATTTAAATATTTAAGATTCAAATTAGCCCAATTAGAAAGCAGTGCATTGTTACCAAAATATCTGAAGATACTTTAGAACTATTTTACACACAGCTTATGTCTTTCCTATGGAAAGTATCATACGTAAAATTTTACATTCTTTTAAAAAACAGAATCTAATGTCTTCAGATACCTAGAGCTTGGAAATTTAATAGAGCTGGGCTTTGACCCTAAGTCAGTAGTTCTTTTCATTTTAGATTTTCAGGCATGTGTAAGTATGGAGACTTCTTCAGTAGTGACTCCAGCTTCACCTACCTATAATCACTTTGCACACATTTTAAGTTAATCAGATGCTTCCAGAGTCTTGGATTGGTTACCCTTTTGTTAGATAAGGAGACAAATTCCAGGTTGGGGCAAACATCTTAATTTGTTCTCTAAGAATGTACTGATTAAAGAGCAAGTTCTCAGAGAATTCACAAAATTTCTAGAATTCGTGAAAGATCTAGAGAACATATCAAATGAAACTAGAAATTTGCGGAAAAAAAAACTTAGCTGTAAGTGCTTTGACCTTTTTTTTGTTTTTTTAAACCTGTCTTAATTCTATGACTGCATCGCACCCTTCACCAGCACCAAGAGAAGTCGGAATGAAAGAAATGACCCTATGTAATTCTTAGTCACTTAAAATCTTTGTGCGCATAGGCCTTAGCACTTTGACAAATAAACTCTGCCTTTTAGCGTCTCACTATCGTCTTTTTTTCCTCTCACTTTTAGGCTGTTCTTTCCTTGGTCGTATAAAAAATACCTTCTTCAAAGTTGAATGTATAATGTTTCTGCACATGGACAAACCGTATTTTACTGACTCATTCTATGTTGAATAAAGGCATACAGTTTTACTCTAGCGACTGGGCCTTTTCTTTTCCAAAGAAAGCAGACACCATGTGGAATGGCTTACCTGCTTGTTCTCTAGTCCTCTGTGCACAGCTGTCCCTGGGTCCTAACTAAAGTTGGTACTACAGAGAGTGCTAATCTTGTCAGAAAACAAAGGGGGTTTAAGAATTCAACATGAACTAGACGAAGTGTATATCTTTCAGAAATGAAAAAGGAAACCCATACTACAAAGCTGCAGTAATCACAAAGATGTGGTCCTGGCATAAAGACAGACATGTAAACCAATGGAATACAATAGGCCAGAAATGACTGCTCAGATACATGGTCAAGTGATTTTCAACGTAAGTGCCAAGCTCAGTCAATGGGGAAGGGACAGTCTTCAACAAGTGGTGTTGGGAAAATGTGATATCCACATGCAAAAGAATGAAGTTGGACCCTTACACAATATACAAAAATTAACTCGGGGAAAATTATAAAAGTCTTAGAAGAAAATGGACAGTTTCGCAACTGGATTTGACAATGATTTCTTGAATGTTATGACAAAAGCATGTACAGCAAAAGAAAAATAGATAAACAGTTTTTAAATTGTGCTTCAAAGGACGTTATCAACAGTGAAAAAGCAACCCACAGAATGGGAGAATATATTTGCAAATCATTTATCTGATAATATATAAAGAACTCAAAAACAAAAAATGAACAAAAGACTGGAATTGCTCAAAGGACCTTGTGCGTTGCTGGTGAAAATGTTAAATACAGCCATTGTGGACAACAGTGTGGTGGTTAAACCATACTCAAAAAATTAATTTTGTGATCCAGCAGTTCCATTTCTAGGTTTACACCCCAAAGAAGTGGAAGCAGGGACATGGACACATTTGTTTGTCAATGTTTTTAGCATTGTTCACAGTCATAAGGTAGAAGCAACTCAAATGTTCATTGACAGATGAATGGATAAAATATGTGTGTGAGTATATATGTATATACACAATGGAATATTAGCCTTATAAAAAAGAAAATTCTGTCATGCTACAACATGGGTAAGCCTTGAAGACATGCTAAGTGAAATAGACAAAAGGACAAACATTGTATGATTCCATTTATATCAGGTATCTAGCCAAATTCTTGAAGACACTAGAATGCTGGCTATTGGGCTGGGAAGTCGGGAAGGATTGGGGAGTTAATGTTTAATGAGTACAGAATTTCCATTGGGAAAGATGAAAAAGTTCTGGAGACGAACAGTGGTGGTGGATGCACAACATTGTGAATGTACTTAATGCCACAGACCTGTATGTTTTAAAAATTGTTAGGTTTTATGTATATTTTACCACTTTTTTTTTTTTTAAGAAAACCAAGTGGATAGAGAAAACATATTTTCTTCTCTGAACAAGCTGAAAAGGCTAAATTAAAAGCAGTTTGTTTAAGGAAATAACCAGCAGAGTTAAGAAAAAGTCTAGGGAAACTAGTAATGTAAAAACCAGCCATGTGTCTTCGAAGGAAGCAAGGCTCTTAGAGACCATTTTGCAGTGACTTGGAAAAGTGTCATTGAACCTAAGAAGCTGAAGCCGAAAATGGAACCAACTAGAACATCCAGTATAGTCAGGAACCCAGAATGTGGGATCCGACCCATTAGGTGGGGGGGATTGTGTGAGACCAGGAGTTCAAGACCAGCCTAGGCAACACAGACCCCATCTCTACAAAAATAAATTATCCAGGCATGGTGATGCACACCTATAGTCCCAGCTATCTGGGAGGCTAAGGCAGGAAGGTCTTTTCAGCCCAGGAATTCAAGGATCCAGTGAACTATCACTGAGCCACTGTACTCCAGCATGGGTGACACAGCAAGACCTTGTCTTCAATAAAAAAGTCCTTTAGCCCACACAAAGATTATGAAGACACCTAACCCCCTTTCTTTTCCTAAATGTTCTGTGGTTTAATTTTTAACAGCTAAAAGTGCAATTGATTTTGGCCTGGGCACGGTGGCTCACACCTACAATCTCAGCACTTTGGGAGGCCGAGGCGAGTGGATCACCTGAGGTCAGGAGTTCGAGACCAGCCTGGCAAATATGGTGAAACCCCATCTCTACAAAAGTACAAAAAAAATTAGCCGGGTGTGGTGGTGGGCGCCTGTGATCCCAGCTATTTAGGAGGCTGAGGCAGAAGAATCACTTGAACCTGGGAGGTGGAGGTTGCAGTGCACCAAGATCACACCATTGCACTCCAGCTTAGGCGACGAGAGCAAAACTCCATCTCAAAAAAGTATAATTGATTTTGAACAAACTGTACATAAAGTGTACAATATGATAAATATTGCCATGTTTCACCACCACAATCATGATAATGAACATACCCATCACCTGCCAAAGTGTCCTGTTTCTTTGTTGTCCCTCCTGACCCTCCCTCACACCATCCCAGGCAGTCATTGATCTCTGTCACTGGAAGTTTGTATTTTCTAAAATTTTATATAAATAGAATCCTACAGTATGTGCTCTTTTATTGGTTGGTGGGGGAGGGGGGGGACCTGGCTTCTTTCAGCTCAATTTGACATTCATCTGTGTTGTCACATGTATGAATGGTTCATTCCTTTGTGTTGCTGAGTAGTAATGTGTGGATATACCACAGCTCATCCATTCATCTGTTGATGGACACAAGTTATTTCTAGTCTTTCGTCATTACAAAAAAGCTGCTTTGCACAAGATTTCGTTTGGACATATGCTTTCATATCTCTTGGTGAACTACCTAAGAGTAGAATGACTGGATAATATGGTAGGTATATGCTTAACTTTTTGGGAAACGGCTAAACTATTTTCCAAAGTTGTAGTATTTTACATTCCCACAAACGGTATGGGAGATCAGTCCTTCCATTTCCTCGTCAACATGGGGGTCAGTATTTTAGCCACTTTTAACAGGTGTGTGGTGGTATCTCCTTGGTGACTAATGTTGCTGAACATCTTTTCATGTGCTTATTTGCTCTCCACATATCTTTCACGAAGTGTTCATGAGTTTTTGTATATGGTAAGAGATAGATCAAAGTTCTTTGCATGTTAATATCCAATTTTTCTATCACATTTAAAAAGACTATCATTTTTCCACTGAATGACTTCCACATCTCTATTAAAAATCAGTTTTGTGTATGTGTGTGTGTCTATTTTTGGGCTCTTCTGGTCCACTGATATATTTGTATATCGTTGTTTTTTGTTGTTGTTGTTGTTTTGAGACGGAGTCTCCCTCAGTAGCCCAGGCTGGAGTGCAGTGGCACGATCTCAGCTCACTGCGGCCTCCACCTCCCAGTTTCCAGTTCAAGCAGTTCTCCTGCCTCAGCCTTCCAAATAACAGATTACAGGCACGCGCCACCATGCCTGGCTAATTTTTGTATCTTTAGTAGAGACGGGGTTTCATCATGTTGGCCAGGCTAATCTTGAACTCCTGAACTCATGATCCCCCCACCTCAGCCTCCCAAAGTGCTGGGATTACAGGCATGCGCCACCACACCCGGCCATATTTGTATATCTTTGAACCATCACCACATTGTCTTAATTACTGTAGCTTTATAAATAAATCTTAAAATTAGGTAGTGTTAGTCCTCCAACTTTGTTTTTCATTTACAAAAGTGGTTAGGCTATGTTAAGTCCTTGCAGCTTATCAGTTGCTACAAAAATGTGATTTTGATTGAGATGATTTTTACACAATACATCAGTTGGGGACAGTTGAGATCTAGCAATATTGTTCATCCATCTTTCTATTTGTATATGCTTTAATTTCTCTAAGCAAGGTCTTACAGGTTTCAGTGAAAAGGTCTTACACATCTTTTGTGAGATTTAACCCTACATTTTAATCTTTTAAATGATACTATAAATTTTTTTTTAATTTCAATTTTAAAATTTAACACTCATTTTCTGAATGTTAATTGTTATAAACAATCGATTTATATTCTTGTACTTATTTTGTATCCTACCTCGCTAAACTAACATATTAGATTTACTGGCTTCTTTGAACATTCCGTTGGATTATCTATGCAGATAACAGTGTCATCTCCAAAGACAGTTTTATTCTGGATAACTTTTCTCCTTCTGCCTTACTGCTCTGGCTATAACCACCAGTACTATGTTGAAAAGATGTGGAGAGAGTGGGCATCCTTGTTCTGATCTTATGGAGAAAGCATTTAGTATTTCATGTTAAGTATGATGTTAACCATAGGTTTTTCCTAGATGCCTTTTACCAGGCTGAGGGAGTTTTTGTTCTATTACCTGCTGAGAGGTTTTTACTGTTTTTTAATCAGGAAGGGTTGTTGGAATTTGTCAACTGCTTTTTCTGCATCTAGTGATATGGTTTACTTTTTCAATCTGTTAATATGATAAATTACATGGATTGATTTCAGGATATTAAACCAGCTTTGGATTCACTGATTTTCTGTATTGGTTTTCTGTTTTCTGTTCCACTGATTTTCACTCTGATACTCATTGTGTTTCATTTATTTTGCTTACTTTAGGTTTAATTCTTCTTTGTCCAATGTTTAATTTGGAAGCTGATGTTATTAATTTGAGACCTTTCTTCTTTTCTAATATAGGTGCTTAGAACTATAAATTTTCCCCCAAGTACTGCTTTCACAGCATCTCAACAATTCTCATATGCTGTTGCTTCATTTCTTTTCAGTTCAAAATGCGTTGTAAGTTCCATTTTAAAATGGTTTATTAGAATAAACTTTTTTTAAATGTGCTAAATCTCAACCCCACTTCCTGTCATTTCTGTATGTATGACAAAATGGGGAGTTCATACATAAAACACTCTTACTGCATATTAAGGTATAGTAACAGAATATGTGTGTGGTTGAATCATGAGCTGAGCTAGTGCTTTTTTCATGGAACACTACTTAAGAGAAGGACTGACTATGGTTCAGATTTGGGAATTTCCTGGAAAATGAACAAAGTGAGCCTGTCACTTAAGAACAATTGGCCAGGTGCGGTGGCCAGGTGCGGTGGCTCATGCCTGTAATCCCAGCACTTTGGAAGGCCGAGGCAGGTGGATCACCTGAGGTCAGGAGTTCAAGACCAGCCTGGCCAACATAGCGAAACCCCATTTCTACTAAAGAGATACAAAAAATTAGCTGGCCATGGTGGCGCATGCCTGTAATCCCAGCTACTTGGGAGGCTGAGGCAGAAGAATCGCTTGAGTCCGGGAGGCGGAGGTTGCAGTGAGCCGAGATGGCGCCACTGCACTCTAGCCTGGGCAAGTTTTTTTGAGACCCCGCCTCAAAAAAAAAAAAAAAAATTGACAGTATTTGTTGGCAATGTTAAAATTTGAGCTTTAAAGTAAAACATTGGGGGGAAATATCCACCCCATGAGCTTGACAGTTTCCCAACACTTTAAGACTTTTTGAGGAATCAAAAATACTGGAATTACACACACACACACACACACACATGTATATTTGATATTGTATCCCGAATCCAAAAACCACTCCCTAGAGAAACAGGCTCAGTAGACAGTCTGCCTTCTCGAGACCAAAAAGTTTGAGAACACTGCTCTACCCTGCTCTGGATTATAAGGTATTTGAAGGGGCTACACTCCAGACCCACCTACTGAGGCACCTCTCTTAGCCATTGCTACTCTATCAGTCCAATGCCACAGTTTCTCTGAGCCTTGCAATTAGTATCCCCACACTCAATGCAGGGCATAAGGACACTAGCCTTGATATTCTTGGATCAACCTGTACTCATGTGAGTATTACAATATTGTAGTTTTGACACAGGTCAGCCAAGAGACCTTGCCCCTAAATTCCTGCCCTTCTCTTTTTTGTCCCCAGATCCTTTCCTCTCTGGGGGAAGGGCTTTCTCCTCCATGCGTGGCACAAATCTATGCTTCCTACTCTCTATGGTCATTATAAGTCCTCTAAGAGGCTTTATTTCTTCATATGTAGAAACCCATCTTTAGGGTTTCTGAGAAATAGCTCTTTCTCAAAATAAAACCTAACTTTCAAGACAATTGTCTCACTATGGACTTTAAAAAAATCTGGTTGACAAATGCACATGTATGTTTATTGCGGCACTATTCACAATAGCAAAAACTTGGAACCAACCCAAATGTCTATCAATGATAGACTGGATTAAGAAAATGTGGCACATATACACCATGGAATACTATGCAGCCATAAAAAGGGATGAGTTCATGTCCTTTGGAGGGACATGGATGAAGCTGGAAACCATCATTCTCAGCAAACTATCACAAGGACAGAAAACCAAACACCGCATGTTCTCACGTCACACACCAGGACCTGTCGGGGTGGGAGGCAGGGGGAGGGATAGCATTAGGAGAAATACCTAATGTAAATGAGGAATTAATGGGTGCAGCAAACCAACATGGCACATGTGTACCTATGTAACCTGCAAGTTATGCACATGTACCCTAGAACTTAAAGTGTAACGAAAAAAAAAAAAAAAGTCTGGTTGAAGCACACAAAATGTCTTTGTTGTAGCCAATGTCCATCCTCTTTCCTTGGCACAGTAAGCTTCGACCACTGAAAGGTTTGGCAGGGTGCAGGACGAATCACTGAGAAGGAAAAGCACCTTATGACCTCAGCTGGATCAGCAGTGTTAAGGATGTTGAAGGAAATGTTTAAAACACTGAGAGCCTTGGTAATGAATGCTTCTGAATGTGCGTGTTGTCACTGGAGTATTATGACAAGAATGAGTTGGAGGGGAAAACCCTTATGTTTCAATCTTTTTTTAGTTCTGCATACTAGGGGTTCAGTAAATATATGTCTAATTCAATATAATTCATTTGTAATTTTCTAATTTTTTTTTTTTTTTTTTACATTTGAGAGGTGGGGAAATAGGAGAAACAGAAAACAAGGAGGGGAAGGAAGTCATCTCAGAGAAGGAAAAGTTAAATACTTTAATGTCAAATTATATTCAAATGATTAAATTCATAAACTTATAGCTGAGCAGATAAAGGCATATCAATGTTATATTATTTTAGGTGTTCCTATTGTGAATGAAAAAAAGTGCTTTTCTAAACATTACCTCTCCTCAATTTATTTGCAACTATATCTATTTAAACAATTCAGTATACTATTGCTGTAGTCTGCATGTGTCCCCCAAAATTCATGTGTTGGAAATGTATTCCCCAGCACAACAATGGTTGGGAGGAAGGGGCTTTTAAGGTGTTGTTAGGTTATGAAGGCTCTACCCTTATGAATGGATAAATGCTGCTTTATTATAAAAATGGGGCCTGGCATGGTGGCTCAAGCCTGTAATCCCAGCACTTTAGGAGGCCAAGGTGGGAGAATTGGTTGAGGCGAGGAGTTTGAAACCAGCGAGGGCGACATAGTGAGACCCCATCTCCACACACAAAAAATATTGAAAATGTAGCTGGGCATGGTGGCACACACCTATAGTCCTAGGTTACTCCTGAGGCTGAAGCAGGAGGGTAGCCTGAGCCCAGAACTTTGAGGATACAGTGAGCTATGATGGTGCCCCTGCACTCCAGTCTGAGTGACAGAGCAAGACCTTGTGTCCTGAAAAAAATGCAAGTTAAAAAGGGTGAGCCTTGTGGGAGGGGTTTGCTCTGTCTTGCCTTTCTGCTTTCCACCATGTGAGGACACAGCTGGAAGGCCCATACTAGATGCTGGTGCCTTGACCTTGGACTTCCCAGATCCCAAGAGTGTGAGAAGTAAGTTTCTATCCTTTATCAATTACTCAGGCTCAGGCATTGTGTTATCACAGCACAAAATGGACTAACGTAGCACTGTGTCTCTTCTCTTTGCTGAATCAATACTTTTGTAATTGCAAATAGTAATACTGGCAATCACTTTTTTTTTTTTTTCTTTTTAGCATTAACCACGTGCTTAAGGGTTGGAAACAGTGGTCTCAGGAGGAGGAAGGGAGCGAAGGTGATGGCAGGCTCTCCTCATACGTGTGACAGAGCCTCACATGTCAAAGTTAAACAGGCACTGGCCCTTTGAGAAGAAGGGGGACATCTGGGCATTTCTGTTATTTATGGCAATCCACCTACATTTATGTCACACGGCTACAATTCACAAAGCAATTTGCAAAAGTTACCACATTCATCCTCATCACTCTCCTGTGAGGTAGAGATTATCATGCTTATTGAACATGCAAAACACCGAGGCTCAGAGGGGATCAGGGGTCCTCAGTTACACAGCTAGCCAGTGGCACAGTTGGGGGTTGAACCCCATTTCCTGAATCCTGGACACAAGCTGAGCTGCCCTAGACCCACCTCCCTCCTGAGAAGGGGAGAGTATGCCCCACTGTGGCTGTGGCCGGCCTGCTTGACATTGTTCTCTTTCAGGCACTACCATCCATCAGGGAGGGATCCAAGGCTCCTCCAGAGGAAAGAAAGCTCTGCAATTAGACTAAATATAGTCTGGGAGAGGCTGCCTCTCATTTGGACTAATTATCCTGTCGCCCATCAGAAGAACAAAGAGTGAAGAATTTTCAAGCCTCGTCATTTCCATTCCTTTCACTAGCTTGGACTTCTATATAATTGACCTGACCCCTCGGGACTGGAGATAAATGTTAACAGAGCATACATGCTGAATGAGAAACATCTGGGCTGCTGAGGAAGACCATGGCGATAATTCTCCTTCACTTTCCAGCACAATCCAGAGTCCATCAGAATTGGAGGGACACTGGCCTGGTGAGAGATTCCTCAATCCTAGTAATGCTCAGATGAGGGCAGGGAACAAGAGGCCATCGGTGGAAACCCAGTTGACAGTCAATTGCATAATGTATTGATATCCCATTTTGCAAAGCCCTTCTTGTTGTTCTATCAATTACTGAACACATACTATGTGCAAGGCATGTGGGCAGTTTATTAAATATGTTTGAAGGAAGCCAGGGGAAACTCAATGGATCCCTAAGAGTTGAATTCAAAACCAAAGTTAGAGAAATTCAAGAGAAGGAAAGGTACTTTGGTCAAGACGTGTGCATAGCCATTAAGGTTTGGGATAAAGAAGAGTTTCATTATTGAAGATCAGTATGTCAGGGGCAAGTTTGAGCAATGAAATGTTGTTTCAGGATGGTTTTATTAAATTCTTGTTTCTTTTAGGGAAGATCTGTAGAACACTTGGCATCAACCAGCAACACCATTTTTAAAAAGAATAGTGCTTCATAGAACACAGATAAAATCCTATTAACCACAGATATTACAAATGACTTTTTATTAACTTGTGACTTTCCATTGTGGATGATTTTCTTATGCAGGCATAACATCTGTTGATGGTCTCAGAAATTGTTCTATCTGTAATATAATAAGAATCTGTAATACCGCATTTGACATCTGCAACAAGTTCCAAGTAAAAGACTGTAATAGAAAAAAATGTTTTGCACATTTCAGATCAGATGTTGCACATTTAAAAATCAAATCTCATTTCTAAGAAAAAGGATGTAGCTTGTTCTGCCAACGAGGCACAAAATAGAGTTCAAAGGGTTCATGCCACAGTTTGAGTCATCATCCAACCAAAGTGTGGAGAGACGGTTCATACATCTTGTGTCTGACACTAACTAGTGGCTATCCAAGCTTCATCATCAACAACAGTAACAGTACACATTTGCTGATAATCCCCTATGACAAGGTGAATGAACATGCCGAAATTATTAGGTTAGTGCCATTTAAAAATGGCAAAAGCGCAATTGCTTTTGCACCAACCTAACATCATGAATTTTACATACACCTCCTTACTTTCCTTCAGAGAGGAATGCTGCCACAAGACAGGATTCTGCTTCAGAACACAGCTGTGAGAGAGGCACTCCCCTGCTACCCAGAAATAGAAGAGAGGAAGTAGGCTCAAATCCACTGAAGTGCTTTGGGGAAGCGGAGCAGGAGGCAAAGAAGTAAGTTGATGTGGGGAACCAGGGCACATGAAGCTGAGCGGAGGACTGGCCATTTTGGTGGTTTTGATTTTTCTATGTTGGTTAGTTCCCTACTTCTTTGGTGTCCTCTCTCCCTCTGCGCTACACCCGCCACTCCCTGATGTCGTTCTGTTTTGCCTCACTCTTCCTCATCCTCTGCTTTGTCCAAAATCTGATTGCTCTGCTGCACATGTGAGATTTGAACCCCATTACTCTGGAAATCTGGGCTGCCCCAAAGACCAAATTGGATTAATTATGCCCAAGCAAACTTTGAAAACACTTTAAAAAGAAAAGAAAAAAGGCCAAATGAGCCGAAGACGGGTTTAGTGACCTGGAGATGATTTGGCTCATTTGCATATCTCGGTAGGGTTTTCAAAGGGTAGAGAAGGCAAGATCTTTTCCAGGAGCTTTTTGTTTGAAAGACTTATTTATATAAAAGAATCAGTTAAATATAACCCTCACCAAAATAATTACATTAAAGTGCTGAAAACTCCGAAACAATCACTCCCAGGTCCATTTTCTCTGCCCCGAGAGGAATGTGTTTCTGAACCCAGAAGTTAAGAGAGCTTTGTCCACCCTCTCCTCCAACATGGGCAAGTGTCATGGAACGCAGAATATAAAGGCCAGGCTTTCTAAGACTTTTAAGAGTAAAAGGTGTTTCTCTCCCTTTGCAGCCAAAAATAAATGACTGTGGACTAAGCAGTTACCTTCTAGACCACGGTGTCTAAGCTTTGACACTTGAAACTTTGGGTCAGATAGGTGGTTGTTGTAGGGCTGACCTGGCATTATAGGATTTTAGCAGCATCGCTGGCCTCCACTCAACTAGATGCTAGGAGTGCACGTCCACACACACACGTACAACTTATGACTACACAAAATGTCTGTAGACATCACCAAATGTCCCCTGGGAGATGAAAATCAACCCCTCTTGAGAACCACTGCTTTAGAGAAGGGGGTGAAATATTCCGTTCCAAAACATGCATATAAGACCTTAAGTGTTTTCAAGTATTTAGGGAAAAATGGTGTTTTAGAAAAAAATATAGTGATAGCTTGACCTTCATAGGTTCCAGGGCACTGCTCCGAGCTGTGACTTCTGCTAAACTATTGTGCTTCGAAAGGGGAGGAACAACATATGTCATAGTCACTGCTATGGTTATTACACCCAGTATAGTGCCCAGGGCACAGCATGTGCTTTAAAACATTTGTGACATTATTACCATTTAATGAGCAAACACTATATGCCAAGCACTATGACTTGTTCATATGTCATCCTTAATCTTTACAACAACACTAATAGGACAGGCATTAAAGTAAGACTCTTCAATAAAGCAAATCCAGATTGTCATGCAATTGTTATTTGATTCCCAGTTCCTTGTCTTCCCCCAGCTTCTATGGGAATGAGCTAAAATTTCTACCAACACGAAGGGGGAGGACTGCAACTCACTTCTGGGAAGAGGAGAAGCAGACAGTGAGTCCCCATTTCCTCTGTATTTGCTCAGCCACATTTCCCTGGATTCACACAAGGTGGCAGGTAACTAGGAAATTCCTGGAATAATTCCTCTGCTGTCCTAGGCACTTTAGTCAGCCACAGCACCCATGCTTGTCCCCATCAATATTTAAACTAGAGTAAACAATGCCCAGGTGGCTGTAAACCACAGCTGAGCCTGGGAAGGATTTAACTCACATAGCCAGAACCCTGGAAACCCACGTCATGACATACATTTCTCACTAATGCACCCTTGCATTTTATAAGATTGACCGCTTCTGCCCCACTCATCATACCATGCTGGAGTTTAACTGTATCATCTCCATGGTACAAATGAGGAAACTGAGGCCCTACGAGGTTGCACGATTTGTTCAAATCACAAAGCTGCTCTGTGGTGTCCCAAGATTTGAAACGTGCAAGGTTGGGCTAACTCCATATTCTTTCCACACGTATCTTCCAGATTGGAGCTGGTGATTGCCATTCCTGCATCCCATGTGTCCTAATCCCCTCAATGGTTTTGAGTAGGGGGATCATATTCTCTATTGTGTGGGCTTGGGAGGGGCAGATGCACAGGACCTGGTCCAGAGCCAACAGCCTTCAAGTGTGTAGCCAAGCAAGTGTGTAGCAGGAATACCAGGACAAATAGCAGGCAGGACTGGACTGGCCAGGTAGGAACAGGCAGAGGCAAAACAGGCAACCTTTATTATGAGATTGAACAAGATGAGGCAGAACCCATGATCCGGCACTTGCTCACTGCTCCTGCTGTAGACGGGACCACCGAGTGAATCCCTGCCTCCCAGAGAGGCCTGGGCAGGATGCCTGGCATCAGATAAGCCAGAGGTCTTGGCAGCCTGCCCAGATCCCACCAGGGGAAGCTGCAGTGTTGGGGAGCATGCATGCTAAATTACACACACACACACACACACACACACACAAATGTATGTGAGGCAGAAGGCTGGCTGGGTATAGGAGTAAGCTGTGTTTCTTACATATATTTATCTCATAGGGCTCTTTAATTCTTTAAAGAAGTTCTGCTTTGGGCAGTTGTGTGGTCACCAACCTGGTTGTTGGTGTCAGTCAGTGAGTGCTGCCAGGCAGCACAGACCAGGAGTCCGGCTACTTAGGAAAGCCAAGCACATCATCATTTCAAGCAGAGATGGTTGAAACCAAGATGCTTTAATTCAAAGAGGAGCCTCCGGGGCACAGTGACACATTTCCCTTCACTGGGAACAACACTACCGGGAGGAAGCTAGGTCTGCTGTGGAGGTGTAAGCTGAACGAAAGGAAACAGAACAGAAACAAAGTTCAAATAAGCGGGTGGTGTCAGCACCCCCACCACCCGCACCAGATGTGAGTGCCCTGCTGCACTAGGTAGGTGGTTCTTCCTGGCCAAGGGAGCGGCTCACTTGAGGAGAGGAGATCAGGCTGACATCTCACAGCAAGGACATGGGATGGGTTCACCTCACCCCTCCATCTAGATACGACTGTTGTTTAAGAGGTGATACACTGGCCTGCCAGGATGCAAATCTGTGTACTCATAACCTTCACATCAAATTCTGTCAAATTCTGTTCTTAATTCTGCAGGGAAAACGATAGGGAACAATTGCACCCATGACTTCCCTTCATCATGTGAGCTCATGTCATACATTGCATGTGTTACAGGTTAAAATTATCTTCTATTATTTCGCTAATCAAATTCTATTGTTGTAGATGAACTCATGCTTGGTCCTTCTTATTTCTTTTTTAATGCATGGAAAGTTAGTTGTATAGTAGTAGTTAGCAAGTTAGTAGCTTATACTTTTTAAAAATGTAGGCCAGGTACAGTGGCTCACTCTTGTAATCCTAGCACTTTGGGAGGCCGAGGTGGGTGTATCACTTGAGCCTAGGAGTTTGAGACCAGCCTTTCTACTAAAAATAGAAAGTAGAGCCCCATCTCTATTAAAAAAAAAAAAAAAAAAAAAAAGCCAGATGTGGTGGCACACACCTGTAGTCCCAGCCACTAGGGAGGCTGAGGTGGGAGGATTGATTGCTTGAGCCCAGGAGGTCGAACCTGCAGTGAACCGTGATCATGCCACTGCACTCCAGCCTGGGTGACAGGAAACTCTTTCATTTTTTAATTCTTTAAAAAAGTTTTGCTTTGGGCAGTTGTGTGGTCACCAACCTAGCTGTTGGTGTAAGTCAGTGTATAGTATATACACTGGTCTTGACCTAGCTTCCTCCCTGTAGTGTTGTCTCAAAAAATAAAAATAAAAGACAAAAATGTGTTCAGATTTTTATTACTATTTGGCTACTACTAGCACCTAGTAGGCTTTTTCAAGACCCTGGGGGACATAAGACACGTATAGTTCCTGCTCTCATGGCATTGACGTTCTGGTGGTGGGAGGGTAATAGTGGGAAAGAAACATCTATGTAAACAATATAATTCCAAATAGGGATAAGCACATTAACTGAGACAACACATTATCATTCCTAAATTATTGCATTTATTGTTGTGTATAATACTCTGACGTTCTCTCCGAATGATCTTCTCCCTTCTCCACAGTGTCCTTATAGAGCATGAACCTATTTGCATGTGTTCCTTCTGTCAGCAGGGGCACTTAGCTCAGCTATTATGTTTGCAATGGGCTGGTATGGTGGCATGGGTCATAATTTTTTTTTCTTTTTGAGACGGAGTTTTGCTCTGTCGCCCAGGCTGGAGTGCAGTGGTGCAATCTCGGTTCACCGCAACCTCTGCCTCCAGGGTTCAAGTGATTCTTCTGCCTCAGCCTCCCGAGTAGCTGGGACTACAGGTGTGCACCACCATACCCAGCTAATTTTTGTATTTTTAGTAGAAACAAGGTTTCCCCGTGTTGGCCAGGATGGTCTCACTCTCTTGACCTTGTAATCTGCCTGCCTTGGCCTCCCAAAGTACTGGGATTACAGGTGTGAGTCACAGAGCCCAGCCTGGTCATAATTTTTTCAGCCACGTTAAATGATATACACGATCAATAAGTCAGTCGTGCCATAGATCTGCTGCAATGGTTAAGACGACCAGAAGTACGCAATAAGAGCTTTCTGGATGCACAGGCTTTTTTGTTATAATGAGAGTTTCACATTTAGTGTGTTGTGAGGCTGAATAATGGCCCCTCCAAGAGGTCTGTGCCCTCATCCCTGAAACTCTGACAAAAGGGAAGAGAAACTTGGCAGGTGCACTTGAGGTAAAGACCTTGAGATGTGGAAGTTATCCTGGATTATCTGTGTGGGCCACAAGGCTCCTTGTAAGAGAGAGGCAGAGGACTGGAGCAGACGGAAGGCGATGTAATGATGGAGGCAGAGGGAGAAAGGCAGGCAGTGTGACATGAGGCCCCAAGTCAAGGAACAGGGACTGCCTGGAGTGCAGTGACGTGATCTCGGCTCACTGCAACCTCCACTTCCTGGGTTCAAGTGATTCTCCTGCCTCAGCCTCCCAAGTAGCTGGGATTACAGGTACATGCCACCACGCGTGGCTCATTTTTTTTTTTTATTTTTAGTAGAGACGGGGTTTTGCCACGTTGCTCAGGCTGGTCTTGAACTCCTGGGTTCAAGTGACCCACTTGCCTCAGCATCCCAAACTGCTGAGATTCCAGGCATCAGCCAGCGCACCCAGCCACCAGCCACGTTTTCATCTAGATTCCACCACAGGACAATGTATGAATCCTTCTTCTCATTCTGGTTCCATCTCTTCTGTCTAGTTGCTGAGCAGTTCTCAAACTGGGAAGCTAGAAAGAATGACGGGACTGTCTAGAGAAGGAAGGTTGTATAACAGTGGAATCTGATCTCCTTTTTCCCTAGAGGCTAACATTATATCCTCTCTCTCCTGCCTTATTTTTAAGTCTCTTCTCAAGAAACATGAGCGGGAATCCCGTTTGCCTCCCTGTGCTCCCAGTTGAGAGATGCTGCATTGAACTGGAAAGGTCAGACTGGTCTGGAGAGTCCAGATGGAATAGTCCCAACACTTATTCCCTAGCAGGCAATTAAGGAATCTGTAAGGAAAAAATGAGTCAATGAATCTACAAGGGATCCAGTCAGTCATCAAGCCTTTATCAGGCACCTATAATTTGCCAGGCACTACACTGATACTTGAGAGAAAAAAATAATTAAGCACACTCCTGACCTGGAGGAAAGAAGGTATGTCCACACTTAATTTTAGAACAATACATAGAATTCCATAACGGCAGGATCAAAAGTACCATGGGAACCCAGGGTAGGGGTCCAGTCTGACTAGCAGATTGGCGGTGACTCCGCATATGAACTATCATCTGATCTGGTCTTTGAAGGCGGTGTGAAAATTTCGGAGAGAAAAGGCTGCATGTTTCAGGCAGAGAAGAAAGGGCCTGGCAATGCATTGTTTAGTGGCCTGAGTGCTACATCTTTAATCCCCTTCCTTACCCTACAGTGCCTCTTCCCCTCACATGGCTCCATTACAAAAGTAACATTGGCTGGGCGCAGTGGCTCACACCTATAATCCCAGCACTTTGGGAGGCCGAGGTGGGTGGATCACAAGGTCAGGAGTTCAAGACCAGTCTGGCCAATATGGTGAAACCCTGTCTCTACTAAAAATACAAAAATTAGCCGGGCATGGTGGCGGGCACCTGTAATTCAAGCTACTCAGGAGGCTGAGGCAGGAGAATCACTTGAACCTGGGAGGCAGAGGGCGCAGTGAGTGAAGATCACACCATTGCACTCCAGCCTGGGTGACAGAGCGAGACTCTGTCTAAATAAATAAATAAATAATTTTTAAAAATAACATTAAGCTTCACAGAGAAAGAACTTGGGTAGGAGCCATGCATAAAGTACAGTGGAAACCAGAAATCGATAACGTGTGATAAGAAACAATGTCCTTCTAAACATAGAATTAGTGGCTTCAAATTAGCTTCCACTCGGCCTTCATTTAGCTCTAGCCACCATTTAAGTCTTATTCCTTGTTAATATACAACCCCATGATAGTTGAACATTTCTCCTTTTTTTTTTTTTTTTTTTT